>NC_066581.1:162582579-162916329 GCF_024323335.1 Lathyrus oleraceus | reverse complement strand
CAAAGTATGTCATAGTCTGAACTGATAAGAAATGCATAAAGCAAATGATTCAGAAATGAGTATGTGACCCCAAGATAATGATCCCAAGAAAAATGTATGAACATCCAGAAGGACAGTCTGATACTTAAAGGGGATTGATGTGCAATGATGTTTCACTATTGAAGTGTTGAATGATTGATGATTGCTTGAAGAAGACTTGTCAGTTGCATGACTCAAATTGCACTAAAGTCTATGAATGAGGGTGAATGCTTTGAATAGCTAGGGCCTACGCCCCGTATGCAAGGTCATTATAGACAAGGGTAGGAGAAACTTTGTCTAACCATTCCGCGTTACTTAAGGCTGATGCCTTACAATTTGAATCGCATTTGTCAAAAATTGATACCTTTGTTATGCTTTGTGAAGTAGTCCACTTTGCTAGCTATGTTTGACCTATGTTGACTTTGAAGTCTTGATCTTGTGTTTGAACCATGAGGTCTTGAGCTCCTGAGATTCAGCATATCCACGATAGCTTGAGCACAATGAACTTGCCATATCAAGTGATCAAGGGTCTTTTGATCACTTGAATAGGCTTGGAGATTACAACACAATTATAAAGGATTTGGTTTACCAAAACAATCTTTGGTCAATGCTAATCAGTGGGATTTAAATGAATAGTTAAACTATGTACAATAATAAATTATTGAAATAATCAACAATTCTAAATATTCTAACATTCTAAAAGATTATCTAACCTAATTATTTTTATTTCACAAACACAATAAGCTAATTAATCTCTTATCAAAATTAATTGCTAATCAAAATACTATTCCTAACCGTTTCAAAAAAACTATTAACTATTCAAATTCAAGATTTAGCTCTAATTAATTCTAATCAATTAAAGCTGATCAAAATTAATATTTATAAAATCAAAACTAATTAAACTAATCAAGATGAAAAATCCTAATTAATCTAATAACCCTAATTAATCTCTAAATCAATATTCCTAATTAGACTAATCTAATCCTAAATTCCGACTACATTCTAAATTATAAAAAAAAAAAGGCCCCAAAAGATGAGAATATGCCTATGAGATAAAATCAGTGAAATGGGGGCTATAAGGAGTGTAGTTTGCTTGGGCCAAAGGCCCGAGTCTCTTAAAACAAACTCTAAAATTTGGGCTTCCAAGCCACTGCCCCATATCAAAACGGCGATGGCAGCGATGCCTTATTCGATTAAAAAAATTGTGTATTCTAATGCACTTACAGTGGAGACAGAACAAGATACTTTGCACTCCCACCGCACGCCTTCGCTGTCACTGCTTGTCTCCGGAAAGAACGAGATTCACTCCGATGTTGTTTCGATCTGAATCTGTGAATGGCTTCTTAAGACGAAGGCCTTCACGTTCTCCGACGTTGTTGTTGATGCGTGATCTCTGTTGCCGAAGAAGATGACGAATCTACGAAGAATCCCGATTAACCTCTGTGAAATCTCGAACGAATTCGTGTCGAATCCAAAGCCCAGCGAAATCGAAACGGATTCGATGCCAGCTCCGGTAATCTTTCTTCTTCTCCTTGTTCTGTGTTCATACTTTTTCTTTGAATTCGATTGACATTTGTTTTGTTTGTTGAAGGTTCTTCTTCTTCTCCAGTTCCTTGTTGTTACGATGTGCGTCATTGTAAGGTTGTTGCGATGAGTGCAACTGAAACTGAATTGGAGTGAAGATTTTTTGAGATTTGCGTGTGATTCTGAGAGTGAAGAAAGGTTGAGGGTGAAGAGCTTTTGAGTTTCTCTGAGTTGTGCATGGTGAAGATTTGCGTGAGCTTTTGATTTTCTTTGAGAGTTGCTTGTGAGTTTCGACGATGACAATTCAACTAAAGAGACTCCTTCATACTTTGAACATGTTGACTCACATTTTTCCGATTCTCCAACTCCGAAATATAAACAAACAAACAAAATTCAAGGGTGTTCACATTAACAAACACATTGAATGGATTGTAAATGTTAAGGGTGATGATAATTGTGGTTATGAGGCCGTATTCGGCTTTCTTGTTAGAGGAGAAATAAATCATTTTCTCGTCCGCCAACAACTTTTTAAAGAGTTGATGTCACACAAGGAGTTCTACACATCATCTTATAGAAAATGCATGTAATGCATTGATCAACCAAGATATGATTTCTCGGAGATATTTTTTTTACTTTGGAGTGGCCTACCTCAAGATCCATTCGGACGCATCATGTGTATTGGATGATTTTAAAAGTTGCTACATTTTGTTGAAGTTTATTTGAAACCAAAGTGTCCTATACCAAGTACATCATTGGAGTGGACGACACATTTCACAAAAGAGCCGGAAACTTGGTCATATCAACTTTTAGAAAGGATGGAAGATTTCATCAAATTGAGCGAGATTAAAAGAATCAAATAAGAAAAAGTCAAAGGAGAAATCAATAGTAGATTTATGCGGTGTTGCATCTTTTAATACATCTTAGATTATAATCGATACACTTCTTTTGAATGTATTATCGTTAAATTTGTAATCTTGATACAATTTAATACATAAATAATATATATTCAGTAATGATAAATAATATATATTCAGTAATGATAGTGTAAATGTTTACTATTTCCGTTTATAAAATTTTATGTTATATTTTTTGTTTACACAGTTTTTGGTGTGGTTCTGGGTAAGAGTGATTTTGGATATGCATATATGAATAAATTCGACACTATTAAAAAAAGACAACAACACAGTTTAAGGATGTGCATTTCCCTAAACATCCCTTTTGTAAAAAAAAGACTTATCCGGAGTTATATCTTTTAAAATATCCATGATGACAAGATAAATTTTCTAAGTCCAAAGTGACCCAAAATTTGTATAAATAGGGTGTCTTTCATTCCATATTTTCTACAAAACATACAACAATCAAATAATTACTAATCCCCGGGACAAAACCCTCACTTCAATTTCGGATATGCGAGGATATATTTCTCGTCGATCTATACTCTCCTGTGATATCCAAAAAATCAAAGTTGTCAAGCACGAATATCATTTACCTTCGTTTGACAGCGAAAGAAAGATACAGTTCACCAATTTTGAACTGAAAACGGATAAAGATTTAAAGGTCATGTGGTGTACATTTACCATTACGCATTAAGGGATTTGATTCAAGTGGATGCAAAGATTGCAAGTCCGCCAAGGATATTGTCAATATATTGCCATGTCTAGAACTTTCAGTTATATATAATTTTAAATTTATGTTGATAATTATCTATGTAATATTGAATGTTTTAATTTATTATTAAATTATTTTTGTTTTCAAATATATATTTTCAAATTATCCCAAACACACTTTCAGATATGCAACTAAGAACTAAAATTAAATGCAACAAGGGTGACTCAATCTTTCATTTTTAAGAAAAATGAGTGCGCCCTAAAATATATATATCGAATTTTCGAAACATTTTTGTAAGGTATAAGGATGAAAAAGAAAATTGCCTACTCCGTATTTATTTCCATATTATATACCTCTATTTGACCACTAATTTTTAGATGATATGGAGTTGCAACATTGTGTGTCCTAAAATATATATCGAAATTTAAAAACATTTTTGTGTACAAATAATAATAGAAGATATACCTAACAGAAAACTTGTTATACTTGAAAAATCAATTTTCTTACCTCTAATACATCCTAGGTTCCCCATAATCCCACCCAAAAATAGAGATTCACTTCGTTTAAATTGAGACATCATACATACTCCAACATTCAGCTAAAATTAATGCACGGACAACAATGTTGGTATGTACTGATGATATTTAGAGGCTTGGCAAAATTAAATGCCTTAAAAATTATAGAGGTTCCACGGCGGTTCAATGCGTTTCAGCGGATACTCTACACATCTCATGTTTTTTTATAATGTCTTCCCTTTAACAGAGCAATCTCTGGTAACTCACAATTATGATGACTCTGGCTATTTTGAAAAGAAATACGATTAAGAGATGCAATATTGTAATCAAAACTTGCAAAAGATATGCGAACAGCTTCTCTAAAAACACAATTTTCATTTGTCTTTCATATTAGATTGAAGAAACCGTTTGTAAACACCGCCCCGTGATAACCTCAATATCAGGAAAATGTCATAAGCAACAACAACTAACTACAATTGAGTCAAAAAGATTATCTATCCTTAGGACACTCAATAATATCACTTCAAGTTTACACGGATCTATGCTCCAAATTACCTAGAAACAATTACCTACAATATTCAAGGCAAAAATTACATGAAGCAAAAACAGTAGCCATCTCACTCGGTCAACTCAGTAATAACTCCCGTAATAGGCCTGAGGAACTGCTGCGGGTTGCTGTGCCGGGGCTGCAGGTTGTGCATAATTTTGTTGAGGAAGTGCCTGTTGAAATTCAGACAAACGAGTAAACACTAACCCAATTCCCAATACTCACTGGTTTAGCAGAATGTACAGAAATACAAGGGTCGGACAAGGTTAGAGAAGTCAGATATCAATTGAGAAATGATACCAAATGCAAGTATTATTAATCATGCCAACCTAAATAAACTATCAAGATTAAATACCTCAATTAAAATTGAAAGTGGTCTTTGCCCATATCTTTCTCACAAAGACATTCAGTCTGTACCGGTTTCACATCTCTTGATTTTTTTTTCTCGTTCCTATGTTTCTCTCACAAGCCGTGTTCTTTTCTTTATAGGTTTCATTAATTAGCTTTAAGATTCTAGTTTTTGGCTCACGATTCATATATGGGATGCTAGCCTGTCCAATCTATTTTTTTATTGGAATGTTGGCAGTTAAGAATCAACACGAGATAAGAAAAATCTCGAGATTAATGATTTGGATAGAAGCATGGTCTTTGATAAAACATTTTAGCGAAGGTTGATTCATCCAGCTGACCCCACTTAATGGGATAAGGCTTAGTTGTTGTAGTAATTTTAAATAATTATTCATATTAATATTGTAATATCACTTTAATCTGGTAGAAAAACCTACATGTTTCCATTTTCACCTTTGAAGGACACATGTCGTGGCTCAATTGAGACTTCCTCAAAGGTGAAGGTGGTACTAGATTGTTCAAATATGAAGGTGTTGGTGGTTCATATTTGCAGGTAGTCCAATTTCAATTTGAATAAAATGCAACAGATGGTGGTTTTAAAATGTAGTCTAGGTAATCGTGAGCAAGAATGAATGAAGACAGAAATTTGATCATATCCAATTTTAACTGAGGGATTTAATCTTGATACTACTTTGAGGGTTTTAATCTTGATAATTTACTTTGATCTTAACTATTACATCCTCTCACCCCTCGCATAAATCAATTTTCTCACTTAGTATGCCCCCTATCCTACTATCACACGCTTTCCTTTTTTTTGCTTCCCATTGTTCAACGGAGCAGAATTGTAATTACTATAACATGAAAGAACTGTGGAGCAGAAATATATCAGGGAACAAATAATCACTACAACTAGAGCTGTAACAGCTTTTCACCTGTGCAGGATATGCAGGAGGATAGGCCCCGTAAGCAGTGCTTTGTGGAACTGGTGCAGGCAATTGTGGGTTAGCATAGTTGCCTCCATATCCGGTATAAGCTCCATAGGAAGCCTGTATCATATTAGAATGGATCACTTAAAAATAGATACATCATCACTCAAAACACAAATACAATGCCAAACATACAATTTACACCAAATGTCAACTCCATAATAAAGACATGAAACAGTCAAAGCGTAGCATGAATGATGAGCACTCGTGACAAGGTTTCCTGTTAGACAAGATGCATGAAGATGTCTCATATGGGCTCAAAGCAAATATAAATTAAAGGGGTTGCAATCTGATATATGAAACATGAATTCTTCATGGATTAGGATTGTGACACATCTTATGTTTCATGGATTAGGATTGTGACACATCTTAAGTTTCATGGATTAGGATTGCAACTAAGCTAATATAGTGATCAGTAACGTTAATGCTTCATGGATTAGGATTGCGACACATCTTATGTGTACACCACCATTTTCAAGAACAAAAATGTCCACACCCCTATTTCCAAGAACAAAAACAGTTAATATTGCACATGGTAAGAAAGACTAATTAGCTTATAAAACCATGTGTCCCAAGTCATGGACAAAACCCATTCAAACAACATACTACCAAAATAGGTGGGGGGATAAAAGGAAAGTAATTTACCGGCTGGGTGTAGCCAGCAGGCCATTGCTGTCCTTGTGTTGTCGCTGGCCAAGTTTGAGGCTGTACTCCATAGTTAGTCCATTGGTTAGGTGCATTTGGATATGCACCTGTTACAGAATGGGCCGGTGATTGAGCAGAATAAGCTCTTGACACTTTTGTTTTATCTGAAGCTAAGAAATCATCTGCATGACGCTTTTTCAACTCTGACATGCTCCTGTGTGGCAAGAACAATTTGGCATGTCTATCCTCACCCCTTTTGATAGATTGAACATCTCCAAAAAGATTTAAAAACTGAAAAATCAACAGAAAATAGATATGGAATTAAAAATACTTGTAACATTTACTTATTAGTAACAATTAAGAAACACAGCTGTGAAACTAACAAAAAATAAAAATGATATATCATACACTTCACTGTAGCATTAGATGTGTACCTTAAATTGAATAAAAAACCATACAAAAAACAAACCCGCATATACTAACTACCACTAGGATTTGATTTGATGATACTACTGTAAAAGAACCAGCCTAGAAGTCCTCCGAGACAAAAGTCAATAGGTGAAGTGAAAATAGGTCCTCGCTGCTAAATTGTCCCTGTCTACTACATTTTTCATGTGAACAGGTTTGTGTCGAGTGCGAAAAGACACCACAGTGCACCCAGTGACATAGTCCGTAAGATATGGAACAAAAGTTGTCACCTGCTTGAGTATCCATGTTTGGCTATATGGAGTTTACCAAACAGAAACCACACGACTACCTACATGTAATACACCTGTCCCAAACCCATTGATTAACTCCAGGTAAAAACGGTTGGTTAAACAAAGTTTATTATAGTCGCTTACTGAGATGTGATATGATGTGAAGTGGGTGCTTTAGAATAAGTGTCCCCAACATTACTCAAGGAAACTAGTAAAAATATAATATTGAATCCCCATGCAAAATCACCTCCAGAAAAATAGTAGAAAGTTCTTCCCGCTCTGTTGCACTAGCTACCCCAGGGTTCTCTGGGTTGGGCATTATGAATTTTACAACCAATGACTCTAGAAAGTCAATGTCAACTCGCTTTGGCTGGGGTTGAATAGCCTCAAAATGCAATAAAGCCTGTGTACAACATGAAGTTATATAAGGGCTCATTAGATATGAACAACAATTGGAAAGATGAAAAGATGAATTTTCAACTGCATAATGTAACAGCTCATTGAAAGTGAAAGTTCTGACAGACCTCAAGTAGTGCCTTTGACAGTGAAGCATTCTCAAGCCCCCCAACTAAAATCTCTTTCGCCTTTTCAGCATTTCCAGAAGCCTAATGACAGAATGAGAGAGAATATTTCAAAACCAAGACAACACAATTAATTCACGATCGAGCAAAGCAGCCGAAGCAAAAAACTAAAAAACTGTAAAAAATAAATAAATGTAACAATGGTCATTTTAAAATTGAGGTTGTGATTTTGTACAGAATCATTTGGATGATTTACTAATCGGCATAAATGAGAAGCTCGCTAAGATCATTATCATTTAGCAGGATCCAGAGAGGTCGGCAAAAACAGTAGCCAATGTTAATTAAGAGTAGCTGTAACTATTCCATGTTCAAAAGCCAAATATAGAAGTGTCGGAAACAAGCATGCATAACAAGCGAAGAATACAAATATGCTACCAGACCTACCATATAAACAAATCGAGAATACTGAGCAAACAACATTGGCAGTGTTTGTGAATGTTCTTTTCCTTTCTCAATGGCAATGGCCTGTTCATACAAAGAGAAGGCATCCTCTAACTTCCCCTGCAGTATCATGGATTTGAAAATCTGTAAATTTAATTAAAAATCAAGTCACAATCGATGAACACTCTTGTAAGTCAGCATACCAATCGATGTTCCATATTGGCATGCCTGATTATTGCTTCAAGAAGGCCTGGAGAAATTTCAGTGTGCACAAGTTGATATGCCGCTCTAGCACCCACTATATCTCCTGCCTGCTCCTTGAACCGAGCACAAAAAATATGTATCTCAGGTTGTCTCTGCATTATGACAAGCAAAAACTGATAAAGCAGCAGAAAATCGAGGGGAAAATCCTCTCACAGGAAATGTATGTGTGTGTAGCTCTCCACGTAATAAAATAAGAAATACAAATTCAAATTTCCACCAATAAAAACACAATAACCCAATGTAGAGCATCTATCACTTGCATCTCCTACCCAATCAGCATCTGAATATCCAATGATATCAGTGTTGCCTCTATCACAAAAAAACAAACCCTTTTCCAAGCGATCCTTTGATATACTTAAGGAATAACTGCATCCCAATGGTTGTCACAAGGAGAGTTCAGGAACTGACTTACTACACTGACTAGAAAAGATATATCAAGTCTAGTCAAGGTAAGATAATTCAACTTTTCTACAAGTCTTCAATTTCTTCCTGGATCAGTATATTGCTCCCCCTGATTAGGGAGAAGCTTTACATTAGGATCCATAGGAGTGTCAATCGGTTTGCAAACTGTAAGACCTGTTTCTTACAGAAAATCAATAGCATACATCTTTTGAGAGATAACAATGTCTGACTTTGATTGAGCTACCTCAACTCCCAAAAGGTAACGATAAGGGCCCAAATCCTTAGTTTGAAAGTTCTTGATAAGTATTGTTTTAAAGCCTTTACCATAAGAACTTGTATGTGATAACCACTCAACTTTGCATCTCTCCTCCAATCCAGCTTTTCATGAGGACAAAGCATGTAGAAGTCAATTGTCACTTTCTTAGAGAGATAACAATGCCTGACTTTGATTAAGCTGCCTCAATTCCCAATAAGTAACAATGAGGACCCAAATCCGTAGTTTGAAGGTTCTTAATAAGTATTGTTTTTAAGCCTTTACCACAGGAACTTGTATGTGATACCCACTCAGCTTTGCACCTCTCCTCCAATCCAGTTTTTCATGAGGACAAAGCATATAGAAGTCGACTATCACTTTCTTAGAGAGAAGGATCAACTTGCTGACCTCTTTACAAAATCTCTTCGGAGACCTCGGATTACTTAGATATGTGACAAGATGGATGCTTATGATGTATATGCACCACCTTGGAAGGGGAATGTTGAGATATTGTTTTATTATTATCCAGGATCTATTGCTTTTATTAGTAGTATCAATTAGGATATATTATTGTATCAAATCTTTCCTCTTAATATAGCTTCTCCTTAATTAATGGGGTTGATTAGGAGGCTTATATATATATATATATATATATATATATATATTATTTCTCTCCACATAATAAAACAAGAAATACACATTCAACAGTCAGAAAGGAAGAAAAAATTGTGGATAGATTAATGTTCAGGGGAAGCTATTTGCTCTGCAGATTCACCAGTACCCCTCTTATAATGTTATTACACACAAGTTCAAGTTTCAAGAACTATTATCATATGGCTAGTATTATAGTCCATTATATATATTGCTCATTTGCTAAGCGTAAAACTGAACAAATGAATATAACACTAAAGCGCAGCAAATGATTGCCAAACCTACAGCTTTAACATTTAGAAGATATTACCTTGACAAAGACTTGGCTCGCCCGAGCAAGAACATTATTTGCAAGATCCATACTTTCACTAGCTTCCATGCACAAAACATAACGTATCCAGTACTCGGGATAATTGGCACAAGCAATGACACATCTCTCGTACAACTTGACAATCTAACTCACAAACAACAAAACAAGAAATTTTGGTCAAAAGTATGTTTGGAAATAAAAAGAAAAAGCAAAAATGAAGAAAGAGAAGCATAAAAGGAAAATTCAAAGCATTAAGAAATACTCCATAGCGGGACAGAGAGGCCCCTCAAATATGAAAAGAGGGACCCTCCTTGCCTGACACAGATGATTATGAAGATTAGAAGATACCTGCATTCATAACATTCACACTTTAAAAAATAAACTTTTGCAAATACATGACAAACCTAGAATTGTCCACTGACAAAATAGGGTTTGAAGTACTTAGCCTCAAGAAACCAATTTGAAGGCCCATGCTTTATAGTCTCAGTTCAATTTCCCGGTTAAAATGTTTCTTCATCCAACAGATTAGCCAATAAAACATATGATGCAGCAGATATTACTAACTGTGAGTCAATCTATAACTGGAAAAACTATTAAAAAAGTGTGCACTTATAAGAAAACAGTTTAGTTACCTTGCTTAAGTCACCTTCTCTTTCTATAAAGTCCAGATAGCTATGCCAATTCTCAAGTTCCCCAACATTAAGAGGACGTACATGAAAGTAGGGTCTCCTGATTGCTGTTTCAAAACCGATGATCTTAGAATCAAACTCTTTTGCTTTCTTATACATCTCTTCTCTAATGGCAATATACTTCTCCAACTCTTCTGCTTCTGTTAATCCAGCACTAACATGTTTAGGAGAATTCTCTGCAGCATTGGGATGAACCTCTCCTTCAACACCTAGGGCAGCACCCTCTGGAACAACATCTGCCACTGCAGCAGCTTCCTCAGTTGTCCGTAATTCTGACAAAGGTCGATTACTAGCCAACTCCTTGAAGCTGCAAAACCATTTACAGCATTGAGGTAATTTAATTTGGGGGGAAAATAGAGAGGAGACAGCGGAGAACATGCACAGAAATAAAACCAAAAACAGTAACTGTTTCCTTTTTGGAAACTACTGAAGTGAAATGTCAATCATAAAATAGTAATTACCTGCCAAAATACCGATCCAACTGCTGATTTGGATTCTCTAATATTCTGGTGTAAATCACCGCAAGACGCGCCCAATCTTGCTGCATGTACTCATATTCAATGTATTTATCCCAAAGAGAAAATGAAAGATAATCTGTTCCAACATAAGCTAATCCTCGTTCAAAAAGCCTGAAATATGCAAGCATGCAGTTTTGATTAATATGTAACTTGAAGCATCCATTTACAGATGCAAGTCCATGTATGGGAGACAGCAGCACTAGTGTTCTAGGGTAACAAACAAATCACTCGTAACATCATATAAGACATCCAAACGCTGCATTTACCTTCCTGCAAAAAATCATACTATGTCCGAGAAATGGAGCAGTCATAGAGGCCATCTAGCCCTTAACCAGACGAGATCTTCCCAGCAGCAATTTGCAAATTGATGCACCTCAGAATGTCAAAGATAAAAACAGCTACCAATTCAACAGTAAAGGGGGGAAAAGAACCCTTCTACACAACTATGAACTTTGAAATAACGGAAAAGTTTATTGGGGAAATGGACCTAAAATTTCAACTACTACACATAGTGGACTCAAAACCAAGGATTTAAACATCAGAATGTAAAACATTCTGACATGCAATCCCATCAAAGCTTTTCCGCCATAAAAGGGAGTTAGCACTGTTGCACGGTCTCTGAAATCAGGTTAGAGATCAAGCAAGAAACAGCTGAGCCTAGTAATGGAAAATCAGATCATACAAAATAATAAGCTAACAGGTAACTAAGCATCCATTACCTACGAACTGTATCTGAATCCCCATAGGTGCTTATGGCAAATATGCAATAATGCAACCACATGTCCACCGAATATGTAACCCCTTGAACAGCACGCTCATAAACTTCAACAACTTTATCAGCAGAGCTAAGGCGCGCCTCATGGTCAGCATATTTCTTCCAATACCCATAACACAAAGGGAATTCTGCTAGGAATGCATCATAGACTCTACGGATCTTCAAAATGTTGCTCTTCAATGGAGAAATCATAAAATGAGAATCACAAGTCTTAAAATAAATCAATGAAAAAATATACTACATTAATTTGCTAATCTTACTTAAATGCTACAAAACCAGGAATTATGGTACTTCGATTGTCGATTGTAAACATCAAGCACCAGAGAACCCACCCACATAACTTGCGTACATTACACTCATTTTTAATCAAAACAAAATGAAACAGATGAAGATGTAACAATATGAACTGTCCATGTCTTTTCACACATAACAAGCCAAATCAAAATAGAATGCATGTAATATATACCTAACAACTATGAAAACATTGTGAATCAGTCATTTATTTTAATTCCTACTTATTATATTGCTTCATCATAATGGTCAACAAGTAATGGCCTTAGGAGTACAAAAATAATCTGAGAATTCTCAAAAGGGTAACATCACATGCATTTGGCTGAAGCTAACTTGAATCACAAAAAAATCACAACATAATAATCCAAGACACTAGATTAATTGCAGTATCAGTCCATCCATCCAAATCTACCCCAGCAAAAAATAATAGAAAATAGAGCATACAACTTTGAAGATGACAATGCCATTAGAGACATGTCCAAGTATCCAAATAGGTCAAAGCTGAAACAGGTGAATATTAACAAATCCTCAACATGTTATTCACGTCTTAAAAATTAGGTAGAACATAGCATACCTCTGCCACCTTCTCTGTTTCTTCAATCAGAGAAGTCCAAGCAGTAAAATCTGAAGAATTAGCTGTTACAATGTTCCACAATCGATCTTCTTCAGCAGACAAGGCAGCTGCTAAACATGAAATAAATGAATAGGGAGAAATCATAATTTGGTTGAACAGCCGCATGGTTGTGAATAATTAATAACTAAGTGTTAAAACAAGATGTATGGAGATAAGACGTCTATTTAGGCATTGAATAAACATGATAGAAGACAGCCTAAAGTTGATGGAGTATTGGCTTAGAATATGTGATCACCAGATTACAAAGCAGTTATAATAACCTTTATGCAGTGGTAAACCACCAAAACTCAATCAAATTTAAATGTATGAACTTATTTATACATTAGTTAAAGCTATCTATTGTATCAATGGTTGAGAACCAAGTCGAAATACAACTTCTGGCCTGGAAATTATTCAAAGTCCCGTGAAATATAAGTGAATTGAAGTAGCATTATATATCTTTTCTCAAAGTCCAAATCTGGTTGCTAAAAACGACCATTCAAGCCTTAAACGCCACCTCCAATGCAAGAAAAATAAAACTTTTTACACCATGAGCGTTTGAAGTTTTCCGTATCCTCGTGTGTGTGTGTGTGTATATATATAGAGATATATATTAGTGAAAATTCATTAGTTCTCGACATTGATATGCAGCTTGCACTAAAAAAAGATAATGTGGGACACTAATTATCAAAATAGTAATAGATACAAAGCCTACATGAAACATTTCCTAATTACTCACTCGGTTCCTTTTTAAGTTTCAATTTCTTTAAAAAAAATTATTCCTTTTTAATTGCATTCTTGTCAAAATTATCCTTAAGTAGTAATTATTACTGTAATAAATAATTAAGGGTATTATAGTTAAAAGAAGAATTATTGTTTGAAAAGTAACAATAATGATCAGCTTCTCCGTAGATGTAAAAAGTAAAAAAAAATGACACTCAAAAAAGAAGGGAGAGAGTAATAAAGTCAGGAATCAGGATAGCTTCGCTTTAGTCAAAGGCAATGGAGTATACATACCATAAGCATCTGTAAGTTGTTTCTCATCAGCTGAACCTTCAACATTCTCTGGTGCATTTCCATTTTCAAGTCCAGTTGTATCAACCCCGCCATTTAAAGACGAATGTTCACCAGAAATCATAGCAGAATCTGTAGCTTCCATTCCAACCACACCTGAGGCATCATTAGCGTCAGGCACTCCAATAGCTTGCTTAGACTCATTGACAGCACTAAATTGAGCTTGTTGAAGTACAGAATTCGGACCCCCAGCAGCATACACACTCCCATCACCCGAATAAGGAAGTTCATAGCTTGAATTAGCCTGAGCAGCAGCTTCTCCTGCAAGCTCGGCAACAGCAGTAGCACCAACTTCGGGAACAGGATTGGATGCTGTGTTAGTGTTATTGTAACCGTCCAAGGGATAAGACTCGGCCGCCGATGTTTCTGCAACCATTGGTTCACTGTCTCCCATACTTGAATAAAGAGCCTTTTAACTTCAAAGAAAAAGATTCTGAATCCACAAACAAGCAAACAAGAAAACAAAAAGATTAACGATTTTTCTATTGCAAATTACAGTGCACTGTAAAATAATTGAAAATGCAATATCAACAAAACCAGTGAAATTAAAACGCAATAGAATCAACTAAAATCCCTAGGGTTTCAGACGATAAACCCTAATAAAAAATGGAGGAGAAATCGAAATACCTGGTGGAGAAAACGGTTACGTTGCAGAGAGAAGAGGAAGGTTTTTAGGGTTATTCTTTTTGTTTAGCGAAGACGGAAATGAAAGACTGTTTGGCGATGACGATTTCTGGTGATATATCGAGAATTGGAATTTGCGAAGTAGGGCACCGAGCGTGAGGTTCTGCTGTTAATATATCAATGCTGTGTGTTGGCGTCCTCATGGTACGTCAAGCTACTGCCTAGATCTGACACCGTTGGTGATGGATAATGATGCGATCTGAACAGTTGATTACGGTTCAGATTATTTGTATGTTTTTTCTTTTTCCACTTATTGAGACTTTTTCGAAATTCTCACAATTGAGACATTTCCACCTTAAATTCTAAAATCTAAGATCTTTGGTTTTAATAATCATAACAAACACAATGAATCGAGCATAGCAATTAAACCAAATGGAAATTAATAGTTTTATCTTAAACACTAATAAAAAAATTTATTGTTGTGACTAATTAAACAATTAATTGAAAGTGTTATAATCAACGACATCAAACATAAGTTTGTAGAGTTTGATTGTTATGTTTTCCTTGTATATTACTTTTGTGAAATAAGGTTAATTTTATCATCTCAATTCTAGTTCGAATTGAGGGCAGGCGTACTTATAGCGAGGCCGATTGGAGAATTGTCTAAACAAATTTTTGTGCATTCTCTATCTCTCTTACATTTCATTTGGAAATTGTTGAATTTATCAATTGTGTGATCAATACGTTTGGTTAAACCTTTTGATAATCATTTGAAAAAGATTTTGTTGAGTTAATCACAGCCAATTAGATTGTGGTTGAATTTGAATATCAACAAAATTATACAAAATTCTAAACGAATTTGATTGCACACAAGGTGTTCGATAATTTGTCTCAATAGCATTTTTGTGTATTTTATCATTGGAAATAGACTTTACTTTTAGTATAACATTCAATTGATTGTGGTTGAAAGTATTTTGATCAAATTTATTCTCATTATCATACTTTGATTGTATTTACGCATATTCGAATTTTTTGATATTGGTTTGGTTAGACGATTCGATACGGGTCACTTCCGCTAGCTATTAAATTTTTCAAAAAAAAATTGTTAAAGTTTCTACTTGTGATCTATTCACACATACACACCTCTAGATCAAAGCATATCGTCTAACATACCCCCCCCCCCCCCCACACACACACACACACATTGAAGGTTGGAGGTTTAACAGTAGAATTGTTCTTCTCATAAACATTATAATCATAGTTCACAACATTGATACCACCAGTACCACTAGAGTTATCAGACATAACATACATGTTTTGCTCATGATTTTTTATGTACCACTATTTAGTGTTTAGAGCACATACCTTGCTTTGATGCCAACTGAAAGTGAGAAAAACATAAGAGGGGGATGAGATGAATTGTGTTAGTTTTTTCTTTATTTTCTAAAAATCTCTTATTAGATTCTGAGCTCAAAGTCTAGAATCTGATATTGAGTCAAGTGTTTGCAGTGGATAAAATAAGTTCGGAGGTAGAGAGAGACAAAACAAGTTTATACTAGTTCCTCCGATAAAACGAGAGTAGTCAAATCCCCTTACACTTCAAAGGGATTTCATTATAATCACTACTGATTCTAATTTCTCAAGCACACAAGCAAGAGACTTCAATGATCAAACATAGAAGTAAGAGATTTATAATGCTCAAGTACACAAGTAAGAGACTTCGGATATTCAAACATACAATCAAGAGACTTCAGACGCTCAAGCATGCAAGCAAGAGACTTCTAACAATATAAATTACATAGAAAAGATTGTTTGATTCTTACACTTTATATATAATCAGAGGTGTAAACAGAATACAACTTAATAAGACTTTTAAGACTTATGAATTTATAAGATATACAAATGATAAGAAATTTTAAGTTAAGCTTATGATTTTTGTTTGACAGAGTAACAAATATGTTTACTGACAATGATTGATTATCTTTCTTTAGGTCTTCAGCTTCTTATATAAAGAGACATAAAGAGTAGTTGAAGAGAGAAGCTAGCACAAGTGAGTCTTGGAGAAACTTGATCATAGACGTTGGAATGTTACTTGATATGAATAATATGAAGGAGAATAGCGATCTAAAAAGGGGCGGAATTTAAAATTTCTCCTTTAGTGATCCTTACGAATGGGCATGATCAGTGATAGAATCGTTACCTCTTGTGGTGATTGTAACCTTTGATGCAGATCTACGGAGCGATCACGAATGTTAAACGATGACAATGCCTCTACCCATTCCATACAAACGTATTTCTTCAATCTCAGTGTTAGCTACTACGAATGAAGGCTTTGAGTGAGTGAGAGAGAGAGAGAGAAAGAGAGAGAGAGAGAAACGAAATTGCAACTGCACAAATGCTTATACACAAGGGTTCTATTTATATAACCACTTGTGTGGGCTGCAAGCTAAAAAGCTCACTCAAGTGTATGTGGCCCATATCTTATAATATGTCAAGTATACTTAAGTGTGTGGTACCTTACCATATTTCGTATTCTACTTAAGTACACTGTACCTTACGATGTTCTACAATTCACTTAAGTGCACCGTACATTACGGTATTCCTTAGTTATTATATCTCTCATCAATTCGTCCTTTTGCGTGTGTAAGTTTTCGCGGCATTGGCAATTATATTAAATCACGTATTTAACATAATAAATAGTGAGCGGTATCTAGCAACACATCACTGCTACCCAAGACACGAAAATGTCATGTGATCTGACAAATCCTTTTGTGATAATACTTATGTGTACAATTACCCTTTTGACCTTATGTTTATATTTGAACACAAGGCATAGACCGTGTCTTCCTTGTCCAGTTCAATATTGGGCCCATAGATATTTCTCTTGTTACGCAGGATGGGCAAATTCTATCTAGGTCACTCATGTCCCTCAACATGCTTCGTGGAGTATCCATCAACTGTCTTTATGGTCATCTAGTTACGAACAATGTTTGATCCGCAATAAGGCACTCGACTCTACATCCAGGGTCCATAGTGGTTTCAGGTCGAAGGGCGGTATACACCATTATCACCATGAGAATAACTTATGACACTTTGTATAACATTCTATATAGTATTCTCATAGCGGATCAATCCAGTATAAATATTACTCTTAATATTCATACCTATGTTTAAGACTTGATAACTCCTTATCCATGATCCATGAGATGTGATCATCAGTCTATATACATAATAGTCTTAATGCTTTAATGTTATCCCACTTCACAATAAAGCTCGACTACGAATACTTTAAGAATAATGTCCTTATGTTTAATGTGATCTCATGATTAAGTCACACCTGATACATTAAACGGACTAGTTATTCTAGGGACTTTATTAAACAAACATAATAAAGAAAAAAGTCTTTTATTATTAATAAATAATTCGATACAAGTACCAAAAGTATTGGCCTCTAGGGCTTACACCAACAATCTCTCACTAGCACTAGAGCCAATCAGGCATACCCCTAATGCCCATAGATCTAGTATGGCCATCATGCTTCTGTTGCGCAAGAGGTTTTGTCAGTGGGTCAGCAATATTGTCAAGTGTAGGTACTCTGCATATTTTCACATCCCCTCTATCTATTATCTCTCGAATGAGGTGATAACGCCTAAGTATGTGTTTGGATCGTTGGTGAGATCTAGGCTCCTTAGCTTGTGCGGTAGCACCATTGTTATCACAATAGAGACTAATGGAATCCACAATGCTAGGAACTATGCCAAGTTCACTAATGAGCTTTTTGATCCAAACAACTTTCTTTGCTGCACTTGAGGCAGCAATATACTCGGTCTCGGTTGTAGAATCAGCAATTGTATCTTGCTTTGAACTTTTCCAGCTTACAGCACCACCGTTTAAGCAAAACACATAACCAGATTGCGATCTAAAGTCATCCTTATCTGTCTGGAAGCTAGCATCAGTGTATCCAATTACAGTCAGCTCTTCCTGACCTCCATATATCAAGAATGAGTCCTTAGTCCTTCTCAAATACTTAATGATATTCTTGACAGCTACCCAATGAGCATCACCAGGATCAAATTGGTACCTACTCGTTGCACTTAAAGTATACGAGACATCTGGTCGAGTACATAACATGTCATACATGATAGATCCTATTGCAGATGCATATGGAATCTTATTCATGTGACCCCTTTCTTCCTTAGTTGAAGGGGATTGTGTTTTTGTTAGACATATGCCATGTTACACAGGTATGAATCCTTTCTTGGAATCATGCATATTAAAGCGTCTCAGCACTTTGTCTATGTACGTACTCTGACTTAGGCCAGGCAGTTTTTGTGATCTATCTCTATAGATTCTGATTCCTAATATATAGGTTATTTCACCTAGGTCCTTCATAGAAAAGCATTTCCCCAACCAAGGCTTTACTTGTTGCAGGGTAGGGACATTGTTTCCAATGAGTAATATGTCATCTACATATAATACCAGGAAAACGATCATGCTCCCACTAACCTTCTTGTAGACACAAGGCTCATCTTCGTTCTTGATGAATCCATATTGTTTTACTGTTTCATCAAAACGAAGATTCTAGCTTCTGGAAGCTTGCTTCAATCCATAGATTGATCTTTGTAACTTACATATCTTTTGGGCTTCTTCTGGTATGTCAAATCCTTTAGGTTGTGTCATGTATATCCTCAAGAAGATTCCAATTAAAGAAAGCAGTTTTGACATCCATCTGCCATATTTCATAATCATGATATGCAGCGATAGCAAGTAAAATCCGAACAGATTTAAGAATTGCAACTGGTGAAAAGGTTTCATCATAGTTAACCCCATGAATTTGTTTATATCCTTTTACAACCAGTCTTGCCTTATAGGTATGTACCTTACCATCCATGTCAGTCTTCTTTTTGAAGACCTACTTGCATCCTATAGGGTTAACTCCTACAGGAGGCTCTACCAAGGTCCAAACTTGGTTTGTGTACATGGAATCCATTTCAGATTTCATGGCTTCTAGCCACTTCTCAGACTCGGGACCAGTTATGGCCTCTTGGTAGGTCACAAGCTCATCTTGATCCATGAGTAATACATCACCTTGATCAGTTATGAGATATCCATATCCCCCAGGTAGGTGACGTATCCTGCTTGACCTACGCTGGTCTTGTTCTACTTGAGCAGGTTGCTCTTCCATAACTACTTGTGTTTCATGCTCTAATTCCTCCATAGGTGTATCAATGCTTTATGATTCTTGAATTTCTTCAAGCTCTACTTTCCTCCCACTGATTCCTTTGGAAATGAAATCCTTTTCTAGGAAAACTCTAGTTCGAGCGACAAACACTTTGCCCTCAGAAGGATTGTGGAAGTAATGCCCTCTTGTTTCTTTAGGATACCCCACAAATAAGCATTTGTCAGATTTGGGCTCAAGCTTAGTTGAAATTTGTCGTTTCACATAAACTTCGCAACCCCAAATCTTCATGTAAGACATTGATAACATGAAATAGTATCACATTCTAGGACTCAATTTAATTAAATTATATTATTATTTACTTCAATTTATTTCATTTTATTCGATATTACGCGGTATTTTCTTTCTATTTATCTCAGGTAGTTTATTTGAAGCACAAGTAAAAAAGGAAGAAAATGAGGTGCAAATAGGGATGAAAAGAAGCAAATATCAAAAGCCAAAGCCCAGCCCAAAAGCACAGGCGTTGTGCCTGTGACGAGCGTCACACAGGCTGTGACGAGCGTCACGCTTTACCCACTTGTGTTACGGGCGTAACACATGGTGTGACGGACGTCACACCATTCTCCTATATTTTTGGCACCAGGAACGCAACAGACCACGTTGAAGCCTACTATCACGCTTGACCGTTTGCAACGTGAAGGCTATGTACACGGAAAACCCTTGGAAGCAGTTACAAAAGTACTAATATAAATAGTAGCTTTTGGAAAAGCTCTCGGTTCCACACTTCTTCGTCGTTTTCTCTTTTCAGCACTTTTTCTCTTCCAGCAGTACAAACACATTTTTACAGCATTATTTTTACAATCTTTATATTGTTTCCTTTGCAATTTCTATTTTCTTTTCCAACAATTAATTAATTTTTCGCACAATAGTTTCTACACTGGAAACTATTGTGTACCTTTCACCGGATCTAACCTTACGTTAGAATCTAGTTTTTTTATTCCTTCGCTTTTATTTTTCTGTCTGATTGAAAAATTCAAGAACAAATCCAACCGGTCTGTGGTGGATGTTCAAGACTGCTGTTAATTGCTCAGGTTCTTTAATTATTGTTTGAATTTATGTATGCCCTGCTTTATTATTTATTTATATTATTTGCCTGAGAAGAAATTATTTATGCATGCTAATTATTTAGATCTGTTTAGCATGTCTGGCTAATTTATTTAGGTATCGGTATGTAGAGTAAGCGGAATGAAGGACTCAAAACTAAGTTGGTTTAATTAAGTTTAAAATTAAAATCACTCTTTTCACGGTCTTAATTTACAGGTTTAATGACAAGGTTTTTGTACGAAAGTAAAAGACATAAAGAAGTTAAAATCAATAGAACGAGAGTTTGAGTTTTTGACTGGACAGTGTAAATTGGACATTAATTCTAGATCAGGGCGAGAGCAATTTTTAGAGTTAATTAAATTCTAATCTTTTCCAAAAAGTATTTTTAAAGGTTGAATGTGAGGACGAGAGTTAAGCATTTGAATTTAATTATATAACCTAAGTCAACAGAGCGAGAGTTTGAGATAAGGGTGTTTAAACGATTAGTGTTTTCTTAAAAAGAGTTTCTACGGATTCTATTGTTTTCAAAAAGTGGTTTTTGACTTAACTAATAAGTGACAGCTACGTTAATATAAAATCATAGTTTATTCAACAGAGCGAGAGTTTGAGATAAGACTTTTAATCAATAGTGTCAACTGAAAAGATTTATTTTAAAACCAAGAAACCAACGAAGAATTGATTCCCTCATTACGACGAACTACATACCGATATCCGTTTAGTTGATATTTAATTTAGATCCTATTTTTAGTTTTAACTTTTCCCCAAACAATCAAAGTATTACCCGCCTTAGCTTTACGAAGTAACCTTAGAAAACGGTATAGCGATTCATAAGTCCCTGTGGGATCGATATCTTTTAAAACTACGCGATAGAACCGTGCACTTGCAGTTTGTACCCCAAATTCGACTCATCAAATCGTGATCAAGTTTTTGGCGCCGTTGTCAGGGACTTTTATTTAGTCGATATCATAACTCTTCTGTTACGCTGTAGAGACTAAGGCTTTTCTTTTCTTTTCTTTCTTTCGTTGATTTGTATGCCACACACTCGCTCACAAGGCGAGCCGTTCTACTTACGAATCAACGATATCGAACTATATCTCCGAGTCTTACGACGAATTCGGGAATATCGTGCTGCAAACAATCTCCCTCATGTCGAACTTCCTGATCTCAAAAATCTTCTTCCTTCGCCAATACCCGAGATGGCAGAACCAGCTCGTGCTCTTCGAGATTACGCCGCTTCATCGCAAGATGAGCCGCATTCGAGTATTGCTCCACCCGCAATGGAAGCAAACAACTTTGAACTTAAACCTTCACTGTTGCAGGCAGTGCAACAGAACCAATTCTCTGGAAATCTTACCGAGGATCCAAACCTTCATTTATCCGTATTTGTCCAATACGCTGATACTGTTAAAGCTAACGGTGTCACTTCAGAGGCAATTCGAATTCGTCTTTTTCCTTTCTCGTTGAGAGATAACGCTAGAAGATGGCTTCAATCTCTTCCTTCCAACTCGGTCACCACATGGAACGAGTTGAAGAAAGTTTTTCTTGCCCGATATTTTCCGCCGAGCAAAACAGCTATGTTAAGAGCCCAGATAAATGGATTTAAACAGAAAGATAACGAGTCTCTCTTCGAAGCATGGGAAAGATACAAAGACATGATGAGACTTTGTCCGCACCATGGTTTAGAAGACTGGTTAGTAATTCATACCTTCTATAATGGTCTCCTGTACAACACGAGGTTAACAATAGACGTCGCCGCAGGTGGTGCACTAATGAACAAACCTTATGCTGACGCTTACCAACTTATCGAAAGCATGGCTCAAAACCACTATCAGTGGGGAAGCGAACGAACAATGGTAGAAAAACCTCAAACGAAAACTGGCATGTACGAGATAAGTAACCTTGATCATGTTAATGCAAAAGTGGATGCTCTAGTCCAGAAAATTGAAAGTTTAAATGTATCACCTCCAGCCATCGTGGTTGCCATAACTCAGAATTGCGAAGTCTGTGGAATCCAAGGTTACACTCCTGCAGATTGTCAACTCCTAACAGGAATCCAAGCGGAGCAAGTAAACTATGCTCAAGGAAGCCCCTACTCGCACACCTATAACTCAAATTGGAAGAATCATCCAAATTTTTCATATAAGAGTAATAATGCTTTATACGCACCTGGACAATCTCCAAATCAAGCCCCAGCTATACCTCCGGGATATCAAAAGCCGATCCCATCTACACCTAACAATAACGCCCCTAGGAAATCCAACTTGGAAATCATGATGGAAAACTTTATAGCCTCTCAACAGCAAACCAATAAAGATTTCTTAAACCAGAATGTACACACTGGCGAACAAATTAAACAACTAGCAAGTAAAGTAGATGCCCTAGCTACCCATAACAAAATGCTGGAAACGCAAATATCACAAGTAGCTCAACAACAAGCGCCTACTGCTGCCCCAACTGGTACATTTCCTGGCCAACCCCAACCTAACCCGAGAAGCCACGCTCATGCAATTATACTGAGAAGTGGAACGGAAGTGGAAGGACCGTCTAAGCCAAGGATAGAAAACCAAAACTCTAAAAAGTCAACTGAGGAGGAAAGTGAACCTAAGAAAAAGGAAGAGAGTAATAAGGAAACCGTAGAAAAGAAGGAACCTTATGTACCTCCACCACCTTATAAACCACCTATCCTTTACCCTCAAAGGCTTATTAAAACCAAAGATGCGGGCCAATTTAAAAAATTTGTTGACCTACTAAAACAATTAAACGTCACAATTCCGTTTACAGAAGCTATTACGCAGATGCCCTCATATGCCAAGTTCTTAAAAGAAATTCTTTCTAATAAAAGGAAGCTTGAAGATAGCGAAACCGTTACACTCACCGCTGAATGTAGCGCTATAATCCAGAATATGCCTCCTAAACTTAAAGACCCAGGTTGTTTCTCTATACCCTGTGTCATACCCCGATTTTGGCCCTGAATTTTTTCCCATCAATCGGTCATTTACATTTCCCTTCATTCCCTATCTCATTCTTCACACAATGCTTCTCTTTATCTTCCTACCAACCTCATCATCCATGTAGCTCCACAAGCAGACTCAGAGCTTCTATGTCAATTCCTGATCAAACTCATTTCGAAGACCATGACGCTGTTCGTTTGTTTTATTCCAACGCCCTCAAAATCTCAGCCAAAAAGGGGTTATCTTCCTGAAGGAAAACAATTACATGCCCATTTAATAAAGTTTGGATTTTGTCATGTTCTTTCCTTGCAAAATCAGATTTTGAGTGTTTACCTTAAATGTAAAGAAACTGAAGATGCAGAGAAGCTGTTTGATGGATTGCCTGTGAGAAATGTTGTGTCGTGGAATATTATGATTCGCGGTATTATTGGATCATGCGATAATGAAAATGAATTGGATCGTAAGCAGCTGTGTTTTTCTTATTTTAAAAGGATGCTGTTGGAAATGGTGGTTCCTGATTATATAACTTTAAATGGTTTGATTTGTTCTTGTGCTCGGTTTTATGATGCTGAGATGGGAATTCAGTTGCACTGTTTTACAGTGAAAGTTGGATTTGATTTGGATTGTTTTGTCGGCTGTGCTCTTGTTGATTTATATGCGAAATGTGGTTTTGTTGAAAATGCTAGGAGGGTGTTTGTGTTGCTCCTTTTAGAGATTTGGTTATGTGGAATGTGATGATTTCTTGCTATACCTTCAATTGTTTACCAGAAGAGGCTTTTAACATGTTCAATTTGATGCGGTTGGATGTTGCGAACGGGGACGAGTTCACTTTTAGTAGCATGTTGAGTGTACTAAGTGATGATGCTTTGGGATATTATGATTTTGGAAAAACAGATTCACGGTCTTGTTCTGAGACAGTCGTTTGACTCAGATGTTTTAGTGGCTAGTGCATTGATCAACATGTATGCCAAAAACAAAATATAATTGATGCACGTAGAGTATTCGACGAGATGTCGATTCGAAATGTTGTGGCATGGAACACCATGGTTGTTGGGTGTGGAAATTATGGTGATGGCAATGAAGTTATGAGGCTTCTCAGAGAGATGCTTCGGGAAGGGTTTCTTCCCGATGAATTAATTATTTCCAGCATCATTAGTTCATGTGGCTACGCTTCTGCCATTACCGAAACACTTCAAGCACATGCTTTTGCGGTTAAGTTATCGTGTCATGTTTTTTTTTATCTGTTGCCAATTCTTTGATCAGTGTTTATTCCAAATGTGGTAGCATTGCTAGTGCATTTAAATGCTTTGAATTAACTTCACAGCCTGATCTAGTTGCTTGGACTTCATTGATATGTGCATATGCATTCCACGGACTAGCCAAAGAAGCTACAGGTGATGTTTACATGTGGGACGGGAAGAAAGGTAAGGATAAGCCGCTTGTTGCGACTCGGATGCCGGGTGTAAAGGAGGCTACTTCAGTTTCAGTTGGTGAAACACATTTATTAATTGTGGCTTCCCTGTATCATCCTATCTACCCTATCAACATGATTGATAATTCTCAGAAGCTCAAGTCGAGTGACATAAATAACATGGAGGAGTTCAACAAAGACATTTTATTTGAGGATACCAATTCCTATAATACAATATATACAGTTCACAATGATAATCTTAGACAGAGATCTACATCCAGCTTAAAAAGTCTTTGTGAAAAAAGCAGCAGCAGAGTGTCTGCTGGAGCCACGGAATGCCATACAATTGCTTGAGATTGCTGATTCTCTTGGAGCAGATGATTTGAAGAAATATTGCGAGGACATTGTCATGCGCAATCTTGATTATATATTTTCAGTTTCAGCACATGCTGTAGCAAGTGCCTCACTAGATATTTTGGCGAGCCTCGAAGGGTTGTTAGACCAGCGATCATCCGAGGCATGGAGTTACCGTCGACTCCCTACTCCAACTGCTATACTCCCCGTCACCATTGACAGTGAAGAGGAAGATGAAAAAGTTCCTGATTCCGCTGGAGCAAAAGTTAACGGTGAATCCGGAAAGAAGGGCTATGTTGGGATCCACAGTTCAGGATTCAGAGACTTTCTTCTAAAGCCAGAGCTTCTACGGGCTATTGTGGATTCAGGATTTGAGCATCCTTCTGAAGTACAACATGAATGCATACCTCAAGCAATCTGGGGAATGGGTGTTTTATGCCAAGCAAAATCTGGAATGGGAAAAACTGTTGTTTTTGTTTTATCAACTTTGTAGCAGATTGATCCTATTCCAGGCCAAGTTTCTGCTCTTATTCTGTGTCATACAAGGGAATTAGCTTACCAGATATGCCATGAGTCTGAAAGGTTCAGCACCTACTTGACTGATCTCAAGGTTGATGTCTTCTATGTTGGTGTCAACATTAAAGTTCACAAGATCTGTTGAAAAATGAATGTCCCCAAATTGTTGTTGGTACACCTGGAAGAATACTAGCATTGTCCAGGGATAAGGACCTTTCTTTGAAGAATGTCAGGCATTTCATTTTAGATGAATGTGATAAGATGCTGGAATCACTTGACATGAGGAAAGACGTGCAAGACATTTTCAAGTTGACTCCCCACGATAAGCAAGTTATGATGTTTTCTGCAACGCTCAGCAAGGAAATCCGCCCGGTCTGCAAAAAAATTATGCAAGATCCCATGGAAATTTATGTTGACGACGAAGCAAAATTGACCCTTCATGGTCTTGTTCAGCACTACATCAAATTGAAGGAGGAGGAGAAAAAACCGGAAGTTGAATGATCTTCTTGATGCACTGGACTTCAATCAAGTTGTGATTTTTGTTAGTCGAGCAGCAGGAGTACAACCAAATTCCTTTACACTGTCTACCATTCTTGGAGCTTGCAATAAAATGAGGTCTGTTGCTCCAACTATGATGCTCCACGGACATATAAGAAAAACAAAAACAGCAGGCGATCAGAGTCACAGTCAAGTGTTGATCCCATTGCGGGTAAGAAGATACCGAAAAGTTTTTGCACAAGGGAAGTTACCTGTTTCCTCTTAAACAACTTCAATAAGACCAGAAATGAAGATTGGTTTCCTTGGTTGTTGTGGAACGAAAGTAGATTCTATTGATCATTACACCACTGAAATTGACAAGCTATCAAAAGAAATAGCTTTAGAGAGAGATAAGGTCACCAACGATCCTAAGACCACCAACTGCTGGCACTAGCTTCTCTCCATCCACTGATAAGATCATTACTGGCGCCGGCCTCATTGTCATGTATCCAATTTACGGGAACTTAACATCTTTGAACTGGAACTATGCCTTGTATCGCCCCAAAAACGTCATAACGGTAGTGATAGCAGGCCCTGCAACAATCCTTAACAAAATCACACTCAACCTCTAAATCCTGTATGCATGATAACTTAAAGAAAATGGATAATGATTCCAATACCACTAGCCATATTACAGATGCCGTAGAAAGGTCGAGTCCCATTGTATGTTCAAATTTCCATAGTTGGTGATGTTGTTAAGAAGCTTGGTGTGAGAGCATGATTTCGACTATGACCAAGAGTTACTCTGCAGGGAACCGCCGAACCTGCGGAAACAGAACGAGTTTAAGGAAATGCATTAATTTGTCGGCTTACCGATGGAATTCGCCCATGATGGAATAGGCATCAAACCAGAGCAGTGATCAAAACCGAAACTGCTTTCGGAAGCTTACCATTTGTTATGACGTGAGCTGCCTCAAACTAGTACGCAATTGAGCGTTGTAGTCGGCACCGATCCTGCAACATTGCCAATAATGTGCATCAGTTAACACTGCCACATATCAGAACTATACGAACAATAGGATATCTGCATTGTCAAGGTTGGCTCATATGCCGTCTGATGCATCAATGGAAAGACCCTTACAACGTTCCAGGCAGAACAAGTGCGACACCTTTTAGGGACCCAACAGGATTTTTTTTTGGCAGGGATATATTGAATTCTATTATGATACAAGCCACGCAGAATAGCTATTTGAGGTCAACATACCAGTACTTGGTCAACATCTTATCATGGACTGATATGAGTCTTTACTGTCATCACATAGACATTGATCTATCCTGAGTTGCCGGTAGTGTATGACAGGCAGCTATGAGGAGAAATAGTTAACTTCTTTAAAGCTGCAGTAGTTATAATCAACTGTCGACACCCACAGTTTTTTAGATATTATGGAGATTTGAAACACCAGAACCTTTTACATAGGAGCAATTTTCCAGTTTTGATTGCATTGGCAATAAAACTGAAATTTGAGACAAAGGCGAAGATAGCTAATCAGTTCCAGGCACCAACAAACATAGACCCTGGAGTGGTGGATTATTTGGCTAAGCTTCACAATCTGCTATGAGCATGAGCAAATAGGCTCTATTGCAAGCTTGCAATCAACATTACCAAGCGCGTCAAAATCAAACCAAGCTCACCAATTTTCACTGCGGTAAAACACAAATTAAATTAGTCAAAAGTAGTAAAAATTCAAGAAATATCCCAATTTGGCATCCAGACAAAACAATGAAGAAGAAAGCGTGGCTCAGATTACCTGTTACGAATTCATACATCAAAGGGACCAATCCGATACTGAGCACAAAGAAAGTGCTTTGCAGGAACGCCTCTTTTGAACATCAAAGACCCCCTTGGAAACCCTAATCAAGGAACATAAATAGAGAGGGAGAGAAAATCAGTGGGAGGACGGCGAAGGAATTTTCAAATACAAAAAACCTAATCCTAAAATACAAGAAAACCAGCGTTTGAAGAGGGGAAGGGAAGATTCAAGCATTACCTGAGCTCGCCGTCACCGTCGAAGGTGAGCCTTTTCAACCGCCTTTGCCTCTGTTTGCATGTAGAGCGAAGTTTGAGAGAGAGAGGGTTGAGGGCGAGAGAGATACGTTGAGTCGAGATAGAGAGAGCGCGATTGAGAGGGTTTGGGCGATTTTGAGAGAATGTGGAAAGTTTCTACACCTGGATGAGGATCTCGTTCTGATTTCTCTTACCGGAGAAGAACCGAGTTTTAAGTTTCAATATTTGATTTTCCCAAGTTTTCCATTGATTTGAGCCTTTAAGATTTTCCTTTGGATTTTGATATATGTGTTGTGTTTCCCTTTATCCATTGGCTTTTGGGTTTTTTCCATTGAATCCCACCGTTTTCCCATTTAAGCACTGCCCACCAGCCATTAATGAGAATTTTATTCTCCTCTACTCATCATCAAAAATTCACGTGGTTGGAGTGTTGCTCCATATCTCTAGTGCCACCTCACTGGGGGCCAAACCGGAGCGGGTTCCCTGCAACCCGAACCCAGACAGTCTAAGGGACTGTTGAGTATTGGGTTTTGTCTTAGCCCAAACTCCAATGGCCCATTTTCACCTTTCTTTTTTAGTTAGTTTTTCGTTATTTATTTTCGGCCATATGTTTGGATTGCTACTAGTCTAGCAGGTGACCACTTGTGGCCTAGTGGAGATGGAGATAGCTCATCTCTTCTATGGTTTTTAGTGTAGTGGGTTCGATACCCGTATTGAGCATTTTATTTCTTTCAGCATTTGCATTTTATTTTCTTTTAGCATTCCACTTTATGTTTATGTTTTTATTATACTCATGGTTAATTTATTATCTTTTAATTTCATCATTCATTCAAAACCATTTTAAAACTATAAAAATCATATTTTTCTCGATTCAATATCGAGCCCATTTTTCACACCCTTGTAAGTCGATTGCTTTTTAAGCATCGCCATCAACCTCACATAGCTTACTCTTGGGCTTTCTTACAATGAGCCGGTTCTCTTGCACTTACACTCATATTTCGCATCATTTTGTTATTTGGGTCCGATTTAATTATTTCATGATTTTTTAATCCCCATTTGACAAAATGTACCCCACTCCCCCGATGTGTAATAATCTTGTACTGTTTATTTATTTATTTGCTTGACTGTTTAGTTAGCTACTAACACAAGAATAAAATCAACCATTTCCAAAAGATAAAAAAAATATGACTCGATCCAACATCGAGTATTTTCTCAATAAACAAATCAATTCATTTCGCCCTCCTATTCTTTTCCTTTTCTTTCAAACTTTCATCAAATGCTTGATTCAACGTCAAGCCATTTTCTCTAATAAAAAACTCAAAAATATTAATTCATAAGTCAAGACTTTTTTCAATAAAGATGGAAGTGGAACGTGGTGTATACCACGCACTCCTGAGACTAGGATTCGAGATGTATATCTCGCCAATCCTAGCTTTCGCCATCATCCAATTTACCCACTTTGCTTTATCAAAACACTCATCCAAATCTTTCTCAAACGTCCATCAATACTTGATCTAGGTCAAGTCATTTTCACAACAAAAACTCAAAATACCTAATTCTTATTTAACACTTTTTCAATAAAGGTGGAAATGGAACATGGTGTATACCATGCACTCCTGAGGTTAAGATTCGAGACGCATACCTCGCCAATCTTAACTCTCGCCATCGCCTAAAATTGTCAATGCGGTTTCTCCAAACCCTTTCTCAATCAAATTCAAAACACTTAATCTCTATTAAACACTTTTGCAAATAAAGATGGAAATGGAACATGGTGTATACCATGCACTCCTGAGGCTAGGATTCGAGATGTATATCTCGCCAATCCTAGTTCTCGCCATCATTCAAAGCACATCCAACCAATCAAACTCTTTTTCTCGCCGTCGTGCGACCAATCAAAAAACCTTTTCCGAGTGTAGATTTGTAAATCCTAACACCTAAGTACATATTGCATGATAACTCTAGGGCAGAGCTTCCCCATTTTCTTTTAGACCTTTTGTGCGTCTCCAATCTTGAGGCATGTAGTCCGTTCTATTGCAAAGAGGTAACTGCCTAAGACTCGATTCAGCGAGCTGCGACACCTACTGCTAGGACGTGAACACATCGCCCACTCTCCTTTGACACAACTGGTGTCCTCCTTTTGTAAGTCCATGTTCAGATGGCAATCCCTACGTAGGGGAACTACGTTGCTCTGATCCTCATACCAGATGAGGTACGTAGGCAGGAGATCGTGCGAGATCTCTCCGGGCACCTTTTTTGCCTTTTTCACCCTTTTCCTTTTTTGTGTGTGTTTGCTTGACAGTTGCTAGGCTCGAGTTCCCGACTCCTTAGTAACTTGTTGCTTGTTTCTTCTTGTGTGTGTTAGGATATGGATGTAAGCCCAGCGATTGGCATTCCGTATCCTATTGTTGTGTGCTTGGAGTCCGGTATAAGTCCATCAAGTGGCATCTGGTTTCCAGTGTGGGTTTGTTTGGTTCGGAAGCTGATGTAAGTCCAGCGATTGGCACTCGGGTTCCATGTTTGCCTTTTGTGTTTTGTTTTGTTTCGGCGTGCGTGTAGCCGAACTACGGCAACTCTGATTCTCATGTTCAGATGAGATACGTAGGCACAAGATGCGATGTCTTGCCGAGTTTGACTAACGACTAACAACTAATCCTTGTTTGCTTTTGCCCTTGTTGCGATCCTTTCTCTTACCCTCGTTGCGATCGAGACCTTCCCTTTCTCTTGCCCTAGTTGCAATCGAGACTTTGGTTCCCGTAGTTAGTTGAACTACGTTTTGCTCTGATTCTCATTCCCGATGAGATACGTAGGCATAAGACGCGATGTCTTAGCGAGCACACTTATCCTCTTTAACCCATAGGTAACCGAGCTACGAAGACTCTGATTCTCATATTCAGATGAGATACGTATGCAGTGGATGCGACATCCGTGCAAGTCATTTTCTTTGACTCTCTCTTTTAGTAAATAGTACATTAGATAAACACACACCCTTTAGACAAGAAACAAACAAGAGTGGATCCCGTAGAGTACTACGGATGCGTAGGGGTGCTAATACCTTCCCTTCGCATAATCGACTCCCGAACCCAAGATTTGGTTGCGAGACCTTGTCTTTTCCTTCTCTTCAGGTTTACTTCGAGCGTTTCCTTTCCCTCCTTTGGGATAAATAACGCACGGTGGCGACTCTTCTGTCATTTCCTTTCTCGCCGGTTGTTTTTTTCGCACCGTTGTATTTTTTTTCGGGTTGCGACAGCTGGCGACTCTGCTGGGGACCTGGTTTCCCTAAGCGAGTCCCTCCTAGCTTTTGTAGGTTTTTTGTTTGTTGGGTCTTTATTCTTTTGTACAGTTATTTATTTTCAGCATTTACCTGCTTTACCTTATTGCATTCATGTACATATGCTTGTTGTATCTGTGGGTTGTTTGTTTGTTGGGTTGGGACTGTTCTATGAGAGATAAGCCCACTACCCAGGCTTGAGTGTACACATAGGTGTTAGAGTGGATAGTCGTGAGGCTTGCGTGGTATGTTGCTACGTTAAGTCGTTCATGAGACCCACATTCCAGACGAGGTTTCTGTCGGATATATTTTGTCCTATGGGTGTTCCATAACGACAAATATTCCTTTAGAAATCGTCGACTCTGGTGACCATTTCCCGAGAACTCAGTCGAGGCCTCTCCTCCGAGACGCATTTATGTTAGCTCTGGTGGGCGCATTCTCGCTGCTCAATCCGAGGACCCCGAGATTGGGAACTTGCTTTAGGATATCCTGTTGAGGGGAGTCAGCGGAGGTCTTTTATCCCGTAATAATGCCAAACCTTCAGTGGTAAACGTATTATTCTCAACTGAAGGGCTGAAGCTGACAAACTTCTGTTCTTAGAACCTACCAGTGAGGGGCGGGCTAAATTCAGGAAAACCTTAACCTCCAACCAACCCGGTTTTCTGGAGCAGAGTTTTGATCTTGTATCTTATTCTTCAGTGGGTTTTCTCTTCAGACAGTGCAACCCGACAGTTGCTCAAGCGGATACAGCAGTCTTGATTTCCATGTCACTGCATTGCATCGCATCATTCTGCATTCATATCATTTAACACATGTTTATCCATTTCTAGGGGGTTTACATCTTCTTCTTGATTCCGGTCGGGGTTTTCTGGTTCTCCTGAGATGGATATTGGCAGAAAGAGACACGTCGCTTACAAGTTTCCGGTGGTTTGTGTGGAGTCTATTCAACAACTGATGAAGTTAATGGATCACGATTCTCTAGAAGGATTCCGGAAGGATTATGGTTTGATTCTAAGCTTCGTCACGGTTCTCTCCAAAGATCAACATGATGCTTTATTCACACTGCTGCAGTTCTATGACCCTCCATTGAGGTGTTTCACATTCCCGGGTTATATTTTGGTCCCTACTTTGGAGGAGATTGCCAGTTTTCTCAGAGTTCCTATCAAGTCACAGTTGTTGTTCTACAGTTCTGAGTTTCTGCCCGATCTCAGCATGGTTGCTTCGGCCACATATTTGGGGAAATCAGTCTTGAAGGCTAATATGTGTCAGAAGGGAGGAGTCAATGGTTTTCATTTGAGTTTCTTATTGGGAGAAGCAAAGAAGAAACTTGAAGACTGTGACCAGAGGGGTTTCAATGTTGTGTTGGCTCTTTGTGTGTATGGGATCGTCCTGTTCCCTAATGTTGCCAAATTTGTGGACGTAGACGCAATACGCCTTTTTGTGTTGGGTAATCCAGTGCCGACCTTGTTGGGAGATTTCTTTCATTCGGTACATCACAGGAATGAGAATAGAAAATGAGGATTGTTGAGTTGTTGTGCACCTTTGTTTTATAAGTGGTTCAGTTCTCACCTACCCAAATCAGGAGCGTTCGTTGATGTCGAGGACTCGTTGAGTTGGTCGAAGAGATTGATGGGGTTGAGAGCTGAAGATATTTCTTGGTGGTCTGACCGGAGCTTGCTTCGGGCGGATATTATTCATAGTTGTGGGAACTTCCCGAATGTACCGTTGGTAGGAAGAAGAGGAGGAATCAACTATAATCCTTCTCTAGCAGTCAGACAGTTTGGATATGCTTTAAGAACTCCGCCTTTGGAAAAGGATGTGGAGGAATCACTGTTTTTCCATTCTTCGCCTGATTTGACTGTATCCCGTAAGGCAGCTGAGGCCTGGCTCAAGGTGATCAAGAGAGGAAGAACTGTGCTTGGAAAAGGAGATTGTAGAACTTACCCTCAGTATGGAGAGTGGCTTCAAGGAAGAGTCGAAGAGTTGAGTCTGCCATTTCCTATAGAAGAACCTCTGTATCCACCTACTCCTGCGCAGTCAACAATGGTGAGCCGAGAGGAGTATGACAAATTGAAGAAAGCCATGGAGGAGCTTCAAATTGAAAACTCGGAGTTAAGTGTAAAGTTGCAAGACTATATGCATCGATTCCATGAGGCAGAATATCAGAAGGGGGAAGCCGTCAGATTGCAAGGGGAAGAAGAAGGGAAATTAGCTGTGGAGGTGGACTTCTTCAGGAAGACAGACAAGGCATTGGGATCATCCAGTTCCGAGTTGAGGCGAGTCAAGCAACAATTAATGGATGCTCAGGGTAAATTAGCTGGGTGGTGTAGCACCTCAAATTTGCACCTATCATTGTACATACATTTTCATATTAGGTCATAGCATATCATGGTCCACTGCATAGCATTGCATTGTCCCATTTGCCTCAAGTGCAAGATTGTCAGACAGATTAGGTCAAACTGATCAGGAGATCAGTCAACCAAGCAGGCAAGTGCAATTCTCATTGAGCCAAGGCCTTAGGGTTTGTCCAACATGTTCACATGACTTGGGGATCCATTTGAAGTGTTTAAGTCAAGGATTGGATGTTCAGAAGTCTCCAGTCAATGCACAATCAGTCAGAAACCCTAAAAGTCAACTGTTGGTCAACTGTCCATTTAATCAGTGATTTGATGATGGAAATTGGTTTGAGAGAGCTCATTCATATCCAAATAGTCCTCATATATCATGTCAAACACCATCATGGAAGAATTTGAAGCCAGATCAAAAATTTCCAAAAATGGAAACTGGACCTGTAACTGAAACTTACCAAAAATGGAAAGTCTTGATCCTCAAACTTACATCATGATACAAGCTTCAAATGAATTTTTGCCCAACATGAAAGTTGAAGATCTTGTTCTCCCATTTCCAAAAAGTCCAAGAACACTAAATTCCCATGTATGGTTGGCAAGTTATGATCAAATCATTTTCCAAAATTCTTGAACTTCAAAAGGCCATATCTCTCAAACCATTTGGCCAATTTGGGTGGGGTTTTTTCCTACAAGTCACATTTGATCCCCTCTTTCCAAAAATGTAACTTTCATTCACCAAAACCTTGCCAATCAAAATGGCATTTTTTGACTTGTCTCATTTAAATTCAAGTGTGGACCAAAGGTTGACTTTTTGAATTAGTGATTTTTAAACCATTTGGCCAATTGGGAATTGTTTAGAATGTTATTTGCAGCATGTTCAAAGTCCTTTTTGTGCAGTACATGGAGCCATTCCTAAAGTTGCTTGAAATTTGGCCAAAAGTACAACTTTCTACTAACTCTATCCCACCATTTCATGGACCATGCTTTGTACTCTTAAACAGAATTTTTGGACATCATTTTCTGTCACTTAGAAACACTACTAGCAGCCACAAACCAAAAAAACTTCACTCATTCTAAAAAAAACTTCATTTTTGGCCATTTCTCAAAATCTGTCAAAAACCTCCAAAGGACCAAACCTTGCCTTGCTTAAAGCAACATCTATACCACATTGTGAAGACATTGCAATCATCTTTCTCCAACTGGAAGGAGTTTTTGCACGACTGTTTTCTTCACACATCATCCATGGCAGAAGCTATTTAGAGCCAAACCAAGTTGTTTCAAGCAAAAGTCCTTCACTCATTCTTCATTTTGGACCTTAAGGAGCAACTGTTTCAAGCATTAAAGACCAAATAACAACCGAATCAACACTGTTCTTCCAATTTGGTAATTTTTCGACCCTCATTTTTTCCAAAACCATGATATGTACTTTGTAGATCTCTTGTCCCTGAGCACGTTAAGCTTTGAATCATTTGATTTGGTTAAGTAGTTTAGAAGTTGTGTCGTTTTGAAGTTTGGTGATAAAATTTGTTTTTGGTCGATTCATGAGCAGGGTTGCGTTTTATTGAAAACTATTGATGGATTCGTGTTAGTGGTTGTTGGAGGATCATTTCTGTGTATTTGATTGATGTTTCTGGGAATTTTTTTTGAAAACGATTTGAGGATGATGAACATGTGTATTCTGCCCAAGAAACCCTAACTCCATGAAGCCATGCCCAGACCTTTTCTTTTTTCTCACGTACTGCATGGCGTTTTGGACCATCAACCAATAGCATTATTTCATTTTCTTTGCCAAAACGCGGCCGTTTGATTAAGTGGTGGACTTATTTACAAGTTTGCCACTCGGGGCATGTGTCCCATTGAATCAAACCATTTTTTTTCATTTTCATTCCATTTTTGAACTCCAACTTTGAAAAATCATAACTTGTTCATTTCAAATCCAATTTTCATGGGGTTTTTTGCATCATCTTCATTATGATCTCTAGTTTTTTATCATTATTTTTACTGATTTTTTTGATGAGTGGATTTTAATTGGTATTAGGGTTTGTGACATGTGCTCACATTTTGTACACTTTACCAAAACATTTGTGAAATGATGATACTTTATCCAATAGCTCCCAATTTTTGTATGCTCAAACTAGACACACTCATGGTGTTTTTGGTATAGAGTTTGTGAATTTATCATTGCTGGTTTGTGAGTTATGATTTTTTGAATTAGGATGTGACAATTTGTGTCACACCAATGATGTCCAACTTCATGATTTTTGATACCATGCTTCTTGACCTCCAATTGATCTGATTTTTTGCATGAACCTACTCTTGTATGTCTAGTTTACATGTGAATTTTCTTGGAATTATTTGTGGCATTTCCTAATTGTTTGAGATTTTCTCCCCTGTCTAGTCAAATGTTGACTTTGTGTGACACATGTTCCCATTTCATTTGTGAAATTCTCATACTTTATTAGATGGACATGAAATTTGACATGTGATTACTAGACATCTTAAGGTTCATCATGGTTTTAGTCCCATTCATTTATCATACACCATCTCTGATTTATGATTTTTCTAAGTTGATGCATGTTTGGTTGACTTCATTGAGCATGTTCAAAATTGCTTTGACTTTCTGATTTTCATTGACTGCTTTCCACTTGTCCAAATGGGATGAAATTTGACATGCTTACCATGCTATGGGTTGTGATTGATCATGATTTATTTGGTGATTTTTGGAAATGTTTAAGTTGGCTTTTGAGTTAAGTCTTGCTGTTGACTTCTATGAGCTTCTGTTTGCTATACTTTGACCTAATTTGTTCATGAAATGATGATGATTGATATGAATGTGAAACCACTTGGGTTTGCTTCTTGATTGTTTGAACATGATTTTGGACACTTGTCATTTGCTGTTTTGACTTTCTCATTCTCTTTTGACCCTAGGCTTGTCCTAGTGGTCCTGTTACTCACCTTTGAGCTCATTGTTTCAGGCTAAGCAACAAAATGCTTCAAAGAGATCATTACAATTTGATTGAGCTTGCTTGAATATCATGACTAACATGTTATGTTTTGTAGATTGCTTTGCTCACATGCCTTGAACCTTGTGCATTGCACATTCATCTGCTTGTGTTGACTGTTAACCTTTGTTTCATTCTGATTTAACTTTGACTTGTGTACTAATGTTGTCTGACTGATTTTAGGTACTTTAGTTGCTTATAGTTCCTTGTGAACTTTGCTTTGCTTTGCTTTGCTTTATAGCAACTTGCATTGAGGTATGCTTCTAATCTTCATGTAGTCTGGAAGACCTGGCCTGTTACTCGGCCAGGCACCTGTCTGAAGTCCTCCTTAAGAGGCAATGTTTGTGTTTGTTTACATTTGACCTTGTATAGAGTCAAAGACCTCCTAAGTGAAGAGGCAATTGGCAGAACCCAAGGGATATGCAATCTATCCCCTGCTATTCTGTGTGTCATCTACTTTGCTCGCACCACTGTGTTGATGCATTGCGGATACAAACCCAAGATCTTGTACAACTGTACAGTTGAGTCAGTATTAAATGTGTAGAAGGGTTCCCACTTTCTGAACCCACACATTCTTGTCTTGAGCTCTCCCAGGCCAGGGATAAGAGCTGTGAAGTCTTGCCTTCACTCACCTTTCATCTGCTTCACCTTGGCTCTCAATGTCAAGGTTAAGAGCAACATCTACCCAGTTCCAGAGGTTTGTTTGTTGAGGTTGATATGACCCCTCGACTAAAACCTAACCCTTGTTTGAGCCACTTGCTTGTGTATAGTGTGTGCTATCTGGGCTTGTAGGATTGTTTGACTTGCTTCCTGTGCAAGTTAGGATTGTTTGACTTGCTTCCTGTGCAAGTTAGGATTGTTTGACTTGCTTCCTGTGCAAGTTAGGGTTAGTTTAGACTTGCTTCCTGTGCAAGTTAGGTTTTGCTCGGCTTGCTTCCTGTGCAAGTTATGTGTGTGTGGCTTGCTTCCGGTGCAAGTCATGTTTAGGATAGGCTGGCTCCCTGTGCCAGTTAGCTAGAAACCTTAACTTAGGGATAATTTGCATGATAACATCTAGGCTCGAGTCGTAGTCTCCCTAGTTGTGTCTCCCTCTGTTATCTGGTTAGGCTAGTCCTTTGTCCCTCCGTAGGGGAACTACATCGCCCTGATCTTCATACCAGATGAAGTATGTAGGCAGGAGATTGAGCTGATCTCTCCGGGCGCCTGTGTCTTTTGTTTTGTCTTTGTGTGTGTTAGGAGATGGATGTAAGTCCAGGCGATTGGCATTCCATACCCTCTTGTTGTGCGGTGTCTGATGTAAGTCCATGCGATTGGCATTCGACCCCCTTTTTTTCTTTTTCAACCTTTGTGTCTTAACCACCCTTGTGTGTGTTCTGGTTTGGAAGCCGATGTAAGTCCATCGAGTGGCATTTGGGTTCTAGTGTGTGTTTGTTGGTTCGGATGCTAATGTAAGTCCAGTGATTGGCATTCAGGCTCCACGTTTGCCTTTGCCTGTGTTTGTTTGTGTGCGTGTCAGCCGAGCTACGAGTGCTCTGATTCTTCTCTCGTCCGAGAAGATACGTATGCATAGGGTGCGATACCTTAGCGAGCATGTGTCGTTTCCCCAGTCCGAACTACTTCGACTCTGATGTCTATGCCTGATAGACTAAGTAGGCCCAGGATGCGGTATCCTGCCGAGTCAGTTTCAGTCAGTTTCTTGTGTCTCTTTCAGCCAGTGTGTGTGTGTTTATGAGCAGTGTTTTAGCAACCATTTTCCTACCTATTGTGCGTGGATCCCGTAGAGTACTACGGATGCGTAGGGGTGCTAATACCTTCCCTTCGCATAACCGACTCCCGAACCCATTCTTTTTGGTCGCGAGACCATGTCTTTTCCCAGGTTTACTCTGAGCGTTTCCTTTCCCTCTTTTTTGGGATAAATAACGCACGGTGGCGGCTCTGTTATTCTTGTTCTCCCGCCGGTTTTTCGCGCGATGCGACAGGTGGCAAGAGCGATGGGATGCATTCTCAACTTCTCGGAAGGAAAAGGAGGAGGAGATGGTGACCGAACTGACTGGTCAGATGGAGAAATTGAAGACTTTGCTGAAGGAAAAGAACAATGAGCTTCTGTGCGTCCGTTCTACCAATGGTTACATCACCGATCAACTCAATGAGGCTCAAGGACAGATTGAAGAGCTCAAGGTGTTGGCAGGTTTGAAGAAATCCAGACTTGAAGAGTTATTCGGAGAAGATGATGGGAATTACTACAGAGAGCACATCAACGAGTTGGATGGAGTTATTCACCAAAGGAATCTGCTTATCCGGCGTTTGATAGAATTCCCAGATCATCCTGACACGATAGCATTGCTGGCTGAAGTGAGGAGCAGTCCTTACGGTTTGTACACAGGAGGTTGAGTCCTGATTTTTGCTCCTCCCTTTACTTATTGCTTTGTTGTTGTGTAGTGATGATCCACAGGCTTGTTGTGGAGATCCTCTTTTGATGTATTTTCGGCTAAGGCCCCTTTCCTTGAACTCATTTGTATGAAGACCTTCTCTCTATTGCATCTTGATCTCCGAAGTTTATCTATGGCTCGATCTTCTCGTGAGACCGGAATCAAGCGGGTAGAATACCTTTTTGGAAGTGATAAATATGTCATTGCATTAACATATTCATTTGCATATTCTTGCATAACAGGTGTCGCCGCGGTGTTCTCATAGTATTTGGTGTTCCACTAGCAGGATAGCTGATTCAGGAATCCACCGGTACGGAACCCGCAGAAACCAGCAGAAAGTTATGGAGGGTCTACAAGCAGAACTTGCTGAGATGAGGGTCCGCATGAACCAGTTCATGGACGTGGTTCAGGGAGTAGCGCAAGGACAACAAGAGATTAGACAAATGATACAAAGGAATCCCGCAACTACTCAACCAGAGGTCGTGACTGATCCTCCAAATGCAGAGGTTAATGGACCGGGGCCTGTCCCGATCCCACATAACAACCTTGATCAACAACCCCTCCATGATGATCAAGATGATCAGTTCTTGCTGCCGGAAGACTTTGGCATGGGCCATGGCATGGACCCCATGTTCAGGAGATTAGAGGAGAGGCTGAAGGCGGTGGAAGGACAAAACCCCCTGGGGGTAGATGTTTCTGACTTGGGATTGGTCCCAGGTGTAACACCCCGATAAAAATAAGATAATTATTTAAATTAAGTTAATAGTATATTTATTAATTTAATTAAATAATTGGATTATTATTGGAATATTATTGGGATTATTATTATTGGATTATTATTATTATTATTGGAATAAAAGTTGGAATTAGAAAAGGTCCTATTTGGTAAAAAGAGGTTTTCACGTGAAAACAGAAAAACGACTCAAAAGTGGAAAAGGGAAAAGGGCAAAGAGCCAGAGAACAAGGGTTGAAGAGAGGAAGAGCTCGAAGCTAAAGGATTGCCGAATTAACTCAGGTAAGGGGGGGTTTATCATCGTTTAATGGGTATTATGGGATAACATGTAATGGGTAGTGATAAACCATTGATTTGACTCTGATTAGAACGATGTATGCTGAAAATTGTGAAATATTGGGTGAACGAAATTTGGATTATAATTGAAGGGAATTCGTAGGAATTAGATGTAATAATGTTAGAATCTGTGAAATCGAACAGGGTATGATTCATGCTAGATGATATGGACGAATACTGTGTAAAAATTGGACTGGGGAAGGTGGAATTGGAGAGATCTCGTAGCAGAGAAAACCATAGCAGATCTGGAAATCTGGTTTCTGGTCATACGCGTATGGCACTAGGCAATACGCGTATGAGATGGTCTGGTACGCGTATGGCACTAGGCAATACGCGTATGGATGAGGAAGATGTTGTTTTGAACGTGGTTTGGTCTCTGTTGGTACGTGTATGGGGAAGTGATACGCGTAGCATACGCGTATGAGATGGTGTTACGCGTATGGACAGATTTGTGATTTTTCTGGGCTGTTGTTGTGCAGTTTTTGGTTGTTCAGCTGCGTAATGTAATTTAGCTGATGTATGATATAGTAGGGATCATTTCCCGTTGTTTTGAGCAGTGTAGGTATTAGTAGAGTGTGCTAATACTGTGATTATTAAGTGGCATGACATGATATGATGTTGTGATAATATGCTGATGATGTATGATTGTATGCATAATGCTGTGAATGTATGTATTATGTGGAATGGATTGTTTTATGGCTTAGAGTGTGAGCATATGTCCATTTTGGATTGTTGTTGATGTTGCATGACTAAGTGATTTAGCTTGCATATTGTGGCCTTTATGGTGGTAGCTAATTCCCATGGTGAGGAATTAGTGAGTGAATTATTGTGGATTGTTGTTGATGTTTGCATGCTAGGTGATTAGCGTGCATAGCATAGCCTTTGGGGTGGTAGCTAATTCCCATGGTGAGGAATTAGTGAGTGAGTCACTAGGTCTCAAATGAGTGGGACTAGTGGGCTTGGTAGCCGTATCTGGATTTGATCGGTGAGGTTGAACTATATGTTCACAAATAGTCGGTACCGCATGCATGGAGTCTCATTGCATAATGTATGTATGTATGGCGTATAATATGAATGGATGTATTCCAATATTATACGTGTTGTTTTGGTGATTGTGTTGAGTATGATTTTGGAGTTGATATTGCCGTTACTGATTGTGTGATCTGATTAGGGTGATTGAATGTGTTAACTTACTTAACATTACATGATAAATTATAATGCTTATTATATCGATTGAGGAACTCACCCTTACAACTATTTTTCAGGTAACGAGCAGTGATTGAGTAGGAGCTAGTGCTTGGAGTCTAGTGTAGTTCCTTAGTGGGTCATGCTCTGGTAGATGTAACATCGGGACGGGATGTTTTACTTGTTTTTCATTGATGATTGTTGAACAAGTTTACATGTAATGTGTTACATGTTTTGCATGATTGAATTGGTCTCTATCCGCTGCGTATTATGCAAGTGTTTACCTTGTTTTAATAAAGAGCATGACAGTTATTATGGTAAAATGTGTGAAGTAATTGTGTGACACCCTTAATTGCATATTTACTCTGATTGATATATTGTTATTTAATTAAATATTTGGGGTATTTTAGAAGGGTGTTACATTAGTGGTATCAGAGCATAGTTGGTCGAGTCGAGTCGTAATTATTCTGTTTCCCTGTACGTGATAGGTGTTGTGTAACCCTATCAGTACTTATTGTTTTAGCTTGTTGGGTTTTCAGAATAGAGATGGCTGGAAGAGGAAGAGACGATGCTGCGATTGCTGAGGCTCTGGGTATGCTAGCTGGAGTACTTGGAGGGAATCCGAATGTTGTGGGAATGGGAGCTGCTCGTCAACTGAGTGAGTTCCAGAAGAACAATCCTCCAATGTTCAAGGGAGCATACGATCCAGATGGCGCTCAGAAGTGGTTGAAGGAGATCGAGAGGATCTTCCGAGTGACTGAGTGTGCCGATAACCAGAAGGTCAGGTTCGGTACGCATATGCTGTCAGAGGAAGCAGATGATTGGTGGGTTGCTACCCGCTCTGAGTTGGAAGCTGCTGGAAGTGCTGAGATCACTTGGGCGGTGTTCAGAGAGAGATTTCTGAGGAAGTACTTTCCAGAGGATGTCAGAGGAAAGAAAGAGATTGAGTTCTTAGAATTGAAGCAGGGCAACCGGTCTGTTACTGAGTATGCTGCTAAGTTCACAGAGCTGTCGAAGTATTACACTCCCTATAACGAGGCTACTGGGGAATTTTCAAAGTGTGTGAAGTTTGAGAACGGGTTGCGTCCCGAGATCAAGCAGGCTATTGGGTATCAGCGGATTAGAGTGTTTTCTGACCTGGTGGACTGTTGCAGGATTTTTGAACAGGATACCAAGGCTAGAGCAGAGAGCTATCAGCAGAGGGTTGATAGGAAAGGCAAGAATCAGAATGATTGTGGGAAACCGTATGCAGCTGGCAAAGGTTTCCAGAGACAGAGTGGGATGAAGAGGCCTAGTGGGGGAGACTCCAGTGCCCCTGCTAAGTGCTTCAGATGTGGTCAGGCTGGACATCGTATCCATGAGTGTACCAGTACTGAGAAGAAGTGTTTCAAGTGTGGAAAAGGTGGTCACTTGGCTGCAGAGTGCCGGTTGAAGACTGTGACTTGTTTCAACTATGGAGAGGTGGGTCATATCAGTCCACAGTGTCCTAAGCCGAAGAAGGAGAACCAGTCGGGAGGCAAGGTTTTTGCTTTATCGGGTTCTGAGACTTCTGCAGATGATCGTTTGATCCGAGGTACGTGTTATATTAATGGCTTTCCTCTTGTAGCTATTATTGACACAGGTGTGACTCATTCCTTTATATCCTTGGATTGTGCTGTGAAACTTAAGTTAGAGATATCTGAGATGCGTGGAAGTATGGTGATTGATACTCCTACGAAGGGTTCAGTGATTACTACTTCAGCTTGTTTAAATTGTCCTTTGAATATTTTTGGTAGAGACTTTAGGATGGACCTGGTGTGTCTTCCACTAGTGCAAATTGATGTTATCCTGGGTATGAACTGGTTGGTGTTTAACCGAGTTTCTATCAATTGTTTTGATAAGACTGTGATCTTTCCTGAGATGGAGGAAGGAGAGAGTTTGTTTCTATCAGCGAGGCAAGTGAATGAGGCAGTAGTAGATGGGGCAGAGTTGTTTATGCTGTTAGCGACCTTGGAGGCTAAAGATAAACTGGTGATTTGCGATCTAGCCGTAGTGTGTGATTTTCCTGATGTGTTTCCTAAAGAAGTGAATGAATTACCGCCAGAGCGTGAAGTTGAGTTCTCGATTGATTTGGTACCGGGTACTAGGCCGATATCGATGTCTCCGTACCGTATGTCTGCTGTTGAGTTAACTGAATTGAAGAGTCAGTTGGAAGATCTGTTGGATAAGAAATTTATTCGTCCGAGTGTGTCACCGTGGGGTGCACCAGTGTTATTGGTTAAGAAGAAAGAAGGTACTATGAGGTTGTGTGTGGACTACAGGCAACTGAATAAAGTGACGATCAAGAATCAGTATCCTTTGCCGAGGATTGATGATTTAATGGATCAGTTGGTTGGGGCGAGGGTGTTCAGCAAAATAGATTTGAGATCGGGGTATCATCAAATACGTGTGAAAACTGAGGATATTCAGAAGGCTGCTTTCAGAACAAGGTATGGACATTATGAGTATTCTGTAATGCCTTTTGGTGTGACTAATGTGCCTGGAGTATTTATGGAGTATATGAATAGAATTTTCCATCCGTACCTAGACAAGTTTGTTGTGGTGTTTATTGACGATATTTTGGTGTATTCGAAATCTGAAGAAGAGCATGCTGAACATTTGAGAGTGGTTTTAGAAGTTCTACGAGAAAAGAAGTTGTTTGCTAAACTGTCCAAATGTGAATTTTGGTTAGAAGAGGTTAGTTTTCTTGGTCATGTGGTTTCAAGAGGTGGTGTTGCTGTTGATCCTTCTAAGATAGAAGCGGTATCTAAGTGGGAAGCTCCGAAGTCAGTTTCTGAGATAAGGAGTTTTCTTGGACTGGCAGGTTATTATAGGAAATTCATTGAGGGATTTTCTAAGTTGGCGTTACCGTTGACGATGTTGACTAGAAAGGGGCAAGCGTTTGTTTGGGACTCAAAATGTGAAGAAGGTGTCCAAGAGTTAAAGAGAAGGTTAACTACTGCTCCTATTCTGATATTACCAAGTCCGTCGGAACCATTTGAGGTTTTCTGTGATGCCTCATTACTGGGTTTAGGTGGTGTTTTGATGCAGAATAAGCAGGTTGTAGCTTATGCTTCGAGACAACTGAAGGTTCATGAGAGGAACTATCCGACACACGATTTAGAGTTGGCAGCTGTGGTTTTTGTTCTGAAGTTATGGAGGCATTACTTGTACGGGTCAAGATTTGAGGTTTTCAGTGACCATAAGAGTTTAAAGTATTTGTTTGATCAGAAAGAGCTGAATATGAGACAGAGGAGGTGGTTAGAGTTTCTGAAGGATTATGACTTTGGTTTGAATTACCATCCGGGTAAAGCAAACGTAGTGGCTGATGCATTGAGTCGGAAATCATTGCATATGTCTATGTTAATGGTTAAAGAATTGGATTTAATTGAGCAGTTTAGAGACTTGAGTTTGGTGTGTGAGAGTACTCACAATAGTGTTAAATTGGGAATGTTGAAGTTAACGAGTGGTATTCTGGATGAGATTAGAGAGGGTCAGAAATCCGACGTGCTTTTGGTTGATAAGTTGACTCTAGTGAATCAAGGTCAAGGTGGTGAATTCAGAGTTGATGAGAATGGTGTTTTGAGATTTGGTAATCGGGTGTGTATTCCGGATGTTACCGAACTTAAGAAGAGTATTCTTGAGGAAGGACATCGTAGTGGCTTGAGTATTCATCCTGGAGCTACGAAGATGTATCATGATTTGAAAAAGTTATTTTGGTGGCCGGGAATGAAAAGAGAAATTGCGAGTTTTGTTTATTCTTGTTTGACTTGTCAGAAGTCAAAGATTGAGCATCAGAAGCCGTCTGGGCTAATGCAACCGTTGGCTATTCCAGAGTGGAAGTGGGATAGTATCAGTATGGATTTTGTTTCTGGTTTACCGAGGACAATTAAGAATTTTGAAGCTATTTGGGTGATTGTTGACAGATTGACAAAATCGGCTCATTTCATTCCGATAAGAATGGATTATCCGTTAGAGAGATTTGCTGAATTGTATATTGAGAAAATTGTAAGTTTGCATGGTATTCCATCGAGTATTGTTTCGGACAGAGATCCTAGATTTACATCGAAGTTCTGGGAAGGTTTGCAGAGGGCTTTGGGAACTAAGCTGAGATTGAGTTCTGCATATCATCCGCAGACTGATGGTCAGACTGAGAGGACGATTCAGTCACTAGAGGATCTTTTGAGGGCTTGTGTTTTGGAAAAGGGAGGTGCTTGGGATTGTTATTTACCTTTGATTGAGTTTACCTACAACAATAGTTTTCATTCGAGCATTGGTATGGCACCGTTTGAAGCTTTGTATGGTAGGAGATGTCGGACACCTTTATGTTGGTATGAGTCCGGTGAGAGTGTTGTGGTTGGACCGGAGATTGTTCAACAAACTACGGAAAAGATTAAGATGATTCAGGAGAAGATGAGGATTGCTCAGAGTCGTCAGAAGAGTTATCACGACAAGAGGAGGAAGTCACTTGAGTTCCAAGAGGGAGATCATGTGTTTCTTCGTGTTACTCCGATAACAGGGGTTGGTCGAGCTTTGAAGTCGAAGAAGTTGACACCTCGATATATTGGTCCTTATCAGATTTTGGAGAGGATAGGGGAGGTAGCCTATCGTATCGCTTTACCGCCGTCACTTGCGAATTTGCATGAGGTTTTTCATGTGTCTCAGTTGAGGAGGTACATTCCTGATCCGTCGCATGTGGTCCAAGTAGATGATGTACAAGTGAGAGAAAACCTGACTGTTGAAACATCACCTATGAGGATCGAGGATCGAGAATTGAAGCAGTTGCGGGGTAAAGAGATTGTTTTGGTAAAGGTAGCTTGGGGAGGACCAGCAGGTGGCAATGTGACTTGGGAACTTGAGAGTCAGATGAAGGAGTCTTATCCAGAGTTATTCGCTTGAGGTATGTTTTCGAGGACGAAAACTCTTTTAGTGGGGGAGAGTTGTAACACCCCGATAAAAATAAGATAATTATTTAAATTAAGTTAATAGTATATTTATTAATTTAATTAAATAATTGGATTATTATTGGAATATTATTGGGATTATTATTATTGGATTATTATTATTATTATTGGAATAAAAGTTGGAATTAGAAAAGGTCCCATTTGGTAAAAAGAGGTTTTCACGTGAAAACAGAAAAACGACTCAAAAGTGGAAAAGGGAAAAGGGCAAAGAGCCAGAGAACAAGGGTTGAAGAGAGGAAGAGCTCGAAGCTAAAGGATTGCCGGATTAACTCAGGTAAGGGGGGGTTTATCATCGTTTAATGGGTATTATGGGATAACATGTAATGGGTAGTGATAAACCATTGATTTGACTCTGATTAGAACGATGTATGCTGAAAATTGTGAAATATTGGGTGAACGAAATTTGGATTATAATTGAAGGGAATTCGTAGGAATTAGATGTAATAATGTTAGAATCTGTGAAATCGAATAGGGTATGATTCATGCTAGATGATATGGACGAATACTGTGTAAAAATTGGACTGGGGAAGGTGGAATTGGAGAGATCTCGTAGCAGAGAAAACCATAGCAGATCTGGAAATCTGGTTTCTGGTCATACGCGTATGGCACTAGGCAATACGCGTATGAGATGGTCTGGTACGCGTATGGCACTAGGCAATACGCGTATGGATGAGGAAGATGTTGTTTTGAACGTGGTTTGGTCTCTGTTGGTACGTGTATGGGGAAGTGATACGCGTAGCATACGCGTATGAGATGGTGTTACGCGTATGGACAGATTTGTGATTTTTCTGGGCTGTTGTTGTGCAGTTTTTGGTTGTTCAGCTGCGTAATGTAATTTAGCTGATGTATGATATAGTAGGGATCATTTCCCGTTGTTTTGAGCAGTGTAGGTATTAGTAGAGTGTGCTAATACTGTGATTATTAAGTGGCATGACATGATATGATGTTGTGATAATATGCTGATGATGTATGATTGTATGCATAATGCTGTGAATGTATGTATTATGTGGAATGGACTGTTTTATGGCTTAGAGTGTGAGCATATGTCCATTTTGGATTGTTGTTGATGTTGCATGACTAAGTGATTTAGCTTGCATATTGTGGCCTTTATGGTGGTAGCTAATTCCCATGGTGAGGAATTAGTGAGTGAATTATTGTGGATTGTTGTTGATGTTTGCATGCTAGGTGATTAGCGTGCATAGCATAGCCCTTGGGGTGGTAGCTAATTCCCATGGTGAGGAATTAGTGAGTGAGTCACTAGGTCTCAAATGAGTGGGACTAGTGGGCTTGGTAGCCGTATCTGGATTTGATCGGTGAGGTTGAACTATATGTTCACAAATAGTCGGTATCGCATGCATGGAGTCTCATTGCATAATGTATGTATGTATGGCGTATAATATGAATGGATGTATTCCAATATTATACGTGTTGTTTTGGTGATTGTGTTGAGATGATTTTGGAGTTGATATTGCCGTTACTGATTGTGTGATCTAATTAGGGTGATTGAATGTGTTAACTTACTTAACATTACATGATAAATTATAATGCTTATTATATCGATTGAGGAACTCACCCTTACAACTATTTTTCAGGTAACGAGCAGTGATTGAGTAGGAGCTAGTGCTTGGAGTCTAGTGTAGTTCCTTAGTGGGTCATGCTCTGGTAGATGTAACATCGGGACGGGATGTTTTACTTGTTTTTCATTGATGATTGTTGAACAAGTTTACATGTAATGTGTTACATGTTTTGCATGATTGAATTGGTCTCTATCCGCTGCGTATTATGCAAGTGTTTACCTTGTTTTAATAAAGAGCATGACAGTTATTATGGTAAAATGTGTGAAGTAATTGTGTGACACCCTTAATTGCATATTTACTCTGATTGATATATTGTTATTTAATTAAATATTTGGGGTATTTTAGAAGGGTGTTACACCAGGCGTGAGGGTCCCACCAAAGTTCAAAGTCCTAATCTTTGACAAGTACAATGGTAGCTCTTGCCCGAAGACCCATGTGCAAGCCTACTTCCGAAAGATGGTTGCGTACTCTGATGACGAGAAGCTACTCATGTACTTCTTCCAGGACAGCCTAGCTGGGGCATCCCTGGAATGGTACATGAGGTTGGATAGAGCCCATACCCGTTGCTGGAGGGATTTGGCAGAGGCTTTTGTGAAGCAATACCAGTATAATGCAGACATGGCCCCAGATAGAACTCAACTCCAGAACCTGTCTCTTAAAAGCAATGAGTGCTTCAGGGAATACGCTCAACGCTGGAGGGAGACAGCTTCCCGTGTTCAACCTCCCATGTTGGAAAAGGAAATGGCCAACATGTTCATGAATACGTTGTTTGGACCTTATCTGGAGCGTCTGGTGGGGTGCAATGCCTCCAACTTTGCTGATGTGGTCTCTACCGGAGAGAGGGTAGAGAATTACCTGAAGACCTACAAGAGCCACAATGGAGGGGGATCTTCATCAGGAGTAAAGAAGTCGTTCATGGGAGGACATAAGCAGAGGGAAAGGGGCGTGAATTCCGTGTCTTCATATCAAAGCAGAAGGAATAATTTTCAAAACTATCATCAACAACCGTATGTTGCGGCTGTGACCATTCCAGCTGCAGCACCACTACAACAACAATAACCACAGCGCCAACAAACTCAGTATCAGCAACAACCACAATGTCAGCCAGCTCAGTATCAACAACAACAACAACCAGGTAACAGACCCACCTATCAACAGAGGCAGAGGATGATGGACCGGCGTTTCGACACTATTCCAATGTCGTGTGCTCAACTGCTTGCTAGTCTTCAACAACTACAACTTGTGCAGCTACGCACTCTGGCTCCTCTGATTGGTAGACTTCCGGTGGGTTACGATGCCAATGCTAGGTGTAGTTTCCACTCTGGGGCACCTGGCCACAATATCGAGAACTGCAAAGCTTTTAAGCACGTAGTTCAGGACCTCATTGACTCAAAGGCTATTAGCCTTGCACCGGTTCATAATGTCGTCAACAATCCCATGCCACAGCATGGTGGTGCAAACGTTAATATGCTGGAGGAGGAAGCCAAGTCTGTTAAGGATGTGTTGAAGTTGAAGACCCCGTTGTGGGAAATTAAGGAATGCTTGTTGAAGGCCGATGTTTTCCCCGATTGTGGGAAAGGTTGTTTGGATTGCGCTATACAGGGTAAGGATTGCTTGAAGCTGCAGCAGGGTATCCAGGTCTTGCTTGACAATGGTACCCTCCAAGTTGAAGACTTGTCTGCCAAAGAGTTTGCTGAAGGGGTAGTTGAAGAGGTATTTGAAGATGCTGTTGAAGAATTCACAGATGTTGTTCCTGCTGATTGTGTATTTCCCATTGATGTATTTAATTTTTCAAATGTTGTTGCTGATATACCAAACAATGTGTCTGATTTTGATGTAACTGAACTTGATTCCGGTGTTCCGGATGTTTTTGTTTCAATGAACGAAATTCCTGAGTACGACTATGGTGTTGCTACTATCACCATCTTTTACCCGACTAATCAGATCAGTGTGCCAGAAGCGCAACCAGTGCCACCAGTGCGACCGGCCGCTATGACAATCACAACCCCTGGTCCTTTACCTTTCACAAGTGAAAGGGCCATTCCGTGGCATTATGGGGGGAGTGTATACACACACGATCATGGGGTGGAACGACCTTTGAAGGTAGAAGAGGGTCAAAAGTCTGAACTCGAAGCTGAAGGTCCCGCAGTGGACAATGTTGGTGGAATCGGGCGATTCACCAGGAGTGGCAGACTATTCTCACCACCCGTTACCCAAAGTGAGAGTGCTGATGCCGCGGCTAAGGCCAAAGGCAAACAAGTTGTAAATGAGGGCACTTCTGCACCCCAGACTGGCTCAGAGCCTACTTTCTCGAAGGATGTGGACGAGCTCTTAAGAATTATAAAGAAAAGCGACTACAAAGTGGTCGATCAGTTGATTCAGACGCCGTCTAAGATATCCATTCTCTCACTCCTGTTGTGTTCAGAGGCACACAGGGAGGCACTTCTGAAGGTCCTTAATGCTGCATATGTGCCTCAGGAGATCTCAGTAAACCAGCTAGAAGGGATCATTGCAAATGTTCATGCAAGCAACGGGCTGGGCTTTACTGATTCTGACTTAACACCAGTTGGACGCAATCATAACAAGGCTTTGCATATCTCAATGGAATGCAAAGACACCGTGTTATCTCACGTTCTGGTGGATACAGGTTCCTCTCTCAATGTGCTACCCAAGAGAGCCCTATCAAGGTTAGAAGTAGAAGGTTTGATCTTGAAACCTTCCGATCTCATGGTGAGAGCCTTCGATGGTTCTAAGAGGTCGGTGTTTGGAGAGGTAGAATTGCCAATTCAGATTGGATCACAAACCTTCAACACCGTATTCTATGTGATGGATATCAGTCCCTCGTACAGTTGCCTTCTGGGTCATCCTTGGATCCACAATGCTGGGGCAGTCTCCTCAACACTGCATCAGAAGATCAAGTTCCCGGTCAATGGAAGAATTATCACCGTCTGTGGTGAGGAGGACATACTGGTAAGTAACCTGTCTACCTTCAAGTACGTAGAGGTGGAAGGTGAAATTCAAGAGACTCTCTGTCAGGCCTTTGAGTCAGTTCAAATCAAGGACGCAACTCCGGTGGAAGGGGTTAAAGCAGGAGCCCCTATCTCATCTTTCAAGCAGGCGCAAGCCTTGGTGGATTCGGGTGTTGCTCCCGGTTGGGGACGTCTGTTGGATTTACCAATGAAAGACGACAAGTTCGGGATTGGGTATCAACCAGCGCTGACTTCTACAACTTCAGCACCTCAGACTCGTCAGGGGCCGATTACTTTCTCCAGTGCTGGCGTCATCCAATATGGCCAGATATCAGCAATCAATGAAGAGGATGGGGATAGTGATTGTGACATCGACAACTGGGTGCGTCCGAGGATCCCGGGTGAAGTCATCAACAATTGGTCTTCCGAGGAAATTGTCCAAGTCACTCTTCTAGAGGAGTAATTTTTCTTTGTTTATTTATGCATGTCCAAGTCTTACGTTCCACCCAGGGCGTAATGACTCATTGTAGGGCTCATCTATGTGAATACCTGCATTGTTTATCATAAATGAAGGACGTCTTTTGCATTCAAATATTTTGTTCACCGTCTTTCTATTTTTGCAGTTTTTCAAAATTTCAAAAAAAAATAAAAATATTTGGCAATGTTTTGTTTAGTTTTCACTCACTGTCCACACTCATAAGCACATACCATCACTCATGCAGATGCACATCACCGGATCCTATTGATAACAATTCTGCTATGGCTCGCTTCGACTTCGAAAACCCAATCTTCCAAGCTGAAGAAGAGGGTGATGAAGACTGTGAACTCCCTGAAGAACTTGCCAGGCTGTTAAAACAGGAGGAAAGGGTCATTCAACCACATCAAGAGGCTACTGAAGTGATTAATCTTGGCACCAAGGACGTCAAGAAAGAAATCAAGATAGGGGCTGCTTTGGAAGATGATGTGAAGAAGGGGTTGATTGAATTGTTGCAAGAGTATGTTGACGTCTTCGCTTGGTCTTATCAGGATATGCCAGGGCTTGACACAGACATCGTGGTACACCGCTTGCCTCTCAAAGAAGGTTGTCCTCCGGTCAAGCAGAAGCTCAGAAGAACGAGACCAGAGATGGCTGTAAAGATAAAGGAAGAAGTGCAGAAACAGTTGGATGCAGGGTTCCTAGCGGTTACCAATTATCCGCCATGGGTTGCAAATATTGTTCCAGTACCCAAGAAGGATGGAAAGGTACGGATGTGTGTTGACTACCGGGATCTGAACAGAGCCAGTCCTAAAGATGATTTCCCATTACCTCACATCGACGTTTTGGTGGATAACACAGCTCAGTTCTCGGTATTCTCCTTCATGGATGGCTTTTCTGGTTATAACCAAATCAAGATGGCACCAGAAGACATGGAGAAGACAACTTTCATAACCCCGTGGGGGACCTTCTGCTACAAGGTGATGCCGTTTGGTCTGAAAAACGCTGGGGCAACATATCAACGAGCTATGGTGACTCTATTCCATGATATGATTCATCATGAAATCGAGGTTTATGTGGACGATATGATTGCCAAATCTCAGACAGAAGAAGAACATTTGGTGAATCTGCAGAAATTGTTTGAACGGTTAAGGAAATTCAAGCTGAGGCTTAATCCGAACAAGTGCACTTTCGGGGTGAGATCTGGAAAATTGCTGGGTTTTATTGTTAGCGGAAAAGGGATTGAGGTGGATCCTGACAAAGTGAAAGCAATACAGGAAATGCCTGAGCCAAGAACGGAGAAGCAAGTCCGTGGTTTCTTAGGGAGGTTGAACTACATTGCAAGGTTCATCTCTCACCTAACAGCCACGTGTGAGCCAATTTTCAAATTGTTGAGGAAATATCAGGCTATCAGGTGGAACGACGATTGTCAAAGGGCTTTTGAAAAGATAAAAGAGTATTTGCAGAATCCTCATATCCTTATGCCTCCAGTCTCAGGGAGACCGCTGATTATGTACTTGACAGTACTTGACAATTCTATGGGTTGTGTTCTCGGTCAACACGACGAGACAGGTAGAAAAGAGCATGCCATCTACTACCTGAGTAAAAAATTCACAGATTGCGAGTCGAGATACTCAATGCTTGAAAAGACATGTTGTGCACTTGCATGGGCTGCTAAGCGATTGAGACAATACATGCTGACTCACACAACCTTACTGATCTCCAAGATGGATCCAGTCAAGTATATATTCGAGAAGCCAGCTCTCACCGGAAGGGTTGCTCGTTAGCAAATGGTACTGACAGAGTACGACATCCAGTATACATCCCAGAAAGCCATCAAAGGGAGTATTCTATCAGACTATCTTGCTCAACAACCGATTGAAGACTACGAGCCGATGAAGTTTGATTTTCCAGATGAAGACATCATGTTCCTCAAGATGAAAGACTGTGAAGAGCCAGTTGTTGGGGAGGGACCTGATCCAGACGAAAAGTGGACTTTGTTGTTTGATGGGGCTGTCAACGCCAAAGGAAGTGGAATTGGCGCTGTCATTACTACCCCGAAAGGTGCCCACATGCCTTTCACCGCTCGTCTGACCTTCGAGTGCACCAATAATGAAGCTAAGTACGAGGCCTGTTGTAGCACCTCAAATTTGCACCTATCATTGTACATACATTCTCATATTAGGTCATAGCATAACATGGTCCACTGCATAGCATTGCATTGTCCCTTTTGCCTCAAGTGCAAGCCATTCAGAAGATTCAGGTCAAACTGGTCAGGAGATCAGTCAGTCAATCAAGCAAGCACAATGTCCATTGAGCCAAGGCCCTAGGTTTGGTCCAACATGTTCACATGACTTGGGGATCCATTTGAAGTATTTTGGTCAAGGATTGGATGCTCAGAGGTCATCAGTCAAGGCACAATCAGTCAGAAACCCTAAAAAGTCAAACTTGGTCAACTGGGTTTAATTTTATGGTTTTGATGATGGGATTTGGTTTGAGAGAGTTTGTTCATGTCCAAATAGGCCTCATATATCATGTCAAACATCATCATTGAAGAATTTGGAGCCAAATCAGAAATTTCCAAAAATAGAAACTGGACCTGTAATTCAAATTTGCCAAAAATGGAAACTTCTTGATCCTAAACTTACATCATGATACAAGCTTCAAATGAATTTTTTCCCAACATGAAAGTTGAAGATCTTGTTCTCCCATTTCCAAAAAGTCCAAGAACACTCAATTCCCATGTGTGGTTAGCAAGTTATGATCAATTCAATCTCAAAAAATTCTTGAACTTCAAAATGCCATATCTCTCAAACCATTTGGCCAAATTTGGTGAGGTTTTTTCCAACAAGCCATATTTAACCTCCTCTTTCCAAAAATGTGACCCTCATGTACCAAAACCTTATGAATCAAAATGGCATTTTTTCACTTACTTGAATTATTTTAAGTGAGGTATAAAAATGAACTTTTGATTTATGCACTTCTAACACATTTTGCCATTTGAGATAGTTCAGAAATGTCATTTGTGACATGTTTGCAAGCCCAATTCGAGCTGTAGCACCATACACCCCACCATTCAAGTGAAAATGGCCAATTAGCAAAAATTGCTCATTAAACCAAATGGTGATTAACACTTACTTATGCAACACTAAACAGCAAATATATAGCCCATTTTCTGCCAGAAGAGAACCCTAGCTGCCTCCATAACACAGAAAACTTCACCCTCTCAAGATTTTGATTTTTCTCCCATTTTCCAAATCTGTCAAAAGAGCTCAAGAACTTTTGTTCTTGAACCTTGATTCACCATCTACAAACTCCTTGGAAGCTTTTGAAAGCAAGGAATCACAGCTGTAAAGCCTTTTCTTGGTACTGTTCCATTAAGCTCCTTCCATGGCATTTGAAATTTCCAAAGGAATTAAGCACGGTTGAACCTTCCTTTTGCATCCAATCAACTTCATAAATACTTTGGAAGTACTGTTTACATGTTACAAGGCCCAAATCCATCAATTCCAAACCTGTTTACTCCAAGAGGTCAGAATTCGAGTTTATTCTTTTTTAAATTGGTCATGTGATAGTTGTAGGTCTTTAAATGCTGAGTTAAACAAGCTTTGAACCGTTAAATTTCGTGCTAAATTGAGATAGTTATAGGCTTTTAAAGTTTTGTTGTGGATTTGTTTTTCCTTTGATTCGCACTTGTTTGTTGGCTTCTCGATGAAATGTTTATGTATTATGAATGTATGATGATGAACCTACGCGATGATGGTCTCAATTTGAAGTTCTGGAATTTTTTGTTTTTTTTGAATCCATGGAGTTTCTGCTTTTCCTGCATGAAATATGAAGAAGGAGGCGGTACTGTAGGTTGGATCTTTAGAAAGTTAAATTCCGTGGCTGCATGTTGTTTTTTCTAAAAAAGCATAGCGATTGGTCCTGTGAGTAGGCCATGCAGACGCGCCGTGGGCCCAGGCATGCTGCCACGCGAGCAATGCCATTGGATGGGGCATGTTTGACTCAGTCCAAGCCGCCACCTGGGATTAATGAGCGGCACTGTTATTATTTTTTAATTCCAATCTTTCTCTTAATGTATTTCCAGAATTGCTACAGTGGCCAGGCTTTAACTTTAGTAACTTGGTGCTAGCTACAACGTACCGTACTGCATGTACTATGATTTTGATATGTTTTACTGCCAATACACCGCCATGCCATCACCTCATTGGCCCACGCACTATTGACTGGGATGTTGAAAAATCCCGTTTAATGAAGCGCTGAAGCTTCATGCTCAGCGAATGTTTTTTTCTTTTTTTTAATTTTTAAATATTCATTTTTTCATTTGTTTCAATTCTTTTTGTTCCAATTTCTTTACAATTTTCAAAATTCATAAATAATTAAAGGATGATCCAATTGAGATGGGATTTTTTGCATTGTTCTCCATTCTTCATCTAGTTTTTTATGAGCACTTTTATTCAAGTAGTGCACGTGTGGATTTTTTAATTGAGCTAGGGTTTTGTTCATGTGTCCATCTTTGTACACTTTGCCAAATTAATTATGAAATGATGACACTTTATCCTATGGACTTGAAACTTTTTGAGCACAAACTAGTCACATTCATGTTTATTTTGATGTAAAGTTTGTGAATTTATCTTATCTGGATTGTGAGTTGTGAATTTTTGAAGTAGGGTGTGACAATTTGTGTCACACCATTGATGTGTAACTTGTTGATTTTCATAACCTTACTTCTTGACCTCCAAATGGATTGAATTTTTGCATGATTGAACTCTTGAATGTCTAGTTTACATGTGATTTTTCTTGGAATTGTTTGTGGCATTTCCTAATTATTTGAGATTTTTGTCCCCTGTTTGGTCTTATGTTGACTTTTTGTGAAACATGTTCCCATTTCCTTTGTTAAATTCTCATGCTTTATTGGATGGACATGAAATTTGATATGTGATTAGTAGACATCTTAAGTTTTGCCATGGTTTTAGTCCCATTCATTTATCATATGCCATCCCTGATTTATGATTTTTGCAAGTTGATGCATGTTTGGTTGACTTCTTTGAGCATGTTCAAAATTGCCTTGCCTCTCTGATTTTCATTGACTATCTTCTACTTGTCCAAATGAGATGAAATTTGACATGCTTACCATGCTATGTGTTGTGATTGATCATGATTTATTTGGTGATTTTTGGAAATGTTTGAGATTGCTTTTGATTCAAGTCTTGCTGTTGACTTCTTTGAGCTTTCATTTGCCATGCTTTGACTTCTTTTGCTTATGAAATGATGATGATGCATGATATGAACATGAACCCAATTGAGTTTGCTTCTTAAATGTTTGAACATGATTTTGATTGGATATCACTTGCTGTTTTGACTTTCTCATCCTCTTTTGACCCTAGGCTTGCCCTAGTGGTCCTGTTGCTTATGTTTGAGTTGTTGTTTCAGGTTAAGCCACAAATACTTCAAAGAGATCATTACAATGTGATTGAGCTTGTTTGTTTATCATGACTAGCATACTTGTTTTGTAGGTTGCTTGGCTCACAAGCCTTGAGCTTTGTGCTTTGCTCATTTAATTGTTTATGTTGACTGTTGATCCTGTTTCCTTTTGATTTACTTTGAAGTTGCATACTAATATCTGCTTGACTATTTCAGGTACTTTTAGTTGCTCAGTTCCTTGTGAACTTTTGCTTTGCTTTGCTTATATAAGCAATTTGCATTGAGGTATACTTCTAATCTTCATGTAGTCTGGAAGACCTGGCCTGTTACTTGGCCAGACACCTGTCTGAAGTCCTCCTTAAGAGGCAATGTCTGTGTATGTTTAATTTGTCCCTGTACATACTCAAAGTCCTCCTAAGTGAAGAGGCAATTGGCAGAACCCAAGGGATAAGCAATCTATCCCCTGCTAGTCTGTGTGTCACTCACATTGCTCACACTACCTGTGTTGATGCATAGTGAGTAAAAACCCAAGATCCATAGAGTCTAACTTGTGGAGAGAGTTCCCCCATTCTGAACTCCCACACCTTCTGATATTGAAATGCTCTCCCTGGCCAGGGATAAGAGCAGTGAGGCACACCCCTCATCTCCTTTCATCTGCTTCACCTTGGCTCTCAATGTCAAGGTTAAGAGCACCATCTACCCAGTTCCAGAGGTTTGTTTGTCGAGGTTGATATGACCCCTCGACTAAAACCTAGCCTTGTTTGAGCCCATTGCTTGTGTATAGTGTGTGCTACCTGTGCTTGTATGTTTGTTTGACTTGCTTCCTGTGCAAGTTAGGTTTAGTTTAGACTAATCCTTGTTCGCTTTCGCCCTCGTTGCGATTGAGACTTTTCCTTTCTCTCGCCCTCGTTGCGATCGAGACTTTCCCTTTCTCTTGCCCTAGTTGCAATCGAGTCCTTTTTCCCTCCGTAGCCAAACTACGGCAACTCTGATTCTCATGTCCAGATGAGATACGTAGGCACGAGATGCGATGTCTTGTCGAGTTTGACTAACAACTAACACTAATTCTTTTCTCTCGCCCTCATTGCGATTGAGACCTCCCCTTTCTCTTGCCCTAGTTGCAATCGAGACCCTTCTTGCTTCCTGTGCAAGTTAGCGTAGGTGTGGCTTGCTTCCTGTGCGAGTCATGTTTAGGATAGGCTTGCTTCCTGTGCAAGTTAGCTAGAAACCTTAACTTAGGGACGATTTTGCATGACAACATCTAGGCTCGAGTCGTAGTCTCCCTAGTGTTGTATCTCCCTCTGTTATCTGGTTAGACTAGTCCTTTTTCCCTGCGTAGGGGAACTACATCGCCCTGATCTTCATACCAGATGAAGTATGTAGGCAGGAGATTGAGCTGATCTCTCCGGGCGCCTTTTTCTTTTTTTGTGTGTGTTGTCTGACAGTTGCTAGGCTCGAGTGCCTGACTCCTTAGCAATCTGTTGTCCGTTTGTTTGAGTGTGTGCTTGACAGTTGTAGGCTCGAGTCCCCGACTCCCTATTAACTTGTTGTGTTGTTGTGTGCTTGGAAGCCGATGTAAGTCCATCGAGTGGCATTTGGGTTCCAGTGTGCATGTGTTTTGGTTCGGATGCTGATGTAAGCCCAGTGATTGGCATTCGGGCTCCACGTTTGCCTTTGCCTGTGTTTGTTTGTGCGCGTGTCAGCCGAGCTACGAATGCTCTGATTCTTCTCTCGTCCGAGAAGATACGTAGGCATAAGGTGCGATACCTTAGCGAGCATGTGTCGTTTCCCCAGTCCGAACTACTTTGACTCTGATGTCTATGCCTGATAGACTAAGTAGGCCCAGGATGCGGTATCCTGCCGAGTCAGTCTCGTCTGTTTTCTTGTGTCTCCTTCAGCCAGTGTGTGTGTGTTTGAGCAGTGTTTTAGCAACCATTTTCCTTCCTTTTGTGCGTGGATCCCGTAGAGTACTACGGATGCGTAGGGGTGCTAATACCTTCCCTTCCCATAACCGACTCCCGAACCCATTCTCTTTGGTCGTGAGACCATGTTCTTTTCCTAGGTTTACTCTGAGCGTTTCCTTTCCCTCTTTTGGGATAAATAACGCACGGTGGAGGCTCTGTTGTTTTCTTTTCCCGCCGGTTTTTCGCGTGATGCGACAGCTGGCGACTCTGCTGGGGAGAAAGAGAAGTTGACCTGTGCTGGTCCATCTTCCCTAAGCGAGTCTCTCCTAGCGCTCTCTAGGTTAGGGTTTTGGTTGCTTTGTGCTACTTTATTTATTGCATTCATTTGTATATATGTGCATTTATCGTCTGCATTTACTGTTTGCATTAATGTTTGCATTTATTCATTATTCATCTGCTGGTTGTGCTGTGTTTCTCTGTTGGGGCGGGAGTTACTCGAGGTAAAAAGCCCACTACCCAGGCTTGAGTGTACACATGGGTGTTAGAGTGGATAGTCATGAGGCTTGCGTGGTATGTTGCTACGTTAAGTCGTTCATGAGACCCACATTCCAGACGAGGTTTCTTTTGGATATATTCTGTCCTATGGGTGTTCCATAACGACAGATATTCCTTTAGAAATCGTCGACTCTGGTGACCATTTCCCGGGGACTCAGTCGAGGCCTCTCCTCCGAGACGTGATTATGTTAGCTCTGGTGGGCGCATTCTCGCTGCTCAATCCGAGGACCCCGAGACTGGGAACTTGCTTTAGGATGTCCTGTTGAGGGGAGTCAGCAGAGGTCTTTTATCCCGTAATAATGCCAAACCTTCAGTGGTAAACGTATTATTCTCGACTGAAGGGCTGAAGCTGACAAGCTCTTGTTCTTAGAACCTACCAGTGAGGGGAGGGTTTGATCTCTATAGATACAGTTTCTGCCAGTAATGCCGTGTTGATGATCTTGAGTCGGATTTATGGATCGTTATTTCTGGACGCCGGAGGTTTGATCCTGGTATTGATCAGAGGGTTCCGTTTATTTCGGATCCCCGGGTTGAATTTGAAAGTACCTGTTCAGAGGATCTGACTGTCATCCGTTCAGTGGATGTTCCTGTGATTATAGTGATGTAATCTCCAGTTCCGTTTATTTCAGAACTCCCCAAGTCGGATTTATGATGACTTAGTCCCGATGACTGTGACTAGTTCAGAGAGTGGGTCTACAGATGACTTGGTGGCACAGTGGCCTGCATTCATGCATTTGCATCATATCGTTTTGCATTCATCTGCATTCAACTCATGTCTGTCCATACTAAAGGTCCATTATTTTTTTTAGTTGAGACTCAGGTTGAGAGACACCCAGATGTCAGAATGTTGTTGATAAAATTTTATCTGTCTCGATGAAACCGGAATCAAAGGACAGAATTTTCCTGGTATGGATGGACATTGCATGCGTGAGTCATACTAACCCATTTGCTGTTTTGTAGGTGTCAACCGGTGCGCATAGCTCTTCCATTGAGACATACAGTCAGACTCAACAAATCCAAGCTGATGGATCTTCCCAACGCCGACCTCCTTGAACTGAAAGAGATGATAGGGGAGTTGTTCAAAGCCGTGCAGGGGCTCGCCTGGGGGCAGAAGGCGATTGCTGAGAGGTTGGATAGGATTAAAAGCTGGATGACAAAGGAGAAAGTTCAGAGGGATGCTCCGTCATCTGTGGTACAGAAATTCTCTGGCGATAGTCAGCTTAAGAAAGTCGAATCAGGTGGTATGCCTGTCCGAAAAGAGCGTAGTAAAGATCGTTATCACCCTTATGCTATCACTGTATCCACTCCTGTCAGCAATTCACCTGCTCAACAGCAACAACTGCCACCTCAACAGAAGACACCGAGAGTTGAAAGCCAGGTGAAGGAGAAGAGAGAGGATCGTCAGTTTGAGGAACCACCCGTGACTTACGCCCTTCTGTTCCAAAGGTTGATGGATCTTGCTTTAGTACGGCCAAGGGTATTGATTCCCATAGAACGGCAGAAGAGGCCACCAAACTATGATGAGAATGCCAAGTGCGAGTTTCACTCTGGGGCACCTGGACACAACATTGAGGGCTGTAGAGCTTTTAAGCATGTTGTCCAGGACATGGTGGACTCCGAGACCATTAACTTGGCCCAGATTATGAAGGGGGATGTCAATCCTGTGCCCAGGAAGGGTTCTGTAAAAGTCAAGATGGTGAAGAAGGCCAAGAAGGGAATGGAGATGATTGAGGAGGATCAGCTAAAGGTTCCAATGGCCGTGGTTCCAAAACCTCTGGAGCAGGATGGAGTTTTCCCTGTTAAAGATAATTCTTGTGCGACCGTCACCATAGAGGGAGGTGTGTTGATGAAAGACACGACCCAGAAGATGAAGGAAGTAGAAATGGACGATGTAAGGTGTAGAGCACCCCGTCTGGCAGTTGAAACCGTCCAGGTAGAGAAGGCCTTTGTTGCTGAGAAAGAGAAGAAGCTGTCCATTTCTTCTTATAAACAAGCTCTGGAAGTAGTGAAGAACAAAGAGGCCCAAGGCTGGGGAAGGATCATTGACATCGTGATAAAAGCAGACATGTTTGGGGTCGGTTATCAGCCGGGTCAAGAGTCGTCTAGACCAAATAGAGGATGTCGCCCACCATACACCTTCGTCAGTGCAGGGATGTTGGATCCTGGTCATGCCCGTTCAGTGGTTGAAGATGTTGACAGCGACCGCGAGCTTGAGGCGTGGATAAAGTCGTGCGTACCAGGCAACTGGAAGGCCTCCAAAAGCATCACTGTCACTCATCCAGGAGTGTAGTATTTCTGTGTTTTAAGCTTGTTTGCATGAAAGCCATGCGTTTTTCCCGAAACGTACTGGTTCATTGTAAGGGCCACCTCATGTGTTTCATTTTGCAACATTTTGCATCAGTAATAAATGGATGTTTTTGTAATTAAAAACAGTGTTCCTTGTTTTTCGCTTATTTTTACAGTTTTAAAAACAAATAAAAATGGCAATGTTTTTTTTGTTCTATTTCCTTTTGAATTTGCCTCACCTCACAAGTGATTACTTTCCTGATCTCATCGATAACAATTCGGTTACATCTCTGTATGACTTCGACAATCTGATCTATCATGCCAAAGAAGAAGGCGAAGAAGATTGTAATTTGCTGGAATTAGCCAGGATGTTGAAATAAGAGGAGAAGGTGATTCAACAGCACGAGGAGTGGTTCAAAATTGTTTCCAAACACCGCCGAGGTCAGAAATTGGAAGTTGAGGCCGCTTCAGAGGCAAGTCAAGAGCAGGATGGTAGCCCTTTTGAAAGAGCAAGTTGATATGTGTGCTTGGTTGTATCTAGATACACCAAGGGGGGATACCATTGTTTTGGGGCATAGGCTACCATCAAAAGGAGACTGTGCAGAAGCGGAGGCCGGTACTAAAAGATGAGAATGTGTATGGACCACCAAGACGTGAACAGAGCTAATCTAAAGGATGAATTCCCGGTACTTCACAATGAGGTATTGGTTGATTATATAGCTCAGGTCTCGGTGTTTATCTTCATGGATGGCTTCTTGGCCGAAACCAGATTGAATTGTCGCCAGATGATATGAAGTAAACCAGGTCCACCACACAAGGGGCACCTTCTTGTTCTAAGGTGACGTCGTTCAATCACAAGAGGCCGGTGCCACGTATCAGAGGTCTACGGTGACTTTGTTTCATGATATGATTCATCATGAAAGCAAATACCATATTGAGGACATGATGACAAAGTCCCAAGCAGAAGAGGGGCATCCGGTGGATCAAGTTGTTTGACAAGTAGAGATAACTCATACTGTTGAGTTCGAATTAGCGCACTTATGGAGTGCTGACCAGCAAGCTGCTGAGGCATGTTGCGAGCGAAAGAGGAATCGAGGTCGATCCTGCAAAAAAAAAAAAAAAAAAAAAAAAAAGAGTAGCAGGAACCTCTGAAGAAACGACTGTTAATCTGGTAGTCGGCAGCCCTCGAGAGGTCTATGAGGTGCGTACTAAGTCAGCATGACTAGTCTTGTCGAAAAGAGTATGCAATTTACCTAAGCAAAATGTTTATCGACGGTGAAACAATACACTCACTGTTCGAAAAAACTTGATGTACTTTGGCATAGGCTGCTCGCCGACTGAGACAGTGTATGCTGATTCATACCACTTCGTGGATATTCAAAATGGATTTGGTTAGGTATATGTTTGAAAAGCTAGTAGCAACCCATCGTTGATTCTCAACCAAGGAAGTCTGAAGTCCCTGATGAGGACGTCTCGAGGTACTCGAATCGAAAGATTGAGAGTGACCGATCCCGGAGGAGGGGCCTGACCCTGAATCCGAACGGATTTTGATGTCTGATGGGGAGAGTTTAAAGTGAAGGAGCTAGTGTTTCCCCGTTAACATTTGAACGCACCAGTGATGGTGGCTGAGTACGAAGTTGGTATCCTGAGTGTCGTACTTCGGTACGTGCATCTACCTGGGGCAGTTGTACTCAGTGAGTGAAGCGTGGTGTTAACTGAGAAGTGTGACCTCGAGCGTACCACGTGGAAGAATTGGTTGAAAAGGATCCTTCCTCCTCAAGACGATCGTGGGGCAGATGGATAAACAGTCATGAGTGTCTCATTCGTGGTCAAAAAGGTCTCCTTTGACAGAGCCTTGTTGTTGATAACCACGAATGATGAGAATTTTCCATCCCCCTGTGAGTGCGGACGCAGTTAGAAAATACTTCGTGAAAGAGACCCGCTGGACAAAAAGAATAAAGAGTCCAGGCAAAAAAGGGCATCCCGGCGAACCGAAAAAAAGAGAGAAAAGGTTCGGGCAAAAGTTAGGGATAATGAAAAAAACTGTACACCCGGCAAGTCGAAAACCCCACAAGGGCGACTTGGGCAAAAAGGGTATCCCGGTGGACTGAAACCTGAAAGGGCGGTCCAGGCAAAAGAGGGAATGAAACGAACAACTGCGTCTAGCATGATCGTTTGGGCTTTGAATGACTTGGATAATCTCCGACAGAGACCGATCGGAAGCGTCTCGTTCAGAAGGCCGAAGGTGTGGAAAGTCTTGAGGACATATGAGGTGTAATCGAGTTGGAACCCGATAAGATCACGGTTTCGCGTTGCCAATAGGATAGATTTTTTTCCTTTGTGCGCAATCACCTCTTTCCAGGGTTTGCTTCTTGTGTGTTGCTCAATTCTGAGCCATCTTTTTGTTTCAGTCAATAAAGTGTGTGTTCAGTCAAATAGTTTTGTTTTTGTTTTCATTACCGCTTTGATTACGAAAACATCCGTTCGTTTTGATAAAGAATACTTGCATTTTGAAACATAGAGGTCCTTTCCGATGCATGCTTGTGAGATTAAAATCTGGAAATCTTACTCGGAAGTTTTGAGTGACCTAAGTGTTGAAATATTGAAACACGTGGAGGCATACCTGGGGTACGTTTTTATCTGACGATTTCTGATGCAGGTACTGTTAGATATCTTCATTCACTTACCAGTGGTACTGTGAACCCCTGTTGACAAAAATCCCGGCAGAACCTGATCAGGGGCAAGGGATAGTTGAACGGTGAAAAGACAGTGAAGGATTACGACGACGGTCCTGGAAAGTTAATCAAGAAGACTCTTCAAAGTCTGGTGATTGGAAAGTTTGTATGAACCAGGAGTTCGATCCCCGTGGAGTACGGACAAGATTGGGAATACAAGATGATGGAGCAGAAAAGTCCAGAAGCGTCTGGGAGTTCGTAAAAGAGGAAAGCCGACACTATGGGTGGACGATGGATGCCGCTGTTCGGCGACTCGATAGGTGTTCCATGTCTAATAAGTTGTATTTCCCCAGTAGGTGTGAGAGCGTTACCTCCATAACAGATTCGAGGTCAGCGTCTCCTCAGCAAGCCTGAAGGTTGCTGTATCCCCAGCGGAATTGTGATTGTTTTCCAAGTCTGAAGCTGTCTTCCCAGCAGAGGTGATGTTGACGATTTTTCCCCAGCAAAGGTTTGTCTTTCCCCAGCGGGATGGAAGTTGACATGGTTATAGATCCCCAGCACAGTTCCTGGAGTTCCCCGGTGTGGTCTCTGGAGGAGACGTGTGTTTATGCATTCATCATTTAGATAAGCATAACATATCGCATCATTAGTGCATAGCATTTCCATGATCATGGGGCATTGTGTAAAGAAAAAAACTCATGCATCAACATTGCAAACATATCCATTAGCCCTAGGCCGTGGTGACCAGTCGAGTTTGGGTTGTTGGAAAGAGTTTAGCATCGCGCCATTGGATCGGTTTCAGAATTGGGTTCATCAGCATGGTTGAGAGGTTGGTGTTTTCCCAACAAGTGATTCCTCAGTCGAGTGGGTATCCCCAGCAGTGTTACTCCCCAATTGTTAGCGTCTTGCCAGCTTGGGTCTTTTCCCTTAGCAGATGTGGGTGTGTCTGATCTCTCCATGTAGAGCCAACCCCTTAAGCAGAAAGTGTCTATCCTTTCCTGCCATTTCCCCATTGAGATACGTCCTCGTGGATGACGGTTGCTTCCGTTTCCTCCCAACACACATTGGGATGGGTTTTCCCTATTGAGTTCTTTCCTCATTAGGATGAGTCCTGTTTCAGTCTGCCTTTTTGGATCGATCCTAAATTGGCTTCCTGTTGGCTGTCTCTTGTGCTTCCCTGGGGCATAAATGAATAGTTGCTCACTAACCGGCACTCATTCATCTTATCCTCAGCGGAATTTGTTGGCCTCTACCTACAAACCGGTAGTTGTAAGTCCTATCTTTGTGGTTTTCTACCTACTAGCTGGTAGTTGTAAAATCCCACTTTTCCCCCCCTAGCAGAGGTAACCTTTGTGGTTCATTCTGTTTGTGGCTTCTACCTACAAACCGGTAGTTGTAAGTCCTATCTCTGTGGTTTTCTACCTACTAACTGGTAGCTGTAAAATCCCACTTTCATCCCCTTGGTGGAGTTAACCCTGTGTGCTCATCCTATTGATGACTGGTTACTTTTCCGTGGTTTTCTGCCTACTAATCGGTAGATGTAATCCCCTCTTTGCAGTTATCAGTATCCGGCTTGCGGTATTGATACTCTTTTCCCCTCTGGATACTTGCCCTGATCAAGCAGTATTGTCCCCATTGGGTCTTCCCCTTCTTTTTGGATATTTGCTCCGAGTTGGCAACCTTATCCTCTTTTGATTGGTCATCTTTTGCATACCTAGTCCTGGTACCCCGATGCCTTTCTTTTCGGTCGTTTATCCATTTAACAACCTGCAACCCGGTTATGGATAATCTTCCATGCGAGGTTATTATCTACGTTTTGACGGCTATAGATAATATATCTCATGCACTCTCTGGTCAGTCTTTTGATTGTTTTCTCCAGCAGAGTAAGATTTGTATTCCCTATGGAATCGAATGTCCATCCTTTAACAAGTTTGCTTTCGCTCTCTTCAGGATGATGTCGGTCGATTTATCCATTTAACAACCTACAACCCGGTTATGGATAATCTTTCATGCGAGATTTTTATCTACGTTTTGACGGCTATAGATAATATGTCTCATGCGCTCTTGGGTCGAAGTCGTCCTCCCCAGTCGAGTAAGATTCGTATTCCTTGTGGAATCGAATGTCCATCCTTTAACAAGACTGCTTTTCTAGCCCTCTTCAGGATGTTGAGTGTTTTGGAACACAAACCAATTCACGCTTTGGTCGGCCACCCGTTTCATACCTACAACCCGGTATCCTTGGTGTTCCTTCCTGTTTGCTCGCTGTCGTGACCTTGATCCCCGGTGAGATCCCTGCAAGTGTTTAGCCTTGCCCGGATATGTAGATGTCTTTACCCTGTCAGCACCCGCGTGTGTTGTTTCTTTGGTGTCGGTAAACACCATCCTTCGGTGATTTCCAGTCATGCGTAAGTGTCTTGTCTTCTTTGGTGTCGGTAAACACCATCCTTCGGTGATTTCCAGTCATGCGTAAGTGTCTGGTCTTCTTTGGTGTCGGTAAACACCATCCTTCGGTGATTTCCAGTCATGCGTAAGTGTCTGGTCTTCTTTGGTGTCGGTAAACACCATCCTTCGGTGATTTCCAGTCATGCGTAAGTGTCTGGTCTTCTTTGGTGTCGGTAAACACCATCCTTCGGTGATTTCCAGTCATGCGTAAGTGTCTGGTCTTCTTTGGTGTCGGTAAACACCATCCTTCGGTGATTTCCAGTCATGCGTAAGTGTCTGGTCTTCTTTGGTGTCGGTAAACACCATCCTTCGGTGATTTCCAGTCATGCGTAAGTGTCTGGTCTTCTTTGGTGTCGGTAAACACCATCCTTCGGTGATTTCCAGTCATGCGTAAGTGTCTGGTCTTCTTTGGTGTCGGTAAACACCATCTTTCGGTGATTTCCAGTCATGCGTAAGTGTCTGGTCTTCTTTTGATGTCGGTAAACATCCTATTTCGATGTTCATAACGTCGCCCTCCCTTCCCTAGTGAAGATTACTCCTCTCCGTTGGTGTCGATAAACGTTGAGTTTTTCCCGGTCATCCGTTGATGATTTGGTTGTGTTCACTCTCCCCAGTAGAGTTTTCTCCTCTCCGTTGGTGTCGATAAACGTCGAGTTTTTCCCGATCATCCGTTGATGATTTGGTTGTGTCCTTCTTCCCTAGTGAAGTATTCCTCCTCTCCGTTGGTGTCGATAAACGTCGAGTTTTTCCTATACGTCCGTTGGCGTATAGTTGATATCTTTCCCCGCAGGGTCGTCCCCAGCAGTCCTCCTCTCCGTTGGTGTCGATAAACGTCGAGTTTTTCCTATGCGTCCGTTGGCGTATAGTTGATATCTTTCCCCGCAGGGTCGTCCCCAGCAGTCCTCCTCTCCGTTGGTGTCGATAAACGTCGAGTTTTTCCTGGTCGTCCCCAGTTGGTTACCTCTCCGTTGGTCTTGGTAAACGTTGAGTTTTTCCCATTTCGTCCGTTGACGTATGGTTGTATCTCTTCCAGTCATTCATTAATGTCTGGTTACCTCTCCGTTGGTCTTGGTAAACATTGAGTTTTTCCTAGTTGTCCGTCGGCATCTAGTTGTGATTTCTTTTCCCATTCATCGTCGTTGCGATGTCTGGATGTGGCCGTACCCTTTGAAAACAAAAACAAAAAATACCCAGTAATAAATATCAAATCCCAGTGGACGTTTCCATTGTTGGATCCCTGTATTGTGCAAATTCTACGGTTCTTAGTATTCAATCCCTGTTTACCCTGAAAGTCTGACAGCCATTGCTATCATCCGTTCGGGTTCCCAGCTGATTGAATAGGGGCAGCTGTAGCACCTCAAATTTGCACCTATCATTGTACATACATTATCATATTAGGTCATAGCATAACATGGTCCACTGCATAGCATTGCATTGTCCCTTTTGCCTCAAGTGCAAGCCATTCAGAAGATTCAGGTCAAACTGGTCAGGAGATCAGTCAGTCAATCAAGCAAGCACAATGTCCATTGAGCCAAGGCCCTAGGTTTGGTCCAACATGTTCACATGACTTGGGGATCCATTTGAAGTATTTTGGTCAAGGATTGGATGCTCAGAGGTCATCAGTCAAGGCACAATCAGTCAGAAACCCTAAAAAGTCAAACTTGGTCAACTGGGTTTAATTTTATGGTTTTGATGATGGGATTTGGTTTGAGAGAGTTTGTTCATGTCCAAATAGGCCTCATATATCATGTCAAACATCATCATTGAAGAATTTGGAGCCAAATCAGAAATTTCCAAAAATAGAAACTGGACCTGTAATTCAAATTTGCCAAAAATGGAAACTTCTTGATCCTAAACTTACATCATGATAAAAGCTTCAAATGAATTTTTTCCCAACATGAAAGTTGAAGATCTTGTTCTCCCATTTCCAAAAAGTCCAAGAACACTCAATTCCCATGTGTGGTTAGCAAGTTATGATCAATTCAATCTCAAAAAATTCTTGAACTTCAAAAGGCCATATCTCTCAAACCATTTGGCCAAATTTGGTGAGGTTTTTTCCAACAAGCCATATTTAACCTCCTCTTTCCAAAAATGTGACCCTCATGTACCAAAACCTTATGAATCAAAATGGCATTTTTTCACTTACTTGAATTATTTTAAGTGAGGTATAAAAATGAACTTTTGATTTATGCACTTCTAACACATTTTGCCATTTGAGATAGTTCAGAAATGTCATTTGTGACATGTTTGCAAGCCCAATTCGAGCTGTAGCACCATACACCCCACCATTCAAGTGAAAATGGCCAATTAGCAAAAATTGCTCATTAAACCAAATGGTGATTAACACTTACTTATGCAACACTAAACAACAAATATATAGCCCATTTTCTGCCAGAAGAGAACCCTAGCTGCCTCCATAACACAGAAAACTTCACCCTCTCAAGATTTTGATTTTTCTCCCATTTTCCAAATCTGTCAAAAGAGCTCAAGAACTTTTGTTCTTGAACCTTGATTCACCATCTACAAACTCCTTGGAAGCTTTTGAAAGCAAGGAATCACAGCTGTAAAGCCTTTTCTTGGTACTGTTCCATTAAGCTCCTTCCATGGCATTTGAAATTTCCAAAGGAATTAAGCACGGTTGAACCTTCCTTTTGCATCCAATCAACTTCATAAATACTTTGGAAGTACTGTTTACATGTTACAAGGCCCAAATCCATCAATTCCAAACCTGTTTACTCCAAGAGGTCAGAATTCGAGTTTATTCTTTTTTAAATTGGTCATGTGATAGTTGTAGGTCTTTGAATGCTGAGTTAAACAAGCTTTGAACCGTTAAATTTCGTGCTAAATTGAGATAGTTATAGGCTTTTAAAGTTTTGTTGTGGATTTGTTTTTCCTTTGATTCGCACTTGTTTGTTGGTTTCTCGATGAAATGTTTATGTATTATGAATGTATGATGATGAACCTACGCGATGATGGTCTCAATTTGAAGTTCTGGAATTTTTTGTTTTTTTTGAATCCATGGAGTTTCTGCTTTTCCTGCATGAAATATGAAGAAGGAGGCGGTACTGTAGGTTGGATCTTTAGAAAGTTAAATTCCGTGGCTGCATGTTGTTTTTTCTAAAAAAGCATAGCGATTGGTCCTGTGAGTAGGCCATGCAGACGCGCCGTGGGCCCAGGCATGCTGCCACGCGAGCAATGCCATTGGATGGGGCATGTTTGACTCAGTCCAAGCCGCCACCTGGGATTAATGAGCGGCACTATTATTATTTTTTAATTCCAATCTTTCTCTTAATGTATTTCCAGAATTGCTACAGTGGCCAGGCTTTAACTTTAGTAACTTGGTGCTAGCTACAACGTACTGTACTGCATGTACTATGATTTTGATATGTTTTACTGCCAATACACCGCCATGCCATCACCTCATTGGCCCGCGCACTGTTGACTGGGATGTTGAAAAATCCCGTTTAATGAAGCGCTGAAGCTTCATGCTCAGCGAATGTTTTTTTCTTTTTTTTAATTTTTAAATATTCATTTTTTCATTTGTTTCAATTCTTTTTGTTCCAATTTCTTTACAATTTTCAAAATTCATAAATAATTAAAGGATGATCCAATTGAGATGGGATTTTTTGCATTGTTCTCCATTCTTCATCTAGTTTTTTATGAGCACTTTTATTCAAGTAGTGCACGTGTGGAATTTTTAATTGAGCTAGGGTTTTGTTCATGTGTCCATCTTTGTACACTTTGCCAAATTAATTATGAAATGATGACACTTTATCCTATGGACTTGAAACTTTTTTAGCACAAACTAGTCACATTCATGTTTATTTTGATGTAAAGTTTGTGAATTTATCTTATCTGGATTGTGAGTTGTGAATTTTTGAAGTAGGGTGTGACAATTTGTGTCACACCATTGATGTGTAACTTGTTGATTTTCATAACCTTACTTCTTGACCTCCAAATGGATTGAATTTTTGCATTATTGAACTATTGAATGTCTAGTTTACATGTGATTTTTCTTGGAATTGTTTGTGGCATTTCCTAATTATTTGAGATTTTTGTCCCCTGTTTGGTCTTATGTTGACTTTTTGTGAAACATGTTCCCATTTCCTTTGTGAAATTCTCATACTTTATTGGATGGACATGAAATTTGATATGTGATTAGTAGACATCTTAAGTTTTGCCATGGTTTTAGTCCCATTCATTTATCATATGCCATCCCTGATTTATGATTTTTGCAAGTTGATGCATGTTTGGTTGACTTCTTTGAGCATGTTCAAAATTGCCTTGCCTCTCTGATTTTCATTGACTATCTTCTACTTGTCCAAATGAGATGAAATTTGACATGCTTACCATGCTATGTGTTGTGATTGATCATGATTTATTTGGTGATTTTTGGAAATGTTTGAGATTGCTTTTGATTCAAGTCTTGCTGTTGACTTCTTTGAGCTTTCATTTGCCATGCTTTGACTTCTTTTGCTTATGAAATGATGATGATGCATGATATGAACATGAACCCAATTGAGTTTGCTTCTTAAATGTTTGAACATGATTTTGATTGGATATCACTTGCTGTTTTGACTTTCTCATCCTCTTTTGACCCTAGGCTTGCCCTAGTGGTCCTGTTGCTTATGTTTGAGTTGTTGTTTCAGGTTAAGCCACAAATACTTCAAAGAGATCATTACAATGTGATTGAGCTTGTTTGTTTATCATGACTAGCATACTTGTTTTGTAGGTTGCTTGGCTCACAAGCCTTGAGCTTTGTGCTTTGCTCATTTAATTGTTTATGTTGACTGTTGATCCTGTTTCCTTTTGATTTACTTTGAAGTTGCATACTAATATCTGCTTGACTATTTCAGGTACTTTTAGTTGCTCAGTTCCTTGTGAACTTTTGCTTTGCTTTGCTTATATAAGCAATTTGCATTGAGGTATACTTCTAATCTTCATGTAGTCTGGAAGACCTGGCCTGTTACTTGGCCAGACACCTGTCTGAAGTCCTCCTTAAGAGGCAATGTCTGTGTATGTTTAATTTGTCCCTGTACATACTCAAAGTCCTCCTAAGTGAAGAGGCAATTGGCAGAACCCAAGGGATAAGCAATCTATCCCCTGCTAGTCTGTGTGTCACTCACATTGCTCACACTACCTGTGTTGATGCATAGTGAGTAAAAACCCAAGATCCATAGAGTCTAACTTGTGGAGAGAGTTCCCCCATTCTGAACTCCCACACCTTCTGATATTGAAATGCTCTCCCTGGCCAGGGATAAGAGCAGTGAGGCACACCCCTCATCTCCTTTCATCTGCTTCACCTTGGCTCTCAATGTCAAGGTTAAGAGCACCATCTACCCAGTTCCAGAGGTTTGTTTGTCGAGGTTGATATGACCCCTCGACTAAAACCTAGCCTTGTTTGAGCCCATTGCTTGTGTATAGTGTGTGCTACCTGTGCTTGTATGTTTGTTTGACTTGCTTCCTGTGCAAGTTAGGTTTAGTTTAGACTAATCCTTGTTCGCTTTCGCCCTCGTTGCGATTGAGACTTTTCCTTTCTCTCGCCCTCGTTGCGATCGAGACTTTCCCTTTCTCTTGCCCTAGTTGCAATCGAGTCCTTTTTCCCTCCGTAGCCGAACTACGGCAACTCTGATTCTCATGTCCAGATGAGATACGTAGGCACGAGATGCGATGTCTTGTCGAGTTTGACTAACAACTAACACTAATTCTTTTCTCTCGCCCTCATTGCGATTGAGACCTCCCCTTTCTCTTGCCCTAGTTGCAATCGAGACCCTTCTTGCTTCCTGTGCAAGTTAGCGTAGGTGTGGCTTGCTTCCTGTGCGAGTCATGTTTAGGATAGGCTTGCTTCCTGTGCAAGTTAGCTAGAAACCTTAACTTAGGGACGATTTTGCATGACAACATCTAGGCTCGAGTCGTAGTCTCCCTAGTGTTGTATCTCCCTCTGTTATCTGGTTAGGCTAGTCCTTTTTCCCTGCGTAGGGGAACTACATCGCCCTGATCTTCATACCAGATGAAGTATGTAGGCAGGAGATTGAGCTGATCTCTCCGGGCGCCTTTTTCTTTTTTTTGTGTGTTGTCTGACAGTTGCTAGGCTCGAGTGCCTGACTCCTTAGCAATCTGTTGTCCGTTTGTTTGAGTGTGTGCTTGACAGTTGTAGGCTCGAGTCCCCGACTCCTTATTAACTTGTTGTGTTGTTGTGTGCTTGGAAGCCGATGTAAGTCCATCGAGTGGCATTTGGGTTCCAGTGTGCGTGTGTTTTGGTTCGGATGCTGATGTAAGCCCAGTGATTGGCATTCGGGCTCCACGTTTGCCTTTGCCTGTGTTTGTTTGTGCGCGTGTCAGCCGAGCTACGAATGCTCTGATTCTTCTCTCGTCCGAGAAGATACGTAGGCATAAGGTGCGATACCTTAGCGAGCATGTGTCGTTTCCCCAGTCCGAACTACTTTGACTCTGATGTCTATGCCTGATAGACTAAGTAGGCCCAGGATGCGGTATCCTGCCGAGTCAGTCTCGTCTGTTTTCTTGTGTCTCCTTCAGCCAGTGTGTGTGTGTTTGAGCAGTGTTTTAGCAACCATTTTCCTTCCTTTTGTGCGTGGATCCCGTAGAGTACTACGGATGCGTAGGGGTGCTAATACCTTCCCTTCCCATAACCGACTCCCGAACCCATTCTCTTTGGTCGTGAGACCATGTTCTTTTCCTAGGTTTACTCTGAGCGTTTCCTTTCCCTCTTTTGGGATAAATAACGCACGGTGGAGGCTCTGTTGTTTTCTTTTCCCGCCGGTTTTTCGCATGATGCGACAGCTGGCGACTCTGCTGGGGAGAAAGAGAAGTTGACCTGTGCTGGTCCATCTTCCCTAAGCGAGTCTCTCCTAGCGCTCTCTAGGTTAGGGTTTTGGTTGCTTTGTGCTGCTTTATTTATTGCATTCATTTGTATATATGTGCATTTATCGTCTGCATTTACTGTTTGCATTAATGTTTGCATTTATTCATTATTCATCTGCTGGTTGTGCTGTGTTTCTCTGTTGGGGCGGGAGTTACTCGAGGTAAAAAGCCCACTACCCAGGCTTGAGTGTACACATGGGTGTTAGAGTGGATAGTCATGAGGCTTGCGTGGTATGTTGCTACGTTAAGTCGTTCATGAGACCCACATTCCAGACGAGGTTTCTTTTGGATATATTCTGTCCTATGGGTGTTCCATAACGACAGATATTCCTTTAGAAATCGTCGACTCTGGTGACCATTTCCCGGGGACTCAGTCGAGGCCTCTCCTCCGAGACGTGATTATGTTAGCTCTGGTGGGCGCATTCTCGCTGCTCAATCCGAGGACCCCGAGACTGGGAACTTGCTTTAGGATGTCCTGTTGAGGGGAGTCAGCAGAGGTCTTTTATCCCGTAATAATGCCAAACCTTCAGTGGTAAACGTATTATTCTCGACTGAAGGGCTGAAGCTGACAAGCTCTTGTTCTTAGAACCTACTAGTGAGGGGAGGGTTTGATCTCTATAGATACAGTTTCTGCCAGTAATGCCGTGTTGATGATCTTGAGTCGGATTTATGGATCGTTATTTCTGGACGCCGGAGGTTTGATCCTGGTATTGATCAGAGGGTTCCGTTTATTTCGGATCCCCGGGTTGAATTTGAAAGTACCTGTTCAGAGGATCTGACTGTCATCCGTTCAGTGGATGTTCCTGTGATTATAGTGATGTAATCTCCAGTTCCGTTTATTTCAGAACTCCCCAAGTCGGATTTATGATGACTTAGTCCCGATGACTGTGACTAGTTCAGAGAGTGGGTCTACAGATGACTTGGTGGCACAGTGGCCTGCATTCATGCATTTGCATCATATCGTTTTGCATTCATCTGCATTCAACTCATGTCTGTCCATACTAAAGGTCCATTATTTTTTTTAATTGAGACTCAGGTTGAGAGACACCCAGATGTCAGAATGTTGTTGATAAAATTTTATCTGTCTCGATGAAACCGGAATCAAAGGACAGAATTTTCCTGGTATGGATGGACATTGCATGCGTGAGTCATACTAACCCATTTGCTGTTTTGTAGGTGTCAACCGGTGCGCATAGCTCTTCCATTGAGACATACAGTCAGACTCAACAAATCCAAGCTGATGGATCTTCCCAACGCCGACCTCCTTGAACTGAAAGAGATGATAGGGGAGTTGTTCAAAGCCGTGCAGGGGCTCGCCTGGGGGCAGAAGGCGATTGCTGAGAGGTTGGATAGGATTAAAAGCTGGATGACAAAGGAGAAAGTTCAGAGGGATGCTCCGTCATCTGTGGTACAGAAATTCTCTGGCGATAGTCAGCTTAAGAAAGTCGAATCAGGTGGTATGCCTGTCCGAAAAGAGCGTAGTAAAGATCGTTATCACCCTTATGCTATCACTGTATCCACTCCTGTCAGCAATTCACCTGCTCAACAGCAATAACTGCCACCTCAACAGAAGACACCGAGAGTTGAAAGCCAGGTGAAGGAGAAGAGAGAGGATCGTCAGTTTGAGGAACCACCCGTGACTTACGCCCTTCTGTTCCAAAGGTTGATGGATCTTGCTTTAGTACGGCCAAGGGTATTGATTCCCATAGAACGGCAGAAGAGGCCACCAAACTATGATGAGAATGCCAAGTGCGAGTTTCACTCTGGGGCACCTGGACACAACATTGAGGGCTGTAGAGCTTTTAAGCATGTTGTCCAGGACATGGTGGACTCCGAGACCATTAACTTGGCCCAGATTATGAAGGGGGATGTCAATCCTGTGCCCAGGAAGGGTTCTGTAAAAGTCAAGATGGTGAAGAAGGCCAAGAAGGGAATGGAGATGATTGAGGAGGATCAGCTAAAGGTTCCAATGGCCGTGGTTCCAAAACCTCTGGAGCAGGATGGAGTTTTCCCTGTTAAAGATAATTCTTGTGCGACCGTCACCATAGAGGGAGGTGTGTTGATGAAAGACACGACCCAGAAGATGAAGGAAGTAGAAATGGACGATGTAAGGTGTAGAGCACCCCGTCTGGCAGTTGAAACCGTCCAGGTAGAGAAGGCCTTTGTTGCTGAGAAAGAGAAGAAGCTGTCCATTTCTTCTTATAAACAAGCTCTGGAAGTAGTGAAGAACAAAGAGGCCCAAGGCTGGGGAAGGATCATTGACATCGTGATAAAAGCAGACATGTTTGGGGTCGGTTATCAGCCGGGTCAAGAGTCGTCTAGACCAAATAGAGGATGTCGCCCACCATACACCTTCGTCAGTGCAGGGATGTTGGATCCTGGTCATGCCCGTTCAGTGGTTGAAGATGTTGACAGCGACCGCGAGCTTGAGGCGTGGATAAAGTCGTGCGTACCAGGCAACTGGAAGGCCTCCAAAAGCATCACTATCACTCATCCAGGAGTGTAGTATTTCTGTGTTTTAAGCTTGTTTGCATGAAAGCCATGCGTTTTTCCCGAAACGTACTGGTTCATTGTAAGGGCCACCTCATGTGTTTCATTTTGCAACATTTTGCATCAGTAATAAATGGATGTTTTTGTAATTAAAAACAGTGTTCCTTGTTTTTCGCTTATTTTTACAGTTTTAAAAACAAATAAAAATGGCAATGTTTTTTTTGTTCTATTTCCTTTTGAATTTGCCTCACCTCACAAGTGATTACTTTCCTGATCTCATCGATAACAATTCGGTTACATCTCTGTATGACTTCGACAATCTGATCTATCATGCCAAAGAAGAAGGCGAAGAAGATTGTGATTTGCTGGAATTAGCCAGGATGTTGAAATAAGAGGAGAAGGTGATTCAACAGCACGAGGAGTGGTTCAAAATTGTTTCCAAACACCGCCGAGGTCAGAAATTGGAAGTTGAGGCCGCTTCAGAGGCAAGTCAAGAGCAGGATGGTAGCCCTTTTGAAAGAGCAAGTTGATATGTGTGCCTGGTTGTATCTAGATACACCAAGGGGGGATACCATTGTTTTGGGGCATAGGCTACCATCAAAAGGAGACTGTGCAGAAGCGGAGGCCGGTACTAAAAGATGAGAATGTGTATGGACCACCAAGACGTGAACAGAGCTAATCTAAAGGATGAATTCCCGGTACTTCACAATGAGGTATTGGTTGATTATATAGCTCAGGTCTCGGTGTTTATCTTCATGGATGGCTTCTTGGCCGAAACCAGATTGAATTGTCGCCAGATGATATGAAGTAAACCAGGTCCACCACACAAGGGGCACCTTCTTGTTCTAAGGTGACGTCGTTCAATCACAAGAGGCCGGTGCCACGTATCAGAGGTCTACGGTGACTTTGTTTCATGATATGATTCATCATGAAAGCAAATACCATATTGAGGACATGATGACAAAGTCCCAAGCAGAAGAGGGGCATCCGGTGGATCAAGTTGTTTGACAAGTAGAGATAACTCATACTGTTGAGTTCGAATTAGCGCACTTATGGAGTGCTGACCAGCAAGCTGCTGAGGCATGTTGCGAGCGAAAGAGGAATCGAGGTCGATCCTGCAAAAAAAAAAAAAAAAAAAAAAAAGAGTAGCAGGAACCTCTGAAGAAACGACTGTTAATCTGGTAGTCGGCAGCCCTCGAGAGGTCTATGAGGTGCGTACTAAGTCAGCATGACTAGTCTTGTCGAAAAGAGTATGCAATTTACCTAAGCAAAAAGTTTATCGACGGTGAAACAATACACTCACTGTTCGAAAAAACTTGATGTACTTTGGCATAGGCTGCTCGCCGACTGAGACAGTGTATGCTGATTCATACCACTTCGTGGATATTCAAAATGGATTTGGTTAGGTATATGTTTGAAAAGCTAGTAGCAACCCATCGTTGATTCTCAACCAAGGAAGTCTGAAGTCCCTGATGAGGACGTCTCGAGGTACTCGAATCGAAAGATTGAGAGTGACCGATCCCGGAGGAGGGGCCTGACCCTGAATCCGAACGGATTTTGATGTCTGATGGGGAGAGTTTAAAGTGAAGGAGCTAGTGTTTCCCCGTTAACATTTGAACGCACCAGTGATGGTGGCTGAGTACGAAGTTGGTATCCTGAGTGTCGTACTTCGGTACGTGCATCTACCTGGGGCAGTTGTACTCAGTGAGTGAAGCGTGGTGTTAACTGAGAAGTGTGACCTCGAGCGTACCACGTGGAAGAATTGGTTGAAAAGGATCCTTCCTCCTCAAGACGATCGTGGGGCAGATGGATAAACAGTCATGAGTGTCTCATTCGTGGTCAAAAAGGTCTCCTTTGACAGAGCCTTGTTGTTGATAACCACGAATGATGAGAATTTTCCATCCCCCTGTGAGTGCGGACGCAGTTAGAAAATACTTCGTGAAAGAGACCCGCTGGACAAAAAGAATAAAGAGTCCAGGCAAAAAAGGGCATCCCGGCGAACCGAAAAAAAGAGAGAAAAGGTTCGGGCAAAAGTTAGGGATAATGAAAAAAACTGTACACCCGGCAAGTCGAAAACCCCACAAGGGCGACTTGGGCAAAAAAGGGTATCCCGGTGGACTGAAACCTGAAAGGGCGGTCCAGGCAAAAGAGGGAATGAAACGAACAACTGCGTCTAGCATGATCGTTTGGGCTTTGAATGACTTGGATAATCTCCGACAGAGACCGATCGGAAGCGTCTCGTTCAGAAGGCCGAAGGTGTGGAAAGTCTTGAGGACATATGAGGTGTAATCGAGTTGGAACCCGATAAGATCACGGTTTCGCGTTGCCAATAGGATAGATTTTTTTCCTTTGTGCGCAATCACCTCTTTCCAGGGTTTGCTTCTTGTGTGTTGCTCAATTCTGAGCCATCTTTTTGTTTCAGTCAATAAAGTGTGTGTTCAGTCAAATAGTTTTGTTTTTGTTTTCATTACCGCTTTGATTACGAAAACATCCGTTCGTTTTGATAAAGAATACTTGCATTTTGAAACATAGAGGTCCTTTCCGATGCATGCTTGTGAGATTAAAATCTGGAAATCTTACTCGGAAGTTTTGAGTGACCTAAGTGTTGAAATATTGAAACACGTGGAGGCATACCTGGGGTACGTTTTTATCTGACGATTTCTGATGCAGGTACTGTTAGATATCTTCATTCACTTACCAGTGGTACTGTGAACCCCTGTTGACAAAAATCCCGGCAGAACCTGATCAGGGGCAAGGGATAGTTGAACGGTGAAAAGACAGTGAAGGATTACGACGACGGTCCTGGAAAGTTAATCAAGAAGACTCTTCAAAGTCTGGTGATTGGAAAGTTTGTATGAACCAGGAGTTCGATCCCCGTGGAGTACGGACAAGATTGGGAATACAAGATGATGGAGCAGAAAAGTCCAGAAGCGTCTGGGAGTTCGTAAAAGAGGAAAGCCGACACTATGGGTGGACGATGGATGCCGCTGTTCGGCGACTCGATAGGTGTTCCATGTCTAATAAGTTGTATTTCCCCAGTAGGTGTGAGAGCGTTACCTCCATAACAGATTCGAGGTCAGCGTCTCCTCAGCAAGCCTGAAGGTTGCTGTATCCCCAGCGGAATTGTGATTGTTTTCCAAGTCTGAAGCTGTCTTCCCAGCAGAGGTGATGTTGACGATTTTTCCCCAGCAAAGGTTTGTCTTTCCCCAGCGGGATGGAAGTTGACATGGTTATAGATCCCCAGCACAGTTCCTGGAGTTCCCCGGTGTGGTCTCTGGAGGAGACGTGTGTTTATGCATTCATCATTTAGATAAGCATAGCATATCGCATCATTAGTGCATAGCATTTCCATGATCATGGGGCATTGTGTAAAGAAAAAAACTCATGCATCAACATTGCAAACATATCCATTAGCCCTAGGCCGTGGTGACCAGTCGAGTTTGGGTTGTTGGAAAGAGTTTAGCATCGCGCCATTGGATCGGTTTCAGAATTGGGTTCATCAGCATGGTTGAGAGGTTGGTGTTTTCCCAACAAGTGATTCCTCAGTCGAGTGGGTATCCCCAGCAGTGTTACTCCCCAATTGTTAGCGTCTTGCCAGCTTGGGTCTTTTCCCTTAGCAGATGTGGGTGTGTCTGATCTCTCCATGTAGAGCCAACCCCTTAAGCAGAAAGTGTCTATCCTTTCCTGCCATTTCCCCATTGAGATACGTCCTCGTGGATGACGGTTGCTTCCGTTTCCTCCCAACACACATTGGGATGGGTTTTCCCTATTGAGTTCTTTCCTCATTAGGATGAGTCCTGTTTCAGTCTGCCTTTTGGATCGATCCTAAATTGGCTTCCTGTTGGCTGTCTCTTGTGCTTCCCTGGGGCATAAATGAATAGTTGCTCACTAACCGACACTCATTCATCTTATCCTCAGCGGAATTTGTTGGCCTCTACCTACAAACCGGTAGTTGTAAGTCCTATCTTTGTGGTTTTCTACCTACTAGCTGGTAGTTGTAAAATCCCACTTTTCCCCCCCTAGCAGAGGTAACCTTTGTGGTTCATTCTGTTTGTGGCTTCTACCTACAAACCGGTAGTTGTAAGTCCTATCTCTGTGGTTTTCTACCTACTAACTGGTAGCTGTAAAATCCCACTTTCATCCCCTTGGTGGAGTTAACCCTGTGTGCTCATCCTATTGATGACTGGTTACTTTTCCGTGGTTTTCTGCCTACTAATCGGTAGATGTAATCCCCTCTTTGCAGTTATCAGTATCCGGCTTGCGGTATTGATACTCTTTTCCCCTCTGGATACTTGCCCTGATCAAGCAGTATTGTCCCCATTGGGTCTTCCCCTCTTTTTTGGATATTTGCTCCGAGTTGGCAACCTTATCCTCTTTTGATTGGTCATCTTTTGCATACCTAGTCCTGGTACCCCGATGCCTTTCTTTTCGGTCGTTTATCCATTTAACAACCTGCAACCCGGTTATGGATAATCTTCCATGCGAGGTTATTATCTACGTTTTGACGGCTATAGATAATATATCTCATGCACTCTCTGGTCAGTCTTTTGATTGTTTTCTCCAGCAGAGTAAGATTCGTATTCCCTATGGAATCGAATGTCCATCCTTTAACAAGTTTGCTTTCGCTCTCTTCAGGATGATGTCGGTCGATTTATCCATTTAACAACCTACAACCCGGTTATGGATAATCTTTCATGCGAGATTTTTATCTACGTTTTGACGGCTATAGATAATATGTCTCATGCGCTCTTGGGTCGAAGTCGTCCTCCCCAGTCGAGTAAGATTCGTATTCCTTGTGGAATCGAATGTCCATCCTTTAACAAGACTGCTTTTCTAGCCCTCTTCAGGATGTTGAGTGTTTTGGAACACAAACCAATTCACGCTTTGGTCGGCCACCCGTTTCATACCTACAACCCGGTATCCTTGGTGTTCCTTCCTGTTTGCTCGCTGTCGTGACCTTGATCCCCGGTGAGATCCCTGCAAGTGTTTAGCCTTGCCCGGATATGTAGATGTCTTTACCCTGTCAGCACCCGCGTGTGTTGTTTCTTTGGTGTCGGTAAACACCATCCTTCGGTGATTTCCAGTCATGCGTAAGTGTCTGGTCTTCTTTGGTGTCGGTAAACACCATCCTTCGGTGATTTCCAGTCATGCGTAAGTGTCTGGTCTTCTTTGGTGTCGGTAAACACCATCCTTCGGTGATTTCCAGTCATGCGTAAGTGTCTGGTCTTCTTTGGTGTCGGTAAACACCATCCTTCGGTGATTTCCAGTCATGCGTAAGTGTCTGGTCTTCTTTGGTGTCGGTAAACACCATCCTTCGGTGATTTCCAGTCATGCGTAAGTGTCTGGTCTTCTTTGGTGTCGGTAAACACCATCCTTCGGTGATTTCCAGTCATGCGTAAGTGTCTGGTCTTCTTTGGTGTCGGTAAACACCATCCTTCGGTGATTTCCAGTCATGCGTAAGTGTCTGGTCTTCTTTGGTGTCGGTAAACACCATCCTTCGGTGATTTCCAGTCATGCGTAAGTGTCTGGTCTTCTTTGGTGTCGGTAAACACCATCTTTCGGTGATTTCCAGTCATGCGTAAGTGTCTGGTCTTCTTTTGATGTCGGTAAACATCCTATTTCGATGTTCATAACGTCGCCCTCCCTTCCCTAGTGAAGATTACTCCTCTCCGTTGGTGTCGATAAACGTTGAGTTTTTCCCGGTCATCCGTTGATGATTTGGTTGTGTTCACTCTCCCCAGTAGAGTTTTCTCCTCTCCGTTGGTGTCGATAAACGTCGAGTTTTTCCCGATCATCCGTTGATGATTTGGTTGTGTCCTTCTTCCCTAGTGAAGTATTCCTCCTCTCCGTTGGTGTCGATAAACGTCGAGTTTTTCCTATACGTCCGTTGGCGTATAGTTGATATCTTTCCCCGCAGGGTCGTCCCCAGCAGTCCTCCTCTCCGTTGGTGTCGATAAACGTCGAGTTTTTCCTATGCGTCCGTTGGCGTATAGTTGATATCTTTCCCCGCAGGGTCGTCCCCAGCAGTCCTCCTCTCCGTTGGTGTCGATAAACGTCGAGTTTTTCCTGGTCGTCCCCAGTTGGTTACCTCTCCGTTGGTCTTGGTAAACGTTGAGTTTTTCCCATTTCGTCCGTTGACGTATGGTTGTATCTCTTCCAGTCATTCATTAATGTCTGGTTACCTCTCCGTTGGTCTTGGTAAACGTTGAGTTTTTCCTAGTTGTCCGTCGGCATCTAGTTGTGATTTCTTTTCCCATTCATCGTCGTTGCGATGTCTGGATGTGGCCGTACCCTTTGAAAACAAAAACAAAAAATACCCAGTAATAAATATCAAATCCCAGTGGACGTTTCCATTGTTGGATCCCTGTATTGTGCAAATTCTACGGTTCTTAGTATTCAATCCCTGTTTACCCTGAAAGTCTGACAGCCATTGCTATCATCCGTTCGGGTTCCCAGCTGATTGAATAGGGGCAGCTGTAGCACCTCAAATTTGCACCTATCATTGTACATACATTATCATATTAGGTCATAGCATAACATGGTCCACTGCATAGCATTGCATTGTCCCTTTTGCCTCAAGTGCAAGCCATTCAGAAGATTCAGGTCAAACTGGTCAGGAGATCAGTCAGTCAATCAAGCAAGCACAATGTCCATTGAGCCAAGGCCCTAGGTTTGGTCCAACATGTTCACATGACTTGGGGATCCATTTGAAGTATTTTGGTCAAGGATTGGATGCTCAGAGGTCATCAGTCAAGGCACAATCAGTCAGAAACCCTAAAAAGTCAAACTTGGTCAACTGGGTTTAATTTTATGGTTTTGATGATGGGATTTGGTTTGAGAGAGTTTGTTCATGTCCAAATAGGCCTCATATATCATGTCAAACATCATCATTGAAGAATTTGGAGCCAAATCAGAAATTTCCAAAAATAGAAACTGGACCTGTAATTCAAATTTGCCAAAAATGGAAACTTCTTGATCCTAAACTTACATCATGATAAAAGCTTCAAATGAATTTTTTCCCAACATGAAAGTTGAAGATCTTGTTCTCCCATTTCCAAAAAGTCCAAGAACACTCAATTCCCATGTGTGGTTAGCAAGTTATGATCAATTCAATCTCAAAAAATTCTTGAACTTCAAAAGGCCATATCTCTCAAACCATTTGGCCAAATTTGGTGAGGTTTTTTCCAACAAGCCATATTTAACCTCCTCTTTCCAAAAATGTGACCCTCATGTACCAAAACCTTATGAATCAAAATGGCATTTTTTCACTTACTTGAATTATTTTAAGTGAGGTATAAAAATGAACTTTTGATTTATGCACTTCTAACACATTTTGCCATTTGAGATAGTTCAGAAATGTCATTTGTGACATGTTTGCAAGCCCAATTCGAGCTGTAGCACCATACACCCCACCATTCAAGTGAAAATGGCCAATTAGCAAAAATTGCTCATTAAACCAAATGGTGATTAACACTTACTTATGCAACACTAAACAACAAATATATAGCCCATTTTCTGCCAGAAGAGAACCCTAGCTGCCTCCATAACACAGAAAACTTCACCCTCTCAAGATTTTGATTTTTCTCCCATTTTCCAAATCTGTCAAAAGAGCTCAAGAACTTTTGTTCTTGAACCTTGATTCACCATCTACAAACTCCTTGGAAGCTTTTGAAAGCAAGGAATCACAGCTGTAAAGCCTTTTCTTGGTACTGTTCCATTAAGCTCCTTCCATGGCATTTGAAATTTCCAAAGGAATTAAGCACGGTTGAACCTTCCTTTTGCATCCAATCAACTTCATAAATACTTTGGAAGTACTGTTTACATGTTACAAGCACTACAAGAATAACTTTGTGCAGCCACGTGATTTAGTGACGTGAAATGCACGTGGCAAAAAATGCCAATTACGACGTGAATTTCACGTGGCTAAAGGTAAAATATAGTAAAAAAATGGAATGACAACTTTTCAGGTTGGGGGGAAATGAAAATAATTAAAATTTGGTAGTGACATGCAGATCACGTCGCTATTTTAAATTTAAAATTCAAATAATGTTTTGTGAAATGTAATTCACGTCGCAACTAGTGACGTGCTGATCACGTGGGTACATGTGGTGTAATTTAATTTCCGAAATGACAATCACGTCGCAAATAGCGACGTGACAAGCATGTGGGTACTGGGTTCAGAGAGACGTTACAGATGACCGTTGAATGTTTTGTGGCGTGTAAATCACGTCGCAAATAGCGACGTGGTTACCACGTGGGAACCTTTCCTTTACCTTCCCTCTTCTCTCCCTCTTCCCTTCACCGTTTCATTCTTCTTCGTTTCCTCTTCAAGCTTCCACCTGCAGACCCATTTTCCCCTTCAACCCATTTCTCTCCTTCAAGCTTCAGATCCATTTTGAAATTGGAAATTTAAAGGTAAATACTTTTATTATTTCAACTTAAACCCATTTCTGTTTAATATATATGAATTTTATTTTAATTATTGTATTTTTTTTTTAAGAAATAGCTAAGAGTGAATTATTCATCCAGGTATATTCAAAATTGTGAAATTTAATTTTTTTTTTAATTATTTTCAGATTAGTTAAATGTATTGAGTTTGGACTGGATTATGTGTTGTGCTTATTATGTATTAAAACCGAATTTGTTTGGACTGGATTTTGTTTTTGTGCACATTATGTATTAAAATAGAATTTGTTTAGAAATTTAATGTATTATATATTTAGAATTTGTTTAGAATTTGTTTATAAAACATATACCCTAATGTATTATTAAAACAGAATTTGTTTAGAATTTGTTTAGAAATATAATATATAATAGTTTTAAAAAAACAGAATATTTAATGTATTATATATTTAATGTATTATACAAAAAAAACAGAATATTTTATGTATTAAATTTTTATAGTTTAGAAATAGATTTTATATAATATACTATTAATACCAATACTATCCTCTCTATTAATACCCTATTTATAAAATCATTTTTAATTATTTCTAGAGAAATTATAAATTTCAAAAGTTAGTTGTGAAGTGTAAATCACGTGGGTAATTTGCCACGTGATTTTCATGTGGCAACATACCATCCATTTTCAAATGTTGTGACGTGATATTCATGTGGCAAAGTTGTGTCATGAATATCACGTGGCAAAGTTTAAGCGCAGAAGGAAGTTAATTCACAATGTTGCGACGTGATTTGCCTTTGGCAAATTAGCGACGTGTTTATCACGTCACAAAAAGTTGCCACACGCGTTCCAGCGACGTGAATCAACACGTCGCTATTTTTGACTAGTGAAGTGATTTTCACCTTTGCCACGTGATAATCATGTGGCAGGGGGGAGTTTTTCTTGTAGTGAAGGCCCAAATCCATCAATTCCAAACCTGTTTACTCCAAGAGGTCAGAATTCGAGTTTATTCTTTTTTAAATTGGTCATGTGATAGTTGTAGGTCTTTGAATGCTGAGTTAAACAAGCTTTGAACCGTTAAATTTCGTGCTAAATTGAGATAGTTATAGGCTTTTAAAGTTTTGTTGTGGATTTGTTTTTCCTTTGATTCGCACTTGTTTGTTGGTTTCTCGATGAAATGTTTATGTATTATGAATGTATGATGATGAACCTACGCGATGATGGTCTCAATTTGAAGTTCTGGAATTTTTTGTTTTTTTTGAATCCATGGAGTTTCTGCTTTTCCTGCATGAAATATGAAGAAGGAGGCGGTACTGTAGGTTGGATCTTTAGAAAGTTAAATTCCGTGGCTGCATGTTGTTTTTTCTAAAAAAGCATAGCGATTGGTCCTGTGAGTAGGCCATGCAGACGCGCCGTGGGCCCAGGCATGCTGCCACGCGAGCAATGCCATTGGATGGGGCATGTTTGACTCAGTCCAAGCCGCCACCTGGGATTAATGAGCGGCACTATTATTATTTTTTAATTCCAATCTTTCTCTTAATGTATTTCCAGAATTGCTACAGTGGCCAGGCTTTAACTTTAGTAACTTGGTGCTAGCTACAACGTACTGTACTGCATGTACTATGATTTTGATATGTTTTACTGCCAATACACCGCCATGCCATCACCTCATTGGCCCGCGCACTGTTGACTGGGATGTTGAAAAATCCCGTTTAATGAAGCGCTGAAGCTTCATGCTCAGCGAATGTTTTTTTCTTTTTTTTAATTTTTAAATATTCATTTTTTCATTTGTTTCAATTCTTTTTGTTCCAATTTCTTTATAATTTTCAAAATTCATAAATAATTAAAGGATGATCCAATTGAGATGGGATTTTTTGCATTGTTCTCCATTCTTCATCTAGTTTTTTATGAGCACTTTTATTCAAGTAGTGCACGTGTGGATTTTTTAATTGAGCTAGGGTTTTGTTCATGTGTCCATCTTTGTACACTTTGCCAAATTAATTATGAAATGATGACACTTTATCCTATGGACTTGAAACTTTTTGAGCACAAACTAGTCACATTCATGTTTATTTTGATGTAAAGTTTGTGAATTTATCTTATCTGGATTGTGAGTTGTGAATTTTTGAAGTAGGGTGTGACAATTTGTGTCACACCATTGATGTGTAACTTGTTGATTTTCATAACCTTACTTCTTGACCTCCAAATGGATTGAATTTTTGCATTATTGAACTCTTGAATGTCTAGTTTACATGTGATTTTTCTTGGAATTGTTTGTGGCATTTCCTAATTATTTGAGATTTTTGTCCCCTGTTTGGTCTTATGTTGACTTTTTGTGAAACATGTTCCCATTTCCTTTGTGAAATTCTCATACTTTATTGGATGGACATGAAATTTGATATGTGATTAGTAGACATCTTAAGTTTTGCCATGGTTTTAGTCCCATTCATTTATCATATGCCATCCCTGATTTATGATTTTTGCAAGTTGATGCATGTTTGGTTGACTTCTTTGAGCATGTTCAAAATTGCCTTGCCTCTCTGATTTTCATTGACTATCTTCTACTTGTCCAAATGAGATGAAATTTGACATGCTTACCATGCTATGTGTTGTGATTGATCATGATTTATTTGGTGATTTTTGGAAATGTTTGAGATTGCTTTTGATTCAAGTCTTGCTGTTGACTTCTTTGAGCTTTCATTTGCCATGCTTTGACTTCTTTTGCTTATGAAATGATGATGATGCATGATATGAACATGAACCCAATTGAGTTTGCTTCTTAAATGTTTGAACATGATTTTGATTGGATATCACTTGCTGTTTTGACTTTCTCATCCTCTTTTGACCCTAGGCTTGCCCTAGTGGTCTTGTTGCTTATGTTTGAGTTGTTGTTTCAGGTTAAGCCACAAATACTTCAAAGAGATCATTACAATGTGATTGAGCTTGTTTGTTTATCATGACTAGCATACTTGTTTTGTAGGTTGCTTGGCTCACAAGCCTTGAGCTTTGTGCTTTGCTCATTTAATTATTTATGTTGACTGTTGATCCTGTTTCCTTTTGATTTACTTTGAAGTTGCATACTAATATCTGCTTGACTATTTCAGGTACTTTTAGTTGCTCAGTTCCTTGTGAACTTTTGCTTTGCTTTGCTTATATAAGCAATTTGCATTGAGGTATACTTCTAATCTTCATGTAGTCTGGAAGACCTGGCCTGTTACTTGGCCAGACACCTGTCTGAAGTCCTCCTTAAGAGGCAATGTCTGTGTATGTTTAATTTGTCCCTGTACATACTCAAAGTCCTCCTAAGTGAAGAGGCAATTGGCAGAACCCAAGGGATAAGCAATCTATCCCCTGCTAGTCTGTGTGTCACTCACATTGCTCACACTACCTGTGTTGATGCATAGTGAGTAAAAACCCAAGATCCATAGAGTCTAACTTGTGGAGAGAGTTCCCCCATTCTGAACTCCCACACCTTCTGATATTGAAATGCTCTCCCTGGCCAGGGATAAGAGCAGTGAGGCACACCCCTCATCTCCTTTCATCTGCTTCACCTTGGCTCTCAATGTCAAGGTTAAGAGCACCATCTACCCAGTTCCAGAGGTTTGTTTGTCGAGGTTGATATGACCCCTCGACTAAAACCTAGCCTTGTTTGAGCCCATTGCTTGTGTATAGTGTGTGCTACCTGTGCTTGTATGTTTGTTTGACTTGCTTCCTGTGCAAGTTAGGTTTAGTTTAGACTAATCCTTGTTCGCTTTCGCCCTCGTTGCGATCCTTTCTCTCGCCCTCGTTGCGATTGAGACTTTTCCTTTCTCTCGCCCTCGTTGCGATCGAGACTTTCCCTTTCTCTTGCCCTAGTTGCAATCGAGTCCTTTTTCCCTCCGTAGCCGAACTACGGCAACTCTGATTCTCATGTCCAGATGAGATACGTAGGCACGAGATGCGATGTCTTGTCGAGTTTGACTAACAACTAACACTAATTCTTTTCTCTCGCCCTCGTTGCGATTGAGACCTCCCCTTTCTCTTGCCCTAGTTGCAATCGAGACCCTTCTTGCTTCCTGTGCAAGTTAGCGTAGGTGTGGCTTGCTTCCTGTGCGAGTCATGTTTAGGATAGGCTTGCTTCCTGTGCAAGTTAGCTAGAAACCTTAACTTAGGGACGATTTTGCATGACAACATCTAGGCTCGAGTCGTAGTCTCCCTAGTGTTGTATCTCCCTCTGTTATCTGGTTAGGCTAGTCCTTTTTCCCTGCGTAGGGGAACTACATCGCCCTGATCTTCATACCAGATGAAGTATGTAGGCAGGAGATTGAGCTGATCTCTCCGGGCGCCTTTTTCTTTTTTTGTGTGTGTTGTCTGACAGTTGCTAGGCTCGAGTGCCTGACTCCTTAGCAATCTGTTGTCCGTTTGTTTGAGTGTGTGCTTGACAGTTGTAGGCTCGAGTCCCCGACTCCCTATTAACTTGTTGTGTTGTTGTGTGCTTGGAAGCCGATGTAAGTCCATCGAGTGGCATTTGGGTTCCAGTGTGCGTGTGTTTTGGTTCGGATGCTGATGTAAGCCCAGTGATTGGCATTCGGGCTCCACGTTTGCCTTTGCCTGTGTTTGTTTGTGCGCGTGTCAGCCGAGCTACGAATGCTCTGATTCTTCTCTCGTCCGAGAAGATACGTAGGCATAAGGTGCGATACCTTAGCGAGCATGTGTCGTTTCCCCAGTCCGAACTACTTTGACTCTGATGTCTATGCCTGATAGACTAAGTAGGCCCAGGATGCGGTATCCTGCCGAGTCAGTCTCGTCTGTTTTCTTGTGTCTCCTTCAGCCAGTGTGTGTGTGTTTGAGCAGTGTTTTAGCAACCATTTTCCTTCCTTTTGTGCGTGGATCCCGTAGAGTACTACGGATGCGTAGGGGTGCTAATACCTTCCCTTCGCATAACCGACTCCCGAACCCATTCTCTTTGGTCGCGAGACCATGTTCTTTTCCTAGGTTTACTCTGAGCATTTCCTTTCCCTCTTTTGGGATAAATAACGCACGGTGGCGGCTCTGTTGTTTTCTTTTCCCGCCGGTTTTTCGCGTGATGCGACACCTGTATCTTAGGTATTGAGCAAGCCATTGATTTGAGAATCAAGACTCTGGACATCTTCGGAGATTCAGCTCTAGTGATCAATCAAGTAAATGGTGATTGGAACACTCTCCAGCCCACTCTGGTCCCCTACAGAGATTACACGAGAAGACTGTTGACTTTCTTCACAACGGTAAAGCTGTATCATATACCTCGTGATGAGAACCAGATGTCAGATGCTCTTGCTACTCTATCCTCCATGATCAAGGTGGTTCGGTGGAACCATGCTCCCAGGATCGATGTAATGCGCCTTGATATGGCCGCGTATGTGTTTGCTGTTGAACTGGTAGTCGATGACAAGCCATGGTATCACGATATCAAATGCTTTCTGAAGAATCAAGAGTACCCTGCAGGGGCATCCAACAATGACAGAAAGACTTTGAGAAGATTGGCAGGCAGTTTCTTCTTGAACAAAGACGATGTGCTGTATAAGAGGAACTTCAACATGGTTTTGCTCAGATGCGTGGACAGACACGAGGCGGACATGTTAATGCAGGAAGTTCATGAAGGTTCCTTCGGTACTCATGCCGGCGGACATGCAATGGCTAAGAAATTGTTAAGAGCGGGTTATTACTGGATGACCATGGAATCAGATTGTTTCAAGTATGCTCGGAAGTGTCATAAATGCCAGATTTATGCTGATAAGGTGCATGTACCGCCAAATCCTCTGAATGTGATGTCTTCGCCGTGGCCGTTCGCTATGTGGGGCATTGACATGATTGGAAAGATTGAGCCGACTGCTTCCAATGGGCATCGCTTCATCCTTGTTGCCATCGACTATTTCACCAAGTGGGTCGAAGCAGCGTCGTTCGCGAATGTCACCAGACATGTGGTCGCCCGTTTCATTAAGAAAGAAATCATTTGTCGCTATGGGATTCCCGAGAGAATCATTACTGATAATGGTTCCAATCTCAATAACAAAATGATGAAGGAGTTGTGCCAGAACTTCAACATTCAGCATCACAATTCTTCCCCTTACCATCCTAAGATGAACGGTGCTGTTGAGGCAGCGAATAAGAACATAAAGAAGATTGTGCAGAAGATGGTCGTTACGTACAAAGATTGGCATGAGATGCTACCCTTCGCCTTGCATGGGTACCGCACTTCAGTACGTACGTCGACCGGGGCGACCCCTTACTCCCTTGTGTATGGTATGGAAGCAGTCCTACCTGTTGAAGTGGAGATTCCTTCTCTAAGAGTCCTGTTGGATGTCAAGCTAGACGAAGCTGAATGGATTCGGACAAGGTTCAATGAGTTGAGTCTTATCGAAGAGAAGCGAATGGCAGCCATCTGTCATGGGCAGTTGTATCAGAGTCGGATGAAGAGAGCCTTTGACCAGAAAGTGCGTCCTCGATGTTTCCAAGTTGGAGATTTAGTGTTGAAAAGGATCCTTCCTCCTCAGACAGATCACAGGGGCAAGTGGACTCCTAACTATGAGGGACCTTATATTGTCACCAAGGTTTTTGATGGAGGGGCTTTGATGCTTGCAACGATGGATGGTGAAGACTTCACTTCCCCGGTAAACTCAGACGTAGTTAAAAAATACTTCGCATAAAATAGACCGCTGGACGGTAAAAAGAACAGTCCAGGCAAAAATGGGCATCCTGACGAACCAAGAAAATGAAAAGGTTCGGGCAAAAATTAGGGATTTAAAAAATGAAAAGATCGTACACCCGGTAAGTTGAAAACCTGAAAAGGCAACTTAGGCAAAAATGGGTATCCCGGTGGATTGAAAACCCGAAAAGGGTGATCCAGGCAAAAGTTAGGGATTAAGCGAATGTCTGCGTTCTGAGTTAGTTCTGAATTTCATCTTGTGTCGATGACTGGAAACTTTCAAAAGGGGTAGGAAACAGTCCAATCACCTTTTCAGAAGGCTGATCATCTGGAAGATCTTGAAGACGGGCAAGTCATAGCAGAATTGGAACCCAATAGAAATCCATTTCACATTGCCATTAGATTAATTTCTGTTTTTATCTTTTGTGCGATTACCTCTTTCCAGGGATTGCTTCCTGATGTAAATGCCTATTCAGAGGCCATTCAATCAATAAAATCATGTTATTCAGTATATCTCTGTTTGCATTTTCATTTTACTGTTTTGTTTGCAAAAATGACGTCCAAATTTTTGATAAATATTGCATCATGACACATAAGGGCTTTACAGGTACATGCTCAATAAACATTTAAAATTGCTGTAAATTTTAAGTGCTTTGGATCGTCTATTCAGAACAGATACTCTCGGGGCATTTCCTTAAAATCCCTTGCAGATGATCGTGAATATCTTCCCCAGTGAAGTCGCCAACAGACGAATCCGGTGTCTTCTCCCTGCAGAGCTGATCAGAGTATTGGATTCTTCAATCCCCAGCAGGTTCTCACCACTGTACTCCCCAAGCGGTTGTTTCAGACTATGCACTCCCTAGTAGAGTTAATAGTGCCAGACTGTATATCCCCAGCGGAGTTGACAGTGCCAGACTGTATATCCCCAGCAGAAGCAGCTGCTCCTTGGAGTTCGACGCCAGATCGATGTTTTCAATCCCAGATCGATGATCTCTTTCCTAGAAGCATAACCTCGGTACCGTATCGGTGTTTGCCTCCCCCTGCTGAGTCATCTCTCGTAGATTATGGTTGCCAGAACCACTATCGCTTTCCCCAACAACAGGTTTTCAGCGCCGTTCTCTCCCCAGTCAGAGTCTCGGTATCTCGTCATTGCCAGAACACCGCGCGGCCGGTCATTTCCCCACATAGTTCATTATGCTGTGCATCTCCAACAGTAGTGCCGGGGTCCAGAAGATTGTGATCATTTCCCCAGTGGGATTCCTTGCTTCAGCTTGGCATTTTCCCCAACATTTCGCATCCCTGCATGTAGAATCATATTGCATTGCATCCTCCCAAATCGCGTAGCATTTCCATTCTCATGGAGCATTACGCCATTGAAAAATTCAAACATACGCATGTAAGCATAAAACATTCTCGGTATCCCAAGTGATAAGCCAGAAGTTTGTTTCCAGTGCTCAGACTAAAGGTTGTTCATGACTTACTATCCCCAGCATGGATCGTTGGCCCACGTGCCGCCTTAATTATCATTTTCCCTATTTTCTGGCGATGCTGACAGGCATGAAGTTTTCCGGTATTCAGACCAAAGTGGCAATCAGGCCAATTTTCCGGTATTCAGACCGAAGTGGCATTCAGGCCAATTTTCCGGTATTCAGACCGAAGTGGCATTCAGGCCAATTTTCCGGTATTCAGACCGAAGTGGCAATCAGGCCAATTTTCCGGTATTCAGACCGAAGTGGCAATCAGGCCAATTTTCCGGTATTCAGACCGAAGTGGCATTCAGGCCAATTTTCCGGTATTCAGACCGAAGTGGCATTCAGGCCAATTTTCCGGTATTCAGACCGAAGTGGCATTCAGGCCAATTTTCCGGTATTCAGACCGAAGTGGCATTCAGGCCAATTTTCCGATATTCAGACCGAAGTGGCAATCAGGCCAATTTTCCGGCATTCAGACCGAAGTGGCATTCAGGCCAATTTTCCGGTATTCAGACCGAAGTGGCATTCAGGCCAGTTTCCGGTATCCAGATCGAAGTGGCATTCAGGCCAGTTTCCGATTCTCAGATCGAAGTGGTGTTCAGACCAGATTTTCGGTGATCAGACCAACATTGATACTCTCATATTCCGATGCTTAGTGTTCAGACTAATGTGCGGCATTCAGGCCATGGGTATTCCTGTGTTACCATTTATTTTGGTATCCAGGTCAACTTTCTGTTTCGGTACTCAGGCCGATTTTCACCGTACCAGACGAATTCTTCTTTTGAGACCACTTCTTCGCCGATTCTGACAGGCATTGTTAATTATTTCATAGGGATTCAGGATCAAAATCTGGGTCTTCTTAATATTTAACCATCTCCCACTATGATCATATGAAGAACGTCCTGCTTCATATTCTCTAGTTGAAGACGCTTAAATAGGGGCAACTGTCATACCCCGATTTTGGCCCTGAATTTTTTCCCATCAATCGGTCATTTACATTTCCCTTCATTCCCTATCTCATTCTTCACACAATGCTTCTCTTTCTCTTCCTACCAACCTCATCATCCATGTAGCTCCACAAGCAGACTCAGAGCTTCTATGTCAATTCCTGATCAAACTCATTTCGAAGACCATGACGCTGTTCGTTTGTTTTGTTCCAACGCCCTCAAAATCTCAGCCAAAAAGGGGTTATCTTCCTGAAGGAAAACAATTACATGCCCATTTAATAAAGTTTGGATTTTGTCATGTTCTTTCCTTGCAAAATCAGATTTTGAGTGTTTACCTTAAATGTAAAGAAACTGAAGATGCAGAGAAGCTGTTTGATGGATTGCCTGTGAGAAATGTTGTGTCGTGGAATATTATGATTCGCGGTATTATTGGATCATGCGATAATGAAAATGAATTGGATCGTAAGCAGCTGTGTTTTTCTTATTTTAAAAGGATGCTGTTGGAAATGGTGGTTCCTGATTATATAACTTTAAATGGTTTGATTTGTTCTTGTGCTCGGTTTTATGATGCTGAGATGGGAATTCAGTTGCACTGTTTTACAGTGAAAGTTGGATTTGATTTGGATTGTTTTGTCGGCTGTGCTCTTGTTGATTTATATGCGAAATGTGGTTTTGTTGAAAATGCTAGGAGGGTGTTTGTGTTGCTCCTTTTAGAGATTTGGTTATGTGGAATGTGATGATTTCTTGCTATACCTTCAATTGTTTACCAGAAGAGGCTTTTAACATGTTCAATTTGATGCGGTTGGATGTTGCGAACGGGGACGAGTTCACTTTTAGTAGCATGTTGAGTGTACTAAGTGATGATGCTTTGGGATATTATGATTTTGGAAAAACAGATTCACGGCCTTGTTCTGAGACAGTCGTTTGACTCAGATGTTTTAGTGGCTAGTGCATTGATCAACATGTATGCCAAAAACAAAATATAATTGATGCACGTAGAGTATTCGACGAGATGTCGATTCGAAATGTTGTGGCATGGAACACCATGGTTGTTGGGTGTGGAAATTATGGTGATGGCAATGAAGTTATGAGGCTTCTCAGAGAGATGCTTCGGGAAGGGTTTCTTCCCGATGAATTGATTATTTCCAGCGTCATTAGTTCATGTGGCTACGCTTCTGCCATTACCGAAATACTTCAAGCACATGCTTTTGCGGTTAAGTTATCGTGTCATGTTTTTTTTTATCTGTTGCCAATTCTTTGATCAGTGCTTATTCCAAATGTGGTAGCATTGCTAGTGCATTTAAATGCTTTGAATTAACTTCACAGCCTGATCTAGTTGCTTGGACTTCATTGATATGTGCATATGCATTCCACGGACTAGCCAAAGAAGCTACAGGTGATGTTTACATGTGGGACGGGAAGAAAGGTAAGGATAAGCCGCTTGTTGCGACTCGGATGCCGGGTGTAAAGGAGGCTACTTCAGTTTCAGTTGGTGAAACACATTTATTAATTGTGGCTTCCCTGTATCATCCTATCTACCCTATCAACATGATTGATAATTCTCAGAAGCTCAAGTCGAGTGACATAAATAACATGGAGGAGTTCAACGAAGACATTTTATTTGAGGATACCAATTCCTATAATACAATATATACAGTTCACAATGATAATCTTAGACAGAGATCTACATCCAGCTTAAAAAGTCTTTGTGAAAAAAGCAGCAGCAAAGTGTCTGCTGGAGCCACGGAATGCCATACAATTGCTTGAGATTGCTGATTCTCTTGGAGCAGATGATTTGAAGAAATATTGCGAGGACATTGTCATGCACAATCTTGATTATATATTTTCAGTTTCAGCACATGCTGTAGCAAGTGCCTCACTAGATATTTTGGCGAGCCTCGAAGGGTTGTTAGACCAGAGATCATCCGAGGCATGGAGTTACCGTCGACTCCCTACTCCAACTGCTATACTCCCCGTCACCATTGACAGTGAAGAGGAAGATGAAAAAGTTCCTGATTCCGCTGGAGCAAAAGTTAACGGTGAATCCGGAAAGAAGGGCTATGTTGGGATCCACAGTTCAGGATTCAGAGACTTTCTTCTAAAGCCAGAGCTTCTACGGGCTATTGTGGATTCAGGATTTGAGCATCCTTCTGAAGTACAACATGAATGCATACCTCAAGCAATCTGGGGAATGGGTGTTTTATGCCAAGCAAAATCTGGAATGGGAAAAACTGTTGTTTTTGTTTTATCAACTTTGCAGCAGATTGATCCTATTCCAGGCCAAGTTTCTGCTCTTATTCTGTGTCATACAAGGGAATTAGCTTACCAGATATGCCATGAGTCTGAAAGGTTCAGCACCTACTTGACTGATCTCAAGGTTGATGTCTTCTATGTTGGTGTCAACATTAAAGTTCACAAGGATCTGTTGAAAAATGAATGTCCCCAAATTGTTGTTGGTACACCTGGAAGAATACTAGCATTGTCTAGGGATAAGGACCTTTCTTTGAAGAATGTCAGGCATTTCATTTTAGATGAATGTGATAAGATGCTGGAATCACTTGACATGAGGAAAGACGTGCAAGACATTTTCAAGTTGACTCCCCACGATAAGCAAGTTATGATGTTTTCTGCAACACTCAGCAAGGAAATCCGCCCGGTCTGCAAAAAATTTATGCAAGATCCCATGGAAATTTATGTTGACGACGAAGCAAAATTGACCCTTCATGGTCTTGTTCAGCACTACATCAAATTGAAGGAGGAGGAGAAAAAACCGGAAGTTGAATGATCTTCTTGATGCACTGGACTTCAATCAAGTTGTGATTTTTGTTAGTCGAGCAGCAGGAGTACAACCAAATTCCTTTACACTGTCTACCATTCTTGGAGCTTGCAATAAAATGAGGTCTGTTGCTCCAACTATGATGCTCCACGGACATATAAGAAAAACAAAAACAGCAAGCGATCAGAGTCACAGTCAAGTGTTGATCCCATTGCGGGTAAGAAGATACCGAAAAGTTTTTGCACAAGGGAAGTTACCTGTTTCCTCTTAAACAACTTCAATAAGACCAGAAATGAAGATTGGTTTCCTTGGTTGTTGTGGAACGAAAGTAGATTCTATTGATCATTACACCACTGAAATTGACAAGCTATCAAAAGAAATAGCTTTAGAGAGAGATAAGGTCACCAACGATCCTAAGACCACCAACTGCTGGCACTAGCTTCTCTCCATCCAACGATAAGATCATTACTGGCGCCGACCTCATTGTCATGTATCCAATTTGCGGGAACTTAACATCTTTGAACTGGAACTATGCCTTGTATCGCCCCAAAAACGTCATAACGGTAGTGATAGCAGGCCCTGCAACAATCCTTAACAAAATCACACTCAACCTCTAAATCCTGTATGCATGATAACTTAAAGAAAATGGATAATGATTCCAATACCACTAGCCATATTACAGATGCCGTAGAAAGGTCGAGTCCCATTGTATGTTCAAATTTCCACAGTTGGTGATGTTGTTAAGAAGCTTGGTGTGAGAGCATGATTTCGACTATGACCAAGAGTTACTCTGCAGGGAACCGCCGAACCTGCGGAAACAGAACGAGTTTAAGGAAATGCATTAATTTGCCGGCTTACCGATGGAATTCGCCCATGATGGAATAGGCATCAAACCAGAGCAGTGATCAAAACCGAAACTGCTTTCGGAAGCTTACCATTTGTTATGATGTGAGCTGCCTCAAACCAGTACGCAATTGAGCGTTGTAGTCGGCACCGATCCTGCAACATTGCCAATAATGTGCATCAGTTAACACTGCCACATATCAGAACTATACGAACAATAGGATATCTGCATTGTCAAGGTTGGCTCATATGCCGTCTGATACATCAATGGAAAGACCCTTACAACGTTCCAGGCAGAACAAGTGCGGCACCTTTTGGGGACCCAACAGGATTTTTTTTGGCAGGGATATATTGAATTCTATTATGATACAGGCCACGCAGAATAGCTATTTGAGGTCAACATACCAGTACTTGGTCAACATCTTATCATGGACTGATATGAGTCTTTACTGTCATCACAGAGACATTGATCTATCCTGAGTTGCCGGTAGTGTATGACAGGCAGCTACGAGGAGAAATAGTTAACTTCTTTAAAGCTGCAGTAGTTATAATCAACTGTCGACACCCACAGTTTTTTAGATATTATGGAGATTTGAAACACCAGAACCTTTTACATAGGAGCAATTTTCCAGTTTTGATTGCATTGGCAATAAAACTGAAATTTGAGACAAAGGCGAAGATAGCTAATCAGTTCCAGGCACTAACAAACATAGACCCTGGAGTGGTGGATTATTTGGCTAAGCTTCAAAATCTGCTATGAGCATGAGCAAATAGGCTCTATTGCAAGCTTACAATCAACATTACCAAGCGCGTCAAAATCAAACCAAGCTCACCAATTTTCACTGCGGTAAAACACAAATTAAATTAGTCAAAAGCAGTAAAAATTCAAGAAATATCCCAATTTGGCATCCAGACAAAACAATGAAGAAGAAAGCGTGGCTCAGATTACCTGTTACGAATCCATACATCAAAGGGACCAATCCGATACTGAGCACAAAGAAAGTGCTTTGCAGGAACGCCTCTTTTGAACATCAAAGACCCCCTTGGAAACCCTAATCAAGGAACATAAATAGAGAGGGAGAGAAAATCAGTGGGACGACGGCGAAGGAATTTTCAAATACAAAAAACCTAATCCTAAAATACAAGAAAACCAGCGTTTGAAGAGGGGAAGGGAAGATTCAAGCATTACCTGAGCTCGCCGTCACCGTCGAAGGTGAGCCTTTTCAACCGCCTTTGCCTCTGTTTGCATGTAGAGCGAAGTTTGAGAGAGAGAGGGTTGAGGGCGAGAGAGATACGTTGAGTCGAGATAGAGAGAGCGCGATTGAGAGGGTTTTGGGCGATTTTGAGAGAATGTGGAAAGTTTCTACACCTGGATGAGGATCTCGTTCTGATTTCTCTTACCGGAGAAGAACCGAGTTTTAAGTTTCAATATTTGATTTTCCCAAGTTTTCCATTGATTTGAGCCTTTAAGATTTTCCTTTGGATTTTGATATATGTGTTGTGTTTCCCTTTATCCATTGGCTTTTGGGTTTTTTCCATTGAATCCCACCGTTTTCCCATTTAAGCACCGCCCACCAGCCATTAATGAGAATTTTATTCTCCTCTACTCATCATCAAAAATTCACGTGGTTGGAGTGTTGCTCCATATCTCTAGTGCCACCTCACTGGGGGCCAAACCGGAGCGGGTTCCCTGCAACCCGAACCCAGACAGTCTAAGGGACTGTTGAGTATTGGGTTTTGTCTTAGCCCAAACTCCAACGGCCCATTTTCACCTTTCTTCTTTAGTTAGTTTTTCGTTATTTATTTTCGGCCATGTGTTTGGATTGCTACTAGTCTAGCAGGTGACCACTTGTGGCCTAGTGGAGATGGAGATAGCTCATCTCTTCTATGGTTTTTAGTGTAGTGGGTTCGATACCCGTATTGAGCATTTTATTTCTTTCAGCATTTGCATTTTATTTTCTTTTAGCATTCCACTTTATGTTTATGTTTTTATTATACTCATGGTTAATTTATTATCTTTTAATTTCATCATTCATTCAAAACCATTTTAAAACTATAAAAATCATATTTTTCTCGATTCAATATCGAGCCCATTTTTCACACCCTTGTAAGTCGATTGCTTTTTAAGCATCGCCATCAACCTCACATAGCTTACTCTTGGGCTTTCTTACAATGAGCCGGTTCTCTTGCACTTACACTCATATTTCGCATCATTTTGTTGTTTGGGTCCGATTTAATTATTTCATGATTTTTTAATCCCCATTTGACAAAATGTACCCCACTCCCCCGATGTGTAATAATCTTGTACTGTTTATTTATTTATTTGCTTGACTGTTTAGTTAGCTACTAACACAAGAATAAAATCAACCATTTCCAAAAGATAAAAAAAATATGACTCGATCCAACGTCGAGTATTTTCTCAATAAACAAATCAATTCATTTCGCCCTCCTATTCTTTTCCTTTTCTTTCAAACTTTCATCAAATGCTTGATTCAACGTCAAGCCATTTTCTCTAATAAAAAACTCAAAAATATTAATTCATAAGTCAAGACTTTTTTCAATAAAGATGGAAGTGGAACGTGGTGTATACCACACACTCCTGAGACTAGGATTCGAGATGTATATCTCGCCAATCCTAGCTTTCGCCATCATCCAATTTACCCACTTTGCTTTATCAAAACACTCATCCAAATCTTTCTCAAACGTCCATCAATACTTGATCTAGGTCAAGTCATTTTCACAACAAAAACTCAAAATACCTAATTCTTATTTAACACTTTTTCAATAAAGGTGGAAATGGAACATGGTGTATACCATGCACTCCCGAGGTTAAGATTCGAGACGCATACCTCGCCAATCTTAACTCTCGCCATCGCCTAAAATTGTCAATGCGGTTTCTCCAAACCCTTTCTCAATCAAATTCAAAACACTTAATCTCTATTAAACACTTTTGCAAATAAAGATGGAAATGGAACATGGTGTATACCATGCACTCCTGAGGCTAGGATTCGAGATGTATATCTCGCCAATCCTAGTTCTCGCCATCATTCAAAGCACATCCAACCAATCAAACTCTTTTTCTCGCCGCCGTGCGACCAATCAAAAAACCTTTTCCGAGTGTAGATTTGTAAATCCTAACACCTAAGTACATATTGCATGACAACTCTAGGGCAGAGCTTCCCCATTTTCTTTTAGACCTTTTGTGCGTCTTCCGATCTTGAGGCATGTAGTCCGTTCTATTGCAAAGAGGTAACTGCCTAAGACTCGATTCAGCGAGCTGCGAGACCTACTGCTAGGACGTGAACACATCGCCCACTCTCCTTTGACACAACTGGTGTCCTCCTTTTGTAAGTCCATGTTCAGATGGCAATCCCTACGTAGGGGAACTACGTTGCTCTGATCCTCATACCAGATGAGGTACGTAGGCAGGAGATCGTGCGAGATCTCTCCGGGCACCTTTTTTGTCTTTTTCACCCTTTTCCTTTTTTGTGTGTGTTTGCTTGACAGTTGCTAGGCTCGAGTTCCCGACTCCTTAGTAACTTGTTGCTTGTTTCTTCTTGTGTGTGTTAGGATATGGATGTAAGCCCAACGATTGGCATTTCGTATCCTATTGTTGTGTGCTTGGAGTCCGGTATAAGTCCATCAAGTGGCATCTGGTTTCCAGTGTGGGTTTGTTTGGTTCGGAAGCTGATGTAAGTCCAGCGATTGGCACTCGGGTTCCATGTTTGCCTTTTGTGTTTTGTTTTGTTTCGGCGTGCGTGTAGCCGAACTACGGCAACTCTGATTCTCATGTTCAGATGAGATACGTAGGCACAAGATGCGATGTCTTGCCGAGTTTGACTAACGACTAACAACTAATCCTTGTTTGCTTTCGCCCTTGTTGCGATCCTTTCTCTTGCCCTCGTTGCGATCGAGACCTTCCCTTTCTCTTGCCCTAGTTGCAATCGAGACTTTGGTTCCCGTAGTTAGCTGAACTACGTTTTACTCTGATTCTCATTCCCGATGAGATACGTAGGCATAAGACGCGATGTCTTAGCGAGCACACTTATCCTCTTTAACCCATAGGTAACCGAGCTACGAAGACTCTGATTCTCATATTCAGATGAGATACGTATGCAGTGGATGCGACATCCGTGCGAGTCATTTTCTTTAACTCTCTCTTTTAGTAAATAGTACATTAGATAAACACACACCCTTTAGACAAGAAACAAACAAGAGTGGATCCCGTAGAGTACTACGGATGCGTAGGGGTGCTAATACCTTCCCTTCGCATAATCGACTCCCGAACCCAAGATTTGGTTGCGAGACCTTGTCTTTTCCTTCTCTTCAGGTTTACTTCGAGCGTTTCCTTTCCCTCCTTTGGGATAAATAACGCACGGTGGCGACTCTTCTGTCATTTCCTTTCTCGCCGGTTGTTTTTTTTCGCACCGCTGTATTTTTTTTCGGGTTGCGACACCCTGTCACATAGGAAAATTTGTCATTGACAAAGCCTTATGCGATTTAGGAGTCGGTATTAGTGTTATGCTTTTATCCATATGCAAGAGACTTGAAATGGGAGAATTAAGACCAACTAAAATGTCTGTGCAACTAGCAGATCGTTCCGTTAGATATCCTGTAGGAATTCTGGAAAACGTTCCAGTGCGCATAGGTCAATTCTACATTCCAACCGATTTTATAATTATGGATATTAGAGAAGATGAAGTTACACCCATTATACTGGGAAGACCGTTCTTAGCAACGGCCGGTGCAATCATAGACGTAAAATGAGGACGACTCACTTTCGAAGTAGGAGAAGAGAAAATTGAGTTCATCCTTTCCCAATTTTTGAAAGCACCTGCAATAGAAGATTTATGTTACTTCATGGATATCATCGATGAATGCATAAAAGAAACTGAGTTAGAAAAAGGCAAATCATCTGACTATCTTGTAGAAGACAAACTTAACCAATGTTTAGCAATAACACCGGACCCTACGCAATGCCTTAAGAAACCAACCCTAGACCTGAAAACACTTCCCAAAAATCTGAGATATGAATTCCTAGACTTAGAACTTGAACGACCAGTGATAGTTAATGCTGACCTAGGAAGACTCGAAACAGAAAAACTCCTTCATATCTTAAGAAAATATCCAACCGCACTAGGATACAACATCACCGATCTTAAAGGAATAAGTCCCTCTATTTGTATGCACCGCATCATGCTAGAAGAAGACTGTAAAACTTCTAGGGAACACCAGAGGAGACTAAACCCGATCCTGAGTGAGGTAGTGAAGAAGGAAATAACCAAGTTATTAGAGGCAGGTATCATATATCCTATATCTGATAGCAAATAGGTTAGTCTTGTACACGTAGTACCAAAGAAAGAAGGTGTAACAGTCATTGAGAATGAAAAAGGAGAAACTATGACCAAACGAATCGAATCGGGATGGAGAATGTGCATTGACTATAGGAAACTAAACAAAGCAACCCGAAAAGATCATTTCCCTTTACCATTCATTGACCAGATGTTAGAACGATTAGCAAAACATTCTCATTTCTGCTATCTAGACGGTTACTCAGGCTTCTTTCAAATACCAATTCACCCTGATGACCAAGAAAAGACAATGTTCACGTGTCCTTTTGGTACCTTCGCTTATAGACGAATGCCGTTTGGCTTGTGTAATGCTCCTGCAACCTTCCAAAGGTGCATGATGGCAATATTCGCCGATTTTCTAGAAAACATCATGGAAGTATTTATGGATGACTTTTCCGTATGCGGACAAACCTTTGAAGAATGCCTTGAAAACCTAGAAAGAGTTCTAAAGCGATGCGTAAAAGTAAACCTAGTACTTAATTGGGAAAAATGCCACTTTATGGTACAAGAAGGAATTGTTTTAGGACACATCATCTCGAACAGAGGAATTGAAGTAGACAAAGCCAAAATAGAGGTAATCGAAAACCTTCAACCCCCGAAAATTGTGAGAGAAGTACGAAGCTTCTTAGGACATGCCGGTTTTTACCGACGATTCATTAAAGACTTCTCTAAAATAACTAAACCTTTAACCGGGCTATTAATGAAGGATGCTGAATTCATATTCGACAATAAATGTTTAGAAGCATTTCAAACGCTTAAACAAGCACTGATCTCCGCGCCCATAATGCAAACACCAGATTGGAATGAACCATTCGAAATAATGTGTGATGCCAGTGATTACGCTGTAGGTGCTGTTTTAGGACAACGAAAGGATAAAAAGCTTCACGTTATATATTACGCAAGTAGAACTCTAGATGAAGCACAAATGAATTACGCCACAACCGAGAAAGAACTTCTAGCAGTAGTGTTTGCGCTAGATAAATTTCGTTCTTACTTGGTCGGAGCCAAAATAATCATCTACACTGACCACGCTGCTATCAAATACCTCTTAACAAAAAAAGATGCTAAACCTAGACTCCTAAGGTGGATCCTGTTGCTACAAGAGTTCGATTTGGAAATCAAAGACAAGAAAGGAACTGAAAACGTAGTAGCAGATCACCTCTCTAGACTTGAGAACCTTGAACCGGAAAGAACATCAATTAACGATGATTTCTCGTACGATAAGCTTATAGCTACTTTGGAAGAAAATAACGTTGATAAACAGGTAGAAACCACCTTAGCTATATCTGTTACACCGTGGTACGCTGACCTCGTCAATTATTTAGCTGCCGGAATAATTCCACCTACTTTATCCTACCAGCAGAAGAAACGATTCTTCTATGACATAAAACACTATTACTGGGATGACCCCTTACTTTTTAAAAGAGACCCCGATGGTATTTTCCGTCGGTGTATACCCGAAGAAGAGGTAGAAAATATAATCCAACACTGTCACTCCGCTCCTTATGGTGGACATGCAAGTACATCCAAGACCTGCTCTAAAATCCTACAAGCCGGTTTCTATTGGCCAAATATATGGAAGGATGTACATGCGGCTATTAAGAAATATGACAGATGTCAACGCACAGGGAACATATCTAGACGTGATGAGATGCCACAAAAGGGCGTTTTGGAAGTAGAGATTTTCGACGTGTGGGGAATAGACTTCGTGGGACCTTTTCCATCCTCTTTCGGTAACAAGTACATACTCGTGGCAGTTGACTACGTATCAAAATGGATTGAAGCTATAGCTTCTCCAACAAACGACACACGAGTAGTAACTAGACTCTTTAAGAATATAATATTTCCAAGGTTTGGTGTCCCAAGAATAGTAGTCAGTAATGGTGGATCGCATTTCATATCCAAGGTACTCGAAAAACTACTGCTTAAGTATGGCGTAAGACATAGAGTAGCGACACCTTACCACCCTCAAACCAGTGGGCAAGTGGAAGTGTCTAACAGAGAAATCAAACAAATACTAGAGAAAACAGTCGCCACTTCAAGGAAAGACTGGTCATTGAAATTACCAGAAGCTTTATGGGCTTACCGAACTGCTTACAAAACTCCCATAGGGACAACCCCATTTAAGCTCATTTATGGAAAATCCTGTCATCTCCTGGTAGAATTAGAACATAAAGCCTATTGGGCTATTAAAAATCTAAATTTAAACTATAAAGCCGTCGGCGAAAAGAGAATCCTTGATATAAGCGAATTAGAGGAACTCAGAAGAGACGCTTACGAAAATGCCAGAATCTACAAAGAAAGAACAAAACAATGGCATGACAAGCGCATATCAAGGAAAATCTTCAAACAAGGCAATACAGTTCTTCTATTTAACTCTAGGCTAAAGTTATTTCCAGGAAAACTACGATCTAGATGGTCAGGTCCTTTTCAAATCACCAATGTTTTTCCCAGTGGAGCGGTTGAAATTAAAAGCAAATCTATGGAACCATTTACCGTAAACGGGCAACGTCTGAAACATTATCACTATGCAGAAAACAACGAAGATTCGCAAGTCTTGCACTTAGACGAAATGCCTCCAGAACTTATAGATTATAATTGATAGTTTTTATGTCGAGCTTGCGACATTAAACAAAGCGCTTAGTGGGAGACAACCCACAAATATTTATTTTTTTATTTCTTCCTTAATTATTCTTTTAATTTTTGTTTAGTATTCATTCTTAATTTATTTTTATTTATTAAAAACTTTTCTCTTCTTCTTTCGGCATTTGGCCAAATCCTGACTAAAACTGTTGTTTTTCTTTTCTCTAGCTAACACTAACCTGATGGGACAAATTGATCGTATGGGTATCAAATTCAGAGGGCAAGTTCAGAAACAAAAGTTTGAGGAACTAACCACGAGAGAGATGCTACCTAGTCTGTATGCTGATGACTGGGCAATGACTGCCCTTGGACTAAGAGAAAGTGTCCTGTATTTGCTGAGGCAGATAGGGTGGGAAACCTCTCCTATCCGTAGACATTTCGTCACTTACCGGAGACTAGCACTAGAATTCCTTAGCTCCCTGATCTATCTACCCAGCCATGGGAAAGGAATAAGCAGAGGTTTCATCCAGTTCAGAATGTTTAACATGGAGTACCAATTTAATATTCAAGACTTTACCAACCTTTTAGGTTTCCCTACCTCCTTTGACACATTCACAGTGAGCCAAGAAGAACTTTTTGAATATAGAGAACTTAAACACTTTTGGGGAAGCTTGACTGGAAATGACGATCCCGAGGAACATGAGTTTCTCTCTGGAAACATACATAACCCGACCTTTCGTTATTTCCATAAGATCCTGACCCACACCTTATTTGGGAAGAAGCCAAACAGTACAACAGTTTCACGTGATGAAATCTTCATCATATTTTGTGCTTCCCAGAACCGTCCAGTAAACGGTGCCACTTTTATGTTGGCAAATTTAGACCACCTTATCCAAGATGAACGAGCACCAATTCGAATAGGCGGTTTGATAACCATGATTGGTAATGCTATCGGACTACGTCAGCCTATGCTTGACTTAAGCCCTTTTTGTGGCATTACTATTATGAGTATACCCTTCCTCTTCAACACTATGTTTATAGCAAACCTAGGATCTGACGAGTTTGAGCTTATAATTAATAACCAAGTTCTTTGCCTATTCACCATGCCCAATCCTAGGACTAGTGTTCATAACCGCAATAACTGGCTCTACAATCTGAACGAAACCCCCTCTCCTGCTAGATCCACTGAATTCATCCAGGACTATGAGATTTGTGATGATCAGATTCCTTATGCTGAATCTGACCCTCAGACACCATCTGGTTATTATGATATTGATCCTCCTCCTCAACCTGTTCAGACCGAAGAATTGGCAATACCCGACCTTAGACATCATATGCACGGAACTGATTATAACACTGCCATTGAAGCTTTGATGTCAGAACAAGACGCCCTCAGAGAAGAGTTCGCTAACATGAGACACGAATTTCTGGGATACATGAACAGTATGACAAATTAGTTTCACGAGTTGCTATACCGTGTTAACTCCTTTGCTCCTCCGGCCAGAGATCATGCAGATGGATAGAAGTCGTTTTTCTTAGTTATTTAGTTTTAGTTAGATTATTCATTAATGTTATTTCAAATTATGTTCGTATTTGTTTCCCTTTCGCATTTTTGTTTTTTTTCAATGTTACATTATGATTATTTTATGAAGCTATTGATCTATTTTATTATGAATCATGCAATATCTATCAATAATGCTCTCTACTGTTGCTGCCTACATAACTTATTAAAGAAAAAATATATATTTATGCACTATTATACAAAGTAGAACAACATGCAATGCAATTTAAAATATCACAATAGCAGAATAAAATAATCTGAAGCAAAACAAAACAAAATAATAAAAATAAATTACCAAAATCATTATGAAGAACGCAAGCAGTAACCATGCCAAAAAGACTGTGTGACGAGCGTCACACAACCTATCACGGACGCCACGTGAAGTGCTTGTGACGCCCGTCATGCCCCTGTAACGAGCGTAACACCTTCTGACTAGGTGAACGTTACAAAGCCGTTGGAGACGACCGTTACACCACTTCACCTTTTTACCTTCCCCATTTATTCAATTAACCCACATTTATTTACTTTTCAACCACTCCCTTTCCAACTTCAAAATTTTTCCTATAAATACCCATCATACCTTTCTTCCTACATCACAACTATTCTATACAATCAGATATATTTTCTTTTCTTTCCTAATTACTTCTTCCAACTCATTCATCAGTATGGCGGGAAATCAAAATTTCGGAAATATCATCTTCCGATCCGAAGATGATAATTATCAAAGGGAGCAGTTCGAGCGTTTCCAACACCAAGGTGTCACCTCTACCAGGTATCCTGATCTAACCTGTTTACAAGAATTAGGTTTACTTCAAGGTATAGAATGGATGCTCCGTCTTGCTGATTTAAACTTCCTATGCACGCATAATCAACCTACCTACCCGTCCCTAACCTTAGAATTTTTAAGTTCCTATTCTTATAACACTCCCACCGGTGAAGACGAATTCTTAACCGGTACCGCAACCTTCCGTATGTTCAACACCGAGTACTCCCTATCCCAAAACCAATTGAGTACCATGCTACAGTTCCCCATAGAAGGTCAAGTCTACCCCAGAATCCCTCCAAACTCAAACTGGAACACAGTTGCCGTCTTCGACCTCTTTAGGAAAATATCCGGTGTAGATGCCAACAACTGGGAATAGCTTCTTGTTTCCCATATACATAACCCAACTATCCGGTACTTTATCCGCATCCTGCAAAACACAGTTTTTGGAAGACCGAACAACAGCAAGGCCAACGCAAAGGAGTTATTCTTCCTCGAATGCGTCTTCGAACCAAATACTAAGGTAAACGCCGCCTCATTCCTATTTCATCATATCCGCACCTTATGTGCTAGAGGCCGTCAACCTTTTGTAATTGGTGGATTAATCACCACCATAGCACTTGGCTTAAACCTAGGGGACCGACTCCAAACTTTAGAATCTTTACCTCCCCTATTTATGGATATAAGCTACTGTAGGTCCAGCCGCCTAATTAAGAACAGGGTAGGCGGAAAATATTACCTTATGGTGAATAACCAGGCAGTCCCAAGCGTTGTTCTCCCCAACATTGCCCTAACAGATGTCACCAACCCCAACCGCCACCTCTATGATCTGAATGCTCCCGAAGCTACCGAGCCTTCACATGCAAACCCGTCTACAGACGAGTTCGAAGAAATGGAGCAAGGTGATCATGCTCCTGCACAACAATCAGTCCCGCTCAACCCTTCCGATAATGCAGCTGACCCATCCTCACGACGTCGTTGACGAAGAAGACCTGCAACCAACGACGACATCATGGATGCTATTGATGGTATGCAAGCACAGAATCTCGAAATGATGCAAATGATGCGCCAAATGCAACAACAACAGGAAGAGAGGAATGCCATAACCGACCAGCGGTTCACTGATTTGCTTAGCAGGTTTGACAACTTAGAAGTACATCAACGATCACCAGGTCCAAGAACAAGAGGCGGCAGGCAGCATTAACTTTAGTTTCTTTTTCCTCTCCTTTTTTTTATTTATCTTTTGTTTTCTTTGAAACATTGGGGACAATGTTTCATTTAAGTATGGGGGGAAAACCGTGTTCTTTCCATCCTCCTTTTTCTTCTTCAAGTATGTATCTTTCTTTTCATTGTTATTTCCTATATAAAAAAAGAATTCTTATAATATAGATTTATTTTAAGTTAAGTCCCAAGTGTGAAAAATTCCTATTATCCATTCCCTCAAAATTTCCATGAGCCATAACAAAAATTCAACACACTCAGTAAGTATAAAGGTTGCTCATTTTATCGAACTTGAGACAAATTAAGACAAAAACTATTACCGCCAAACACTCTAAACAAACCTTAACATGTTAGATCAGAAAAGTACCTATTATACCAATCCCTTGAACTTTTAGTTTTATAGTAACCCCGAGTAGTTTATACGAGAAGTCAGCACCATCTTAATAGCAAACTACGTGGAAAGCCGATGAATATAAGTGAATGATTCCCAAAGTAACATAAAATATATATATAATATATATTATATATATATATATATATATATATATATATATATATATATATATATATATATATATATATCTATATCAGGAAATGCACTAATTAAGTTAGGTGATCCTTACCAGATCATTTAATCTAAAGGTTGCAGATCATACAAAAGCATAATATGAAAGATCCATTATGAGTTGGTTCAGCAGGTATCTGGTACTGAACTTGGTAGGGCGGACTACGGTCCGATCCCCCGCAATTTGCAATGGACTGAATAACAAAGTTATCCGACTTATGTACCAGAACTTCTAGCAAAAAGGGGATCAGAATCACTAACCGGTTACTCCACTATGTGCGTGAAAAGATAAAGGGCTTAATGTGATTTCGCTAGAATGAAAACGGGTGAAATAAGAGTAAAGGAACTAGGATAGCTATAATGGCATTACTCGAACTGGTTTGCATAAGGTGGGGTTATCTGAGGTTGTGACGGTGGTTGTTGATGTCAAGATTAAACTCAAGTTACTTCTAAACAAGGTTTACATGCAACCTAGTACGAATTGATGTGTGTTTTGAAATTTCATCTGGCTAATTTTTTTTTTAAACAAGTTCTATACTGTATTTTGCTTGAGGACAAGCAAAGATCTAAGTATGGCGGAGTTTGATAACATGAAATAGTATCACATTCTAGGACTCAATTTAATTAAATTATATTATTATTTACTTCAATTTATTTCATTTTATTCGATATTACGTGGTATTTTCTTTCTATTTATCTCAGGTAGTTTATTTGAAGCACAAGTAAAAAAGGAAGAAAAGGAGGTGCAAATAGGGATGAAAAGAAGCAAATATCAAAAGCCAAAGCCCAGCCCAAAAGCACAGGCGCTATGCCTGTGACGAGTGTCACACAGGCTGTGACGAGCGTCACGCTTTACCCACTTGTGTTACGGGCGTAACACATGGTGTGACGGACGTCACACCATTCTCTTATATTTTTGGCACCAGGAACGCAACAGACCACGTTGAAGCCTACTATCACGCTTGACCGTTTGCAACGTGAAGGCTATGTACACGGAAAACCCTTGGAAGCAGTTACAAAAGTACTAATATAAATAGTAGCTTTTGGAAAAGCTCTCGGTTCCACACTTCTTCGCCGTTTTCTCTTTTCAGCACTTTTTCTCTTCCAGCAGTACAAACACATTTTTACAGCATTATTTTTACAATCTTTATATTGTTTCCTTTGCAATTTCTATTTTCTTTTCCAGCAATTAATTAATTTTTCGCATAATAGTTTCTACACGGGAAACTATTGTGTACCTTTCACCGGATCTAACCTTACGTTAGAATCTAGTTTTTTTATTCCTTCGCTTTTATTTTTCTGTCTGATTGAAGAATTCAAGAACAAATCCAACCGGTCTGTGGTGGATGTTCAAGACTGCTGTTAATTACTCAGGTTCTTTAATTATTGTTTGAATTTATGTATGCCCTGCTTTATTATTTATTTATATTATTTGCCTGAGAAGAAATTATTTATGCATGCTAATTATTTAGATCTGTTTAGCATGTCTGGCTAATTTATTTAGGTATCGGTATGTAGAGTAAGCGGAATGAAGGACTCAAAACTAAGTTGGTTTAATTAAGTTTAAAATTAAAATCACTCTTTTCACGGTCTCAATTTACAGGTTTAATAACAAGGTTTTTGTACGAAAGTAAAAGACATAAAGAAGTTAAAATCAATAGAACGAGAGTTTGAGTTTTTTGACTGGACAGTGTAAATTGGACATTAATTCTAGATCAGGGCGAGAGCAATTTTTAGAGTTAATTAAATTCTAATCTTTTCCAAAAAGTATTTTTAAAGGTTGAATGTGAGGACGAGAGTTAAGCATTTGAATTTAATTATATAACCTAAGTCAACAGAGCGAGAGTTTGAGATAAGGGTGTTTAAACGATTAGTGTTTTCTTAAAAAGAGTTTCTACGGATTCTATTGTTTTCAAAAAGTGGTTTTTGACTTAACTAATAAGTGACAGCTACGTTAATATAAAATCATAGTTTATTCAACAGAGCGAGAGTTTGAGATAAGACTTTTAATCAATAGTGTCAACTGAAAAGATTTATTTTAAAACCAAGAAACCAACGAAGAATTGATTCCCTCATTACGACGAACTACATACCGATATCCGTTTAGTTGATATTTAATTTAGATCCTATTTTTAGTTTTAACTTTTCCCCAAACAATCAAAGTATTACCCGCCTTAGCTTTACGAAGTAACCTTAGAAAACGGTATATCGATTCATAAGTCCCTGTGGGATCGATATCTTTTAAAACTACGCGATAGAACTGTGCACTTGCAGTTTGTACCCCAAATTCGACTCATAAAGTCGCGATCAGACATATGTGGTTTCTTACCACTCCATATCTCATATGGTGTCTTCTCAACCTTTTTGGATGGAACATGGTTAAGTGTGTAAGCTGCTGTCAATAGTGCATGTCCCCAAAAGGAGTTTGGAAGATCGGCATGACTCATCATGGATCGGACCATGTCTATCAGGGTTTGATTTCTTCTCTCAAATACACCATTCCATTAGGGTGTTCCAGGAGGAGTAAGTTGGGGTAGGATCCCACACTCTTTCAAATGGTTATCAAACTCTAGGCTTAAATACCCATCACCTCAATCTAATCGAAGAGTTTTAATATTCTTAACTAGTTGGTTTTGTACTTCATTCTTGAATTCCTTGAACTTTTCAAAGGACTCTGATTTGTGTTTCATTAAATACACATAACCATATCTACTGAAATCATCAGTAAATGTGATGAAGTACTGAAAACCTCCTATGACTGGTATGTTTAGTGGTCCACATACATCAGTATGTATGAAGGCCAAAAGATCATTAGCTATTTCACCTTTTTCTGTGAATGGAGACTTTGTCATCTTTCCAATTAAACAAGATCTGCATGTCTCATATGATTCATAATCAAAAGAGTCCAAGAGTCCATCTTTATGGAGTTTGGAAATGCGTTTCTCATTTATGTGGCCTAATCGACAATGTCAAAGGTAAGTTGGATTTAACTCATTAGGTTTCATCCTTTTAGTATTAATGTTATAAATAGGCATTTCAAGATCAAGGACATATAGTCCATTGTTCATTTGTGCAGTAGCATAGAATATATCATTCAAATAAATTGAGCAATAATTGTTCTTTATTATAAATGAAAAACTAAACTTGTCCAAACAAGAAATGGAAATAATATTCCTGCTAATTGCAGGTACTTAATAACAGTTCTCTAACTGAATTATTAAACCACTAGGTAAAGTCAATACATACGTTCCTACAGCTAAAGCAACAACCTTTGCTCCATCTCCAACTCGTAGGTCAACTTCACCTTTTGCCAAATCTCTACTCCTTTTTAGCCCCTACACATTGGTAAAAATGTAAGAACCGCATCCAGTATCTTTCCATTTTCGGTCATCAGAATGGACTTCCCTTTTGACTTCAGATTCTGCGCAGCAGTTCTTAACATGGCTAGCAGTTCAGGAAGAGATTTGTCCATATCATTCATATTGAAATTTAGGACAAATTGACTGAATCTATCTGGCAACGATTGCAAGATCAAATCAGTCGTAAGTTCATTTCCAAGGGGAAAACCCAACCTCTCAAGGTTTTCCACATACCCAATCATCTTAAGCACATGGGGAACTACAGGGGCTCCCTCAGCTAACTTGCCTTGAGAAAGGGCTTTTGAAACTTCAAACCTTTCATGCCTTGCTTACTCTTGATAGAGCATATTCAGGTGTTCGATCATATCGAACGTTGCCATGTTCTCATATTGCTTTTGCAACTCTGAGTTCATGGTAGCTAGCATGAGACAAGCAGTTTCATTGGCATCATCGTCATGCTTCTTATAAGCATCTCTTTCTGCCTTAGGTGCAGAACTAGGAGGTTCCTCTTCAGGATCAGGTTTCTCTAAGACATACAGCTTTCTGTCATGTTTGAGGACAATCCTCAGATTTCGGTGCCAATCTAGAAAATTTGTCCCAGACAATTTTTCCTTGTCATGGATTGATCGCAAAATGTTGTTAGAGGTGTTTGTTGTCATGGTAATCTACATGAAAATAATAAAAATACAAGTATCAATAACATATTTAGTTAGGCCTTTGATTAAATATGCTCTCACTATTTTATTCAAAACAAATGACCCTCACCATTTGATTCGGAAAATCCCGTTGGAAGATTTTATAGTGGGTCGAGATCCACATTTTACTTTGTTTTAAGTCCGCTTAGGCGGATTACACAAAACTAGGTTATTTAGGTAGGAACTCCTTCCAATTGTATCTAATACAACTCTTGAATATTCTAGTTGGGTGAATAACGCCTTATTCCAATCCATCACATGGATCATTTCCAACTCTTGCTTCTAAACATATACAATCTTATTATAATTTATTTAGTTAAGTTTGACCCATTGTTTTAGCAATTGGATATTACAATTATCCCATCGCACCTTAATAATATAGAACATGCACCTCGCGTAGGCGAAACCTACATTATTCGATACTAGTCTTGATGAGTACTAAAACTTGGAAAGCATAAACTTAATATTTAATTTGAGGGAATTTGCAATTATTCTGATCTCACTGGCTTATTTATCATATAAATCGTCTCTCACATGCATCAACATACATTCACATGCATCAACATACATAATGAAACAGTTATGGCCCCTAGCGCAATCGTTCTCCCAAGCCAATGAAAGAACCTAAGCTAACCTAATAACGATCTAAGCTTCTCCAAGTAAGATCTTCAAGGTTGTCCTCCTTTGATATTGAATTATTCTCTTTCTTTATAACATTACATTACATAAAAGAGACTCGTTTTACATACAAGGGAGTGAGATGAGAAAAAAAGTTACATTAAGAGATTAAAAGAGAGGCACGACACACATGTCGTATTTTAAAAACCCAAAATAAAATAAAGGAAAATTGAGGCCATAACCGATCACCACAAGACAATAATAATAAACACATTATTATTATTAATTTTAATTCTTTTAATTAATTAAAACCAAATTAAATTTTGGCGACCGATCACACTACGCAGAGTTAGCCGGGGGTCCGCTGACTGATCAGCAGGCGGGGGTCAAGGGGGCAGCGCCCCCTTATGGGGTTGAAGGGGCAGCGGCCCTGGCCGAAATTTTTAATGAACAATTCATTTGAAATCTACGTTGTTTTTCGCATCAACACTTGATACTTTAAAGCACAACTCTTGCGCAGTCACAACCCTAATCGCATAACTCTTTGACAACACAACCCTTGTGCCGTCATTAACCCTAATGCACCAATTTCAAACCGTCAAACACACCTCAATTGTTGATTCAGTATGATTGATCAACACATCACTGCTTCACCATACTAATGTCGGATCAAGAAGCAAACGACCATTGATCGCCCAAAGAAAAACAACCATTAAGTGTTTGAATGAACGAAATAGAAAAACTATATTATATATACCGTATTTTGCATCAAGATTACTTATATCATATATATAACTTGTTCGATCTCAATTGCATAAAATGGACGATCGATGTATCGCTGCTTCACCATAATAATGTCGGATTCCGAAGCATAGTCAACATCAATCATCCAAATCGTACACACATGATGCCAAATTTAATTACTCATTTATTCTTTGATTCATTATGTCTTTTAATCGTATTAATACAGAAAATACAGAAAATAAACAACTAACAAATGCATGGTTTCGTAAGTGGCTCTGATACCACTAAAGGAGAAGAGCGATCCAAAACACAGCGGAATTTAAAACTTCTCCTTTAGTGATCCCTACGAATGGGCATGATCAGTGATAGAATCGTTACCTCTAGTGGCGATTGTAACCTTTGATGCAGATCTATGGAGCGATCACAAACGTTGAACGATGACAACGCCTCTACTCAGTCCACACGAACGAGTTTCTTCAATCTCAGTGTGTTTACCAGTAATTTCTGACAAACAACCGCTAGTCCTCCAATATTATTAATCTTGTAACTTACAGGATCAACTAGATTGATCCTAGGACATGTGTCTCAAGAACTAGTGTTATGGTGATTTGATTCATGATTAAGTTTATTTCTGGTTTATGAATGGTAATTAGGGTTCTTTACCTAGCGTTAATAGTACGAAGTAAAGGTGTTTAGACAATAAACTCTAAACTAAACCTAAAGGCTTATGACTTGAAGATAAAGGATAAATGGCAGTAATGATGTAAAAAGGCTTTTTTTACAGATAACAAAGGTAATTGGCAAAAGTAAAGACAAATAACTTGAAGTAAAAGGTTTTAAGTTTGAACAGATGCTGGAAATAAAGGTTTGACAAAATATAAATGTAAAGGTAAAAGCAATGACGAAAGAATTTGAAGATAAAGGCAATTCGACAGAAGGCTTAAATAGAAATAAAGACAGCAAATGGTTTAATTTAAGTAACTTCCATTAAGAAAAATAACATGAAATGTAATCATGGTGTTCTTCATACATACATTTTCAGCAAAGACTCGTTTCTCTCACTCCGGTACTTTGAGTATTTTTAGTGAATTTTGTATATCAGTTTGAACACACGAAATCTAAAAACTAAGACTCCTATTTATAATAATTCGACCCTAACGGTCTCTACACAGATGATTGCCACGTTCGACGTTTTCAAGTGTTGCGTATCTCAGATGCTTCCACGCGTTTGCCTGATGAAACTACTTCGTTTGAATTTCAAATCTTTCCCGCTTAAAGCTTCGAATCTGCCAAACGTCGATGTCAAAGAGAACTTGTGGAGATCCTAAAATCTTCTAAGTCTTAAGCTTCAACAAAAAGGTCCTTTCTCCCAAGAAAAGGATTTAATAAATAGCTTCGACAAATCCATTTTTATATTACTCTCCAAAACATAATATTTTCAAAGAACTTCAACATAATGGTCGAAATCCCCAGCTAACAAATTGCCCCAATAAATGTCTATTTCGAATCAATGCAGAAATGGGCATTTCTTGTAATCACCAGATTTCGACCAGAGACCTTTCATAGACCTAAAGTCCATAACTGTCAGTTAATCATGACTTACTTTTTCAAAACGTCTCATCAAGACGTGCGTGCAGTTATTAACATCGTGAATTTCAACTTCCAAGAAGAATGAACAGTAATCCCTGCATCTTCTTCACAAAAAAGCCACCACGTGGCCCACTACCTTCGCAAGGTGTAACCAACCAACTCGTAGGTTAACACTATAAAATCCCATTGTCACTTCCTTTTCCCCTTTTTACAAAAATCTCCATCTTCAACCTGAGTTCATCTCCAAACTTCTCTGAAACGTTTCTTCTTCTTCAAAACCCTAATCTTTCGAAACCTAAAAAAAACCCATAATAATGTCTTCTGATAAACAGCAGAAGAAATCAAAGAACATTAAAGGTGCTGGATCTTCAAAGAGTTCTGCTTCTTAAAACATTCCAACAAGCAAAATCATAACTGTTGGGAATCGGGAGTACATTATGAAGGAGAATTGCGACCCAAAGCGCAGCGGAAATTAAAAATTTCTCCTTTAGAGATCCTTACGAATGGTCATGATCAGTGATAGAATATTTACCTCTTATGACGGTTGAAACCTTTGGTGCAGATCTCTTTTGACGATCAAAACCTTTGATGCAAATCCACAAAGCGATCACGAACGTTGAACGATGACAACGTCTCTACTCAGTCCACACGAACGGGTTCCTTCAATCTCAGTGCTAGCTGGTACGAGTGAAGGCTTTGAGTGAGAGAGGGAGAGAGTGATAGAAAACGAAAATAATGCAACCGCAACTTTTTGCTTCTGCACAAGGGTTCTATTTATAGAACCACTTGTGTGGGCTTCAAGCTAAAAGCCCACTTAAGTGTATTTTGGCCCATATCTTATAATATGCCCAAAATCACTTAAGCCCATGGTACCTTACCATATTTCGCATTCTACTCAAGTACACCGTACCTTACGATGTTCTATAACTCACTTAAGGGCACCGTACCTTACGGTATTCCTTAGTTACCCTATCTCTCATCAATCCGTCCTTTGTGTGTGACCCTGTAGGTTTTCGTGACGTTGGCAATTATATTAAATCACGCATTTAACACAATAAACAGTGAGCGGTATCTAGCAACACATCACTGCTACCCAAGACACGAAAATGTCATGTGATCTGACAAAACCTTTCTGTGATAATACTTATGTGTATAATTACCCTTTTGCCCTTATGTCTATATTGAACACAAGGTATAGACCGTGTCATCCTTGTCTAGTTCAATATTGGGCCCATAGACATTTATCCTGTTACGCAGGATGGGCAAATTCCATCTAGGACACTCATGTCCCTCAGCATGCTTTGTGGAGTACCCATTAACTGTCTTTATGGTTATCCAGTTACGGACAACGTTGGATCAGCAATAAAGCACTCGACTCTACATCTAGGATCCATAGTGGTTTCAGGTCGAAGAGTGGAATACACTATTATCACCATGAGAATAACTTATGACACCTTGCATAACTTTCTATATAGTATTCTCATAGCGGGTCAATCCGGTATAAATATTACTCCTAATATTCATACCTATGTTTAAGACTTGATAACTCTTTATCCATGATCCATGAGATGTGATCATCAGTCTACAAACATAATAGTCTTAATGCTTTAATGTTATCCCACTTCACACTAAAGCTCGACTACGGATACTTTAAGAATAATGTCCTTATGTTTAATGTGACCTCATGATTAAGTCATACTTGATACATTAAACAGACTAACTATTCTAGGGACTTTATTAAACAAACGTAATAAAGAAAAAGCCTTTTATTATTAATAAATAATTCGATACAAGTACCAAAAGTATTGGCCTCTAGGGCTTACACCAACAATCTCCCACTAGCACTAGAGCCAATCAGGCATACCCTTAATACCCATAGATCTAGTATGGCCATCATGCTTCTGCTGCGCAAGAGGCTTTGTCAGTGGGTCAGCAATATTGTCAAGTGTAGGTACTCTGCATATTTTCACATCTCCTCTATCTATTATCTCTCGAATGAGATGATAACGCCTAAGTATGTGTTTGGATCGTTGGTGAGATCTAGGCTCCTTGGCTTGTGCGATAGCACCATTGTTATCACAGTAGAGATCAATGGGATCCACAATGCTAGGGACTATGCCAAGTTCACTAATGAACTTTTTGATCCAAACAGCTTCCTTCGCTGCACTTGAGGCAGCAATATACTCGGCCTCGGTTGTAGAATCAGCAACTGTATCTTGCTTTGAACTTTTCCAGCTCACAGCGCCACCGTTTAAGCAAAACACATAACCAGATTGCGATCTAAAGTCATCCTTATCTGTCTGGAAGCTAGCATCGGTGTATCCAATTACAGCCAACTCTTCCTGACCTCCATATATCAAGAATGAGTCCTTAGTCCTTCTTAAATACTTAAGGATATTCTTGACAGCTACCCAGTGAGCATCACCAGGATCAGATTGGTACCTACTCGTTGCACTTAAAGCATACGAGACATCTGGTCGAGTACATAACATGGCATACATGATAGATCCTATTGCAGATGCATATGGAATCTTATTCATGCGATCCCTTTCTTCCTTAGTTAAAGGGGATTGTGTTTTTGATAGACACAGGCCATGTTGCATAGGTATGAATCCTTTCTTGGAATCATGCATATTAAAGCGTCTCAACACTTTGTCTATGTATGTACTCTGACTTAGGCCAAGCAGTTTTTGTGATCTATCTCTATAGATTCTGATTCCTAATATATAGGCTGCTTCACCTAGGTCCTTCATAGAAAAGCATTTCCCTAACCAAGACTTTACTTGTTGTAGGGTAGGGATATCATTTCCAATGAGTAATATGTCATCTACATATAATACCAGGAAAACGATCATGCTCCCACTAACCTTCTTGTAGACACAAGGCTCATCTTCGTTCTTGATGAATCCATATTGTTTTACTGTTTCATCAAAACGAAGATTCCAGCTTCTGGAAGCTTGCTTCAATCCATAGATTGATCTTTGTAACTTACATATCTTTTGGGCTTCCTCTGGTATGTCAAATCCTTCAGGCTGTGTCATGTACACATCCTCAAGAAGATTTCCATTAAGGAAAGCAGTTTTGACATCCATCTGCCATATTTCATAATCATGATATGCAGCGATAGCAAGTAAAATCCGAACAGATTTAAGCATTGCAACTGGTGAAAAGGTTTCATCATAGTCAATCCCATGAATTTGTTTATATCCTTTTGCAACCAGTCTTGCCTTATAGGTATGTACCTTACCATCCATGTCAGTCTTCTTTTTGAAGACCCACTTGCATCCTATAGGGTTAATTCCTACAGGAGGCTCTACCAAGGTCCAAACTTGGTTTGTGTACATGGAATCCATTTCAGATTTCATGGCTTCTAGCCACTTCTCAGACTCGGGACCAGTTATGGCCTCTTGGTAGGTCACAGGCTCATCTTGATCCATGAGTAATACATCACCTTGATCAGTTATGAGATATCCATATCTCTCAGGTAGTTGACGTATCCTGCTTGACCTACGCTGGTTTTGTTCTACTTGAGCAGGTTGCTCTTCCACAACTTCTTGTGTGTCCTGCTCTAATTCCTCCATAGGTGTATCTATGCTTTGTGATTCTTGAATTTCTTCAAGCTCTACTTTCCTCCCACTGGTTCCTTTGGAAATAAAATCCTTTTCTAGGAAAACTCCAGTTCGAGCGACAAACACTTTGCCCTCAGAAGGATTGTAGAAGTAATACCCCTTTGTTTCTTTAGGATACCCCACAAATAAGCATTTGTCAGATTTGGGATCAAGCTTAGTTGAAACTTGTTGTTTCACATAAACTTTGCAACCCCAAATATTTATGTAAGACATATGTGGTTTCTTACCACTCCATATCTCATATGGTGTCTTATTAACCTTTTGGATGGAACATGGTTAAGTGTGTAAGCTGTTGTCAATAGTGCATGTCCGCAAATGGAGTTTGGAAGATCAACGTGACTCATCATGGATTTAACTCATTAGGTTTCATCCTTTTAGTATTAATGTTATAAGTTGGCATTATGAGATCAAGGACATATAGTCCATTGCTCATTTGTGCAGTAGCATAGAATATATCATTCAAATAAATTGAGCAACAATTGTTCTTTATTATAAATGAAAAACCAAACTTGTCCAAACAAGAAATGGAAACAATATTCCTGCTAATTGCAGATACATAATAACAGTTCTCTAACTGAATTATAAAACCACTAGGTAAAGTTAATAAGATCCTACGGCTAAAGTAGCAACCTTTGCTCCATTGCCAACTCGTAGGTCATTTCACCTTTTGCCAAATCTCTACTCCCTTTCAGCCCCTGCACATTTGTACAAGTGTGAGAACCGCATCCAGTATCTAATACTCATGATGCATAAGTAGATGAATTAATAACAAAAATACCTGAAGTTGAAGTCTCTACTCCATTCTTCTTATCTTCCAGGTACTTTGGGCAGTTTCTCTTCCAGTGACCGGTCTTACCGCAATGGAAGCAGGTGCCTTCTTTTGCTATGCCTCCATTAGGCTTCAAAGCATCAACGGTGGGTCTGGGTTTGGCAACTTCCTTGCCTTTCCCTTTATCACCATGCTTAGTGGGCCTTTTGTTCTGTCTCTTTCCATTTCCGATCATCAGAATGGACTTCCCTTTTGACTTCAGATTCTGCTCGGCAGTTCTTAACATGGCGAGCAGTTCAGGAAGAGATTTGTCCATATTATTCATATTGAAATTTAGGACAAATTGACTGAAACTATCTGGCAACGATTGCAAGATCAAATCAGTTGCAAGTTCCTTTTCGAGGGGAAAACCCAATCTCTCAAGGTTTTCCACATACCCAATCATCTTGAGTACATGGGGACCTACAGGGGCTCCCTCAGCTAACTTGCTTTGAAAAAGGGCTTTTGAAACTTCAAACCTCTCATGCCTTGCTTGCTCTTGATAGAGCAACTTCAGGTGTTCGATCATATCGAATGCTGACATGTTCTCATGTTGCTTTTGCAATTCTGAGTTCATCGTAGCCAGCATGAGACAAGCAGTTTCATTGGCATCATCGACATGCTTCTTATAAGCATCTCTTTCTGCCTTAGGTGCAGAACTAGGAGGTTCCTCTTCAGGAACAGGTGTCTCCAAGACATACAGCTTTTTATCATGTTTGAGGACAATCCTCAGGTTTCGGTGCCAATCCAGAAAATTTGTCCCAGACAATTTTTCCTTGTCAAGGATTGATCGCAAGATGTTGTTAGAGGTGTTTGCTGTCATGGTTATCTACATAAGGATTAAGAAAATATAAGTATCATTGACATATTTAATTAGGCCTTTAATCAAATATGCTCCCACTATTTTACTCAAAACAAATGACCCTCATCATTTGATTCGGAAAATCCCGTTGGAAGATTTTCTAGTGGGTCGAGATCCCTATTTCACTTCGTTCTAAGTCCGCGTAGGCGGATTACACAAAACTAGGTTATTTAGGTAGGAACTCCTTCCAATTGTATCTCATACAACTCTCGAAATTTCAGTTGGGTGAATAACTCCTTATTCCAATCCATCATATGGATCATTCCCAACTCTTGCTTCTAAACATGTATAAGAAAATTATAATTAAGTTTGACCCATTGTTTTAGCAGTTGGATATTACAATTATCCCATCGCACCTTACCAATATAGAACATGCACCTCGCTTTGGCGAAACCTACATTATTCGATACTAGTCTTGATGAGTGCTAAAACTTGGAAAGCAAACATATATAATATTCTCATAATTTGTTTAGTTAAGTTTGACCCATTGTTTTAGCAGTTGGATATTACAATTATCCCATCGCACCATACCAATATAAAACATGCACCTCGCTTTGGCGAAACCTACATTATTCGATACTAGTCTTGATGAGTGCTAAAACTTGGAAAGCATAAACTTAATATTTTAGGTTGAGGGAATTGCAATTGTTATGATCTCACCGGCTTATTTATCATATAAATCGTCTCTCACATGCATCAACATACATACACATGCATCAACATACATACACAATGAAACAGTTATGGCCCCTAGCGCAATTGTTCTCCCAAGCCAATGAGAGAACCTAAGCTAACCTAATGACGATCTAAGCTTCTCCAAGCAAGATCTTCAAGGTTGTCCTCCTTTGATCTTGAACTCTTCTCTTTCTTCATATCATTATTCTCCTTTGATATTGAATTCTTCTTTTCTTCATATCATTACATTACAGAAGAAACTCGTTTTACATACGAGGGATTGAGATGAGAAAAGAAGTTACATTAAAAGATCAAAAGGAGAGGCACGACACGCAGGTCGTATTTAAAAACCCAAAACAAAATAACGGAAGACTAAGGCCATAACTGATCACAACAAGGCAATAATAACAAACACATTATTATTATTAATTTTAATTCCTTTAATTAATTAAAACCAAATTAAATTTCGGCGACCGATCACACTACGCAGAGTTAGCCGGGGGTTCCGCTGCCCGGTCAGCGGACGGTGGTTCCGCTGACTGATCAGCGGACGGGGTCAAGGGGCAGCGCCCTTGCGGGGTTGGAGGGGCAGCGCCCCTGTCCAAAATTTTAATGAACAATTCATTTGAAATGGACATTGTTTTTGCCTCAACACAACTCTTGCGTAGGCACAAAATCAGAAACCCCAAAATTTTGACTCTGGGAGTGTGACGACCGTCACAGGCGTGTGACGAGCGTCACAGGCCATGTGAGTGTGACGAGCGTCACAGGGCACGTTACGACCGTCACTGGTCAAAAATAGAAAAGCCTAAAATTCTGTGAGTGTGACGACCGTCATGGGTGTGTTACGACCGTCACACATCCAGTTTGTTACGCTTGTTACGCTCGTCACACGAGCCTCACGCAGTCAAAGTAACAAACTTTGAAACAGTCAACACGCTCGTCACACGAGCTTCACGCAGCCAAAATAATAGGACTTTGAAACAGTCTACGGACCTCTTCCAAAAAGCCCTAAATTCACAACTCCTTGACGGCACAACCCTTGCGCCGTCACCAACCCTAATGCGCCAATTTCAGACCGTCAAACACACCTCGATTGTTGATTCAGTATGATTGATCAACAGGTCATTGCTTCACCATACTATTGTCGGATTCCGAAGCAAATGACCATTGATCGCTCAAAGGAAAACAATCATTTAGTGTTCGAATGAATGAAACATGAACGGTATATCACATATACCATACTTTGCATTAGGATTACTTATATCATATATAAGTTGATCGGTCTCAATTGTGTAACCTATGGACGATCGATGTATCGCTGCTTCACCATACTAATGTCGGATTCCGAAGCATAGTCAACATCAATCATCCAACTTGTACACTCATGATGCCAAATTTAATTACCCTTTTAATTAATCGATTCATTCTGTCTTTTAATCATATTAATACAGAAATTAAACAGCTATCCGATTCATGGTTTCGTAACCAGGCTCTGATACCACTGAAGGAGAATTGCGACCCAAAGCGCAGCGGAAATTAAAAATTTCTCCTTTAGAGATCCTTACGAATGGTCATGATCAGTGATAGAATATTTACCTCTTATGACGGTTGAAACCTTTGGTGCAGATCTCTTTTGACGATCAAAACCTTTGATGCAAATCCACAAAGCGATCACGAACGTTGAACGATGACAACGTCTCTACTCAGTCCACACGAACGGGTTCCTTCAATCTCAGTGCTAGCTGGTACGAGTGAAGGCTTTGAGTGAGAGAGGGAGAGAGTGATAGAAAACGAAAATAATGCAACCGCAACTTTTTGCTTCTGCACAAGGGTTCTATTTATAGAACCACTTGTGTGGGCTTCAAGCTAAAAGCCCACTTAAGTGTATTTTGGCCCATATCTTATAATATGCCCAAAATCACTTAAGCCCATGGTACCTTACCATATTTCGCATTCTACTCAAGTACACCGTACCTTACGATGTTCTATAACTCACTTAAGGGCACCGTACCTTACGGTATTCCTTAGTTACCCTATCTCTCATCAATCCGTCCTTTGTGTGTGACCCTGTAGGTTTTCGTGACGTTGGCAATTATATTAAATCACGCATTTAACACAATAAACAGTGAGCGGTATCTAGCAACACATCACTGCTACCCAAGACACGAAAATGTCATGTGATCTGACAAAACCTTTCTGTGATAATACTTATGTGTATAATTACCCTTTTGCCCTTATGTCTATATTGAACACAAGGTATAGACCGTGTCATCCTTGTCTAGTTCAATATTGGGCCCATAGACATTTATCCTGTTACGCAGGATGGGCAAATTCCATCTAGGACACTCATGTCCCTCAGCATGCTTTGTGGAGTACCCATTAACTGTCTTTATGGTTATCCAGTTACGGACAACGTTGGATCAGCAATAAAGCACTCGACTCTACATCTAGGATCCATAGTGGTTTCAGGTCGAAGAGTGGAATACACTATTATCACCATGAGAATAACTTATGACACCTTGCATAACTTTCTATATAGTATTCTCATAGCGGGTCAATCCGGTATAAATATTACTCCTAATATTCATACCTATGTTTAAGACTTGATAACTCTTTATCCATGATCCATGAGATGTGATCATCAGTCTACAAACATAATAGTCTTAATGCTTTAATGTTATCCCACTTCACACTAAAGCTCGACTACGGATACTTTAAGAATAATGTCCTTATGTTTAATGTGACCTCATGATTAAGTCATACTTGATACATTAAACAGACTAACTATTCTAGGGACTTTATTAAACAAACGTAATAAAGAAAAAGCCTTTTATTATTAATAAATAATTCGATACAAGTACCAAAAGTATTGGCCTCTAGGGCTTACACCAACACATTACTCCTCCAAAACTCATCAAAGAACAGAAATCAATATATGCTTCCCAGGTAATGATTCCCTCTTTACTTTCTGGAAATACTTTAGGATTTTTGGGCCAATTAGTTCCTAAAGGACATTTAGAGAAATGCGTAAAGTTTTTTCCTTGTTATCACACTACAAAACCCATAACAAACAAAACTGCTTCCTCTAGAAATGTTGAAGATTCAGTCTAAAGAGAGGATTTTCAACTAGATTATATTAATGATAGTTTCAGACCCTTTCGTTCTTGTCCGACTTTAGACAAATCTTATTTAGCTTGGTTGACGAAAGTTGAGAAAAAGAAAGCTCCATTTTGGAAAGAATTGGGCATTTTCGACCTAATTCAGATGTCGAAACTAGGGTTTAGCTACTGTCAACCTTTGTTACTATCTAGTCTGTATTTCTAGGATAGTACATATAATACCTTTCATCTCCCATGTGGAATGACAACTCCTACGCTCTTCGACGTAGCTGCTATTTCTGGACTCCCTCCGACAGGAGAAACCTTCAACCTCTATCAAGACTGTGAAAACTTAATTGACTTTAATGTCAAGAATGCTTCGTTCAACACTTATATTAATTTATATCATACTGTCGCAACCTGCAAAAAAATAATCGGCGAAAAAAGAAAGACAGAAGAGTCGCCACCGTTCGTTATTTATCCCAAAGGAGGGAAAAGAAACGCTCAAAGAAAACCTGAAGAAAAAGGAAAGGAAAAGACAAGGTCTCGCAACCAAATCTTGGGTTCGGGAGTCGATTATGCGAATGGGAGGTATTAGCACCCCTACACATCCGTAGTACTCTACGAGATCCACTCTTGTTGTTCTCGTCTAAAGGGTGTGTGTTTATCTGAGGTACTATTTACTAAAAGAGGGTCAAAAGAAAATGACTCGCACAGATGTCGCATCTAATACATACGTATCTCATCTGAGTATGAGAATCAGAGTCTTCATAGCTCGGCTACCTACGTATCTCATTTGGAATGAGAATCAGAGCAAAACGTAGTTCAGCTAACTACGGGAACAAAGGGTCTCGATTGCAACTAGGGCAAGAGAAAGGGAAGGTCTCGATCGCAACGAGGGCGAGAGAAAAGAATCGCAACAAGGGCGAAAGCAAACATGGATTAGTTGTTAGTTGTTAGTAAAAAAAACTCGGCAAGACATCGCATCTCGTGCCTACGTATCTCATCTGAACATGATAATCAGAGTTGTCGTAGTTCGACTACCTAAGGGTTGCCATCTGAACATGGACTTACAAAGGGAGGACACCAGTTGTGTCAAAGGAAGGTGGGCAATGTGTTCACGTCCTAGCAGTAGGTGTCGCAACTCGTTGAATCGAGTCTTAGGGAGTTACCTCTTTGCAATAGAACGGATTGACATGCCACAAGATCGGAGACGCACGGAAGGTCTAAAAGTGGGGAAGCTCTGCCCTAGAGTTGTCATGCAATGTGGACCTATGTGTTAGGATTTACAAATGGGAACATCTACCTAATGTTAGCATGCAAAGAATAAGGGATTTCTACCTATGTTATCATACAAAGGGTTTTACCTAATGGGTGCTACCTAAACGGAACAAGAGTCGACGGATAGAGCAAGAAGAGGAACCACGGATAAGGGTAAATGGCGATGCCTGAGGCAATCGACTTACAGGTAGATGGCGATGCCTGAAGCAATCGACTTACAAGAGAAATGGTGATGCCTGAAGCAATCGACTTACAAAAGAATGGATGAATACGTGCTAGTTCTGTTAAGTTTTGAAAATGATTACTCGACGTTGGATCGAGCTTTTGATCTTGTTTTGAAATGGTTATCGGATGTTTCGTTTTAATTCTTGTATTAACAAATGAATAAAGAATGAAAGAATAAACATTATACATTTCATGGGAGAGGGGTACATTTGTTATGAATGGGGATTGTTCATGGCAATCAAATAATAAAAATACATGCCTCATACATCATACAAGTAGGTAACAGATATTAATCAGATCAGACAAGTAAACAAGTATATGATCAAGTCAAAGAATCAAAGAATGAAATAATGAAGCATTAAACAATGCATGAGAGGTGTAAACATGTTAAGCAATCAAACAATAGAAGCATGGATGAAAGAAACAAGTATTAAAAAAATATCAGATGAATCAGACAGATGAAACTATGCACACAAAGGATCACTGAATAATTTAATCGGGAAATGATGCAAGGATCAAATAAAATCAAGATGAAAGGCCTCTAATACATGGCATATGAGATGAACAAGGGAGGATCAAAATATCTCTTTAACTGCCATAAGCAATCCCTAAGTCAAACATCAATCATGGAAAAGTCAACTAAAAAGTCAAGTCAACTTAAAAAATATGAAATAAATAGCAAATTAATCAAGAAAATTATGAAAAATTAAACTAACTAAGGTGGGGTCAGGACATCATCATCCCCCAAAAGGATTTTAAAAATAATGTGAATTAGTGTATAAATTAATTGAAATAAAACAGAAGTCAAATGATAAGTCAACCAAGCAAACTAAGTCAAAAATAAATCCAAAATAAATTGAAAATGGGAAATAAAATTTCAAGAAAATGTCAGGTTGACCATGAGACATTGGTCAACCCCCATCCCAAAAATCAGAACCTAAAAATAATTCTAAGTCATGAAAATAAAATCAAGAAATAAATATGGTTAAAATGATCCACTTGAAATAAATAATTGAAATAAAATATTAACATTAAATAAATATGAAAATAAAAATAAAATTAAATAAAACATTAAGAAATGTGGAAAGTAGTTTTTGGTATTTTTATGAATAAATAAAATATTTTTATTAATTAAAAAACAAAACAGAAAAATAAAATAAGAATTAAAAATGAAAATGAAAATAAAGGTGAATTGGTAATGGGCCATGGGAAGAGGGGTGTGGATAGCGCATAAAGCGCCAAGCCTAATCCAACATGATTAATGAGTCCAGTGCGTGACATTAAAATGAATAACGTTTTATTAAATAAAACATGTCACTTGTACATCAATTGGTCAAGGGTTCACTTAAGTCACTAAATGCCAAAAAACAACAAGCGGCCAAGATTAGAGTAAAAACGAGCGATCCAAGGGATTATGAGACGACACGTGGTCGTCCTCTCCAATGGGTTAAAAACCCTAATGCCATGCAATAGAAACACGTGAATGCAGACAGATTTCTTCCATTTTCCACACAACAATGCTCATGCTACAGTTCACCAAATGACACGAAGTAAAAAGCAAAACTCAAGTATGCAATGAGAGGAACATCATGGTATCTTGTTTTGGATAAAATAATGGCTTTAGCATGAAGAAAAGTGAGCAACAAGACAAGCATATGAACACGGATACCACAGAGTTTTAACAACACAAACTCAAACTTAATGACAATGCCTCATGTTGAGGGCTTCATAAATGAACATAGCATAACATTAACATGGAAAATCAACATGAAGCAAGCATGGCATAATGGAAAACAATATTGAAATTCTGGTATAGTCAGAGTTCAGATGTTCTACTCGAAGTCATGACATCTGATCCAACATTGTTACTAATACAACAAGACAGTTATAAAAATTAAAGCACAGTACTAATATGCACACATTCACAGATGTCATGACATCTGCTACTATACCACCATAGAAAAGAAGAACACCCAGTTCTGTCCATCTGGTACAAATACACAGCAGAGATCAAACACAACACTTACTTCTATTGATCCTGCACTATTATGATGTCTCAACATTGATTTGAACATCACCTGTTACAGCATTATAGTTGGTTGTACTGTAGAAGACCAACTAGTCTATACTTCAGTATCAGCTGTCAATGATGAATGTTATAACATTCAGTTTGGCATTCAGACAGTAGGCTATGTGCCAGGTCTGTTATTCCCTTGATAAACAGACTGAAATACATACTGAGTTATAACAGACATAATTATAACGTGCAGAAGGTAAAAACACAAGTAATTGCTAACCCAGTTCGGTACAACATTACCTACTCTGGGGGCATACCAAGCCAGAAAGAAGATCCACTATCAGCAGTATTAATTCAGAGTTAAACTCCCCCGTTTACAACTCTTCACTTAATCCCTACCCAATGCAATCTATACCTAGGAACTCCTAGATAGAAACCTCCAGTTTCCATTCCTTTCAATACTATTTCAATGTAATGCTAAACAACTTGAACTTGCTTCACAGCTTCGTTCAAGATCAATACAACTCTCACCTACAGGCTTTGAGTTACAAACAATCTCATGCTTCTTAGCACTGAGAAACACCTGGTAACCTTCCCACAGGTTGGGAGGTTTACCTCTCACACACACCCCTAATTTCACATTATTTGAGGCTTACAAAACCTAGGTTACAATATGCTATTTATAACCTAACCACCCAACTGGATTTGGGCCTTCAGAAATCGCAGCAAACTTCTCCTTTGCTGTTACAAAGCTGGCAGAATCTTCTGCTACAATCAAGGTCTTCAATCTTTTATTTCCTAAAAATTCTCCATATTTGGAAACTGTATATTCACCAAATATTCTGATTGAGTCTTCAAGATCTCCACATAGAAGTTAGGATATTCACCAAATATCCTCACTAATCCCAGAATATTAAATTAGTTAACACATGCCTGAATTAACTAATTCAGTTTTATACACATGTGTGATGTCACAATCACGATGTCGTGGCATCGTACATGACATGTTGGTCCAGATGTTGAACTTCTTCAACCCAACATATTAAAACAACAGAGGTGATTACATTATTTGTTTTACAAAATTAATGTCAATCCTAAGGTACTAACAATCTCCCCCTTTGGCAAATTTTAGCTAAAACAAATAAACATTACACTAGACACCACATCCCAATATGGGCTTGCACTTCCTCTTTGTCATTGTCAGCCCCATTACCAACACCACTTTTGGTGTACATGAGGAAGAAGATGTACAAGGATCAGCTCCATCACAACCCTTCCCCTCAACACTGGGGCTTCATGAAGAATATGTAATGCTGAGTACATAGATAATGTAACTCAGATCACACGACAGAACTGTCCTCTTAACTCAAATCACAAGTCACAAGTGATATACCCAGTTAGTGACTTTTGTGCCTGAACCCAACTTCTCCTTGCTACCACATTTTGCTTGCTTCTGGTACATCCTCAGGACAATGTTTCTCTCCCCCTTTTTAGCTAAACATTTATAACTGAAACCTTCACAAAACCAGATCCAGACGCAGTATGCCCAAATCTTAACAAACCCCATGGTTTAGAGGGAATGGAATGTTGCTCTTGTGAGAAGAGGAGTGCTGATACATCCTTTAAATAGGCCAGACCATGCTTAGTATTTAACGGTAGCAGTAAATACTTGGTCAAGATCCATAAATATTTGCTTAGGAATTAACGGTAGGAGTAAATACTTGGTCAAGATCCATAAATATTTGCTGAGGAATAAGTCAGAGAATCACCATCAATATCCCAGACTATCTTTGAATACCTTTAATAGCTCTTGACTGTTTCTTTCCAGAAACAACAGTTCCAAGACTATTCCATAAATGCTGTCAGACACGTTGCAAGCTATGTCTTAATATTTGACACTGCTTTTGTTTGCATTCCTCATATATTCTCCCTATCACCATTTCCTAATATAACTTCCAGCAGGTACATAGGACATCTTATGTTAGGACATCTCATATGACATCTTGTGAACACTCTGTCCTTTTTGTTCACAAGGAAAACTATCAGCAGTTTAAACAACATAATAGTAGTTTAACCAGCAGCAAAAGCAAAATAATTACTAGCTATGGCTACTAGTAATACACACATGCACCAGGGTACTTCTCCTCCCCCTAAATCTGTGCAACAATCAACAGAATTACTAGTTAAGGATGCAACTAGTAAGACACACAAATGCACAATGCACAAGGGTACTTCTTCTCCCCCTAGATCTGTGCATTCATCAAATAACAGTAACTCCAGAACCTGTACCACACACCTGTAACACACAGGCTCATTCAAATATATCATAATGAGACACACCACATCCATATTTCCTTATGACTGTAAGTTTCAGAAGGAAATAACAATATTGTCCAAGGCAATGTCATGACATCCGGTTAGACATTCTTCTGCTCACTCTGCCTTGATACCCACCACATCATCCTACTAACTAACAAGATGCCATACCTTGTTATCTGAGAACACATAGACCACAAGCTTGATGATTACTTGCAGTGTAAAGACAGAACTCCCCCTGTCATGAACAACCAACTCTCCTCTTGAAACTTGGAGATCACACATGAACAAATCCAACACCCCAAGGTTGGACCTTCACATACTTCCTGATTCAAAGAGAATCCAGACCACTTGATGAATGGAAAACATAAGACGCATCTTCATGTTTTCAAGAGCACACCCTCTGTTCAACCCTCTTGGCTGAACACATCCACACTCCGTGTCAATCTCTCTTCTAACCAGAACAGAAAACCACTTCACAAAATGTTCTAACATAAGTTAGGACATCCTTCACAACATAACACCATCTGATAATCTTCAAATATCACTGAGTCACTAGCTTGATCCACAAGAAACCAGACACAAATTGGGACATATACATTCTCATCCCATTACAAGAGATAATCTTCCATAGATAGCTCAGAATTCCTACCACAAGCTCCAAGAGATGAATAGAAAACACCTCCTTTTGTCTTCAACTTACTGCTTTTCTGCTCAAAAGTAATTTGTCTCAGACTTTCCTCAAGAATAATCAGCTTCCATATGTTGATTATCTTGATTCTTCGAACTCACTTCTGAGATAGACCAATTGCCACTGGTTGATTACCTCCTTCATGAGTCCTCATATGAAAAAGTCAAATGCCACCTTTTGACCTCTCCACGTTTATCAGACTTCTCCCAAAGATATTCTAACCTTCCAAGTGAGACTTGAACTTCAAGCTACATGTTAAACAAAACTTAGATTCTCTAAGACATGAACATGTAACATCCTCTCCATCCAGCAACTCCAAAGAACTGCAATGAGAACGATCTTTTTGAAGTACCCAATCTACAACTCTGTAGACCCTTCTATCTTAAGTTGATGTGCCACTTCACCAACTAAGATTCTGATGTTGAACTAAATGTCACAACATTGTGTTTTAACATCTAGCTGTTGAATTCAGCTCCTTCTTCTGCCACTTGAAAGAACTTCCTCCCTTCACAGAACAAGAGTTCAACGTTCTCACAGACTTGATTGTGGAACCAAGTTAGAGTAAACCACCTCCATCCTGCAGGTTTGCAGTTAAGTCATCCAAGTTCAGACCTTGATGAATCCCTGCTTCTTCTCCAAAGACATCAGACACTCTGATGCATGAGTCTTCAGAAGGATCAGTTATAAACTATCCCTTCAGCTATACCAAGGATTCCACTTCCTAAGGCAAGGTTGTTTCCATGATGTCAAGAATGCTGCCACTTATTCTTAACTTCACAGTGTGCATTAGCCAATGCACTTCCTTACCTAGATCAGGAGTAAACTGATCCAAGTAACCATCCTCAGGACTATGATGTTTTCTTCTTCTTGTACACACCAAGGTTGAACATGTTTCTTGCCAGGAAACCTTTTCAGAGATCATACGCTTTTGCTGCCACCAAAGTGATAGATCATAAACCAATGTATTATCCTTCCTATGATTCTGCACAGGGTCTTGAAGACGAGATGTTCCAACATCTTTAACAACATCAGTAATCTTGAGCTCCAAGGATAATCAATTAAATACTTGTACTTGGCACAAGTAGACATTGATCTTAAACCCTTTCCCAATTTTCCTTTTAGATACTTCCACCATAAGAATACTTTGAAAATACTCTTCTTGTGTCAACATCTTCTGCTTGCAAGCACCTCAACAGTTTTGAGAATCTTTCCAGAATAGATTCATCCTTAGGAAAGAGAGATATGAATCCTTTCTTACAAATGTGTCACACAACAACCAGAACCCATGTGACACAGGTCAACAGCCAACCAGACCCTAGGCTAACCAAACGTGAGGAGGTTAACCAAAACTCCCCCTCAAATTAACAATCATGGAAACTCCACACCAATATCCATGCATTGTACACAAATGTATTAACATGACATACAACATCTCTACCAGTATCAACTAACTCTATGAGTTATACCTATACATACTCCAATCACACCAATCAGACTCCAGCTGACCATAAGTACTAGTGAAAGAAAAACACCACCTGTCAATAGTAGATATGCATTGCCAGAGCATACTACCTCGACCAACCTCTGAATCTTCATATTCTCACTCCTTAAAAAAACTGCCACTTCTGAGCGTGGTGTTTGAATAACAAGATTCATGGTCCCAATCCTCTTAAATGACATAGCAATCAGGTTATCCCATCATTGACTTCTAACATCCATGGGACTTGTCTTCCAACACAACATAGTACTTCAGGGAACAACTATCCAACCCTGATCAATCTACAGGAATAAGACAAACAACAGGAAATTGCACAATGTCACGTCTCAACCAGCTCCACTTCTAGAGATCAGACTTCTAAAAGTGATCTTTTTGAGCATACACACAGTTGACCCTACCCTTGTCAACTTAGCACGCACAGATGTCCCCTCTTCCAGGTCAGGGGTAGGTTCCAAACAAAAGTATCCCTTTGTCTGCCACCTAAAAACATCTGCTCTTCAACCAGTAGCTGCAACATGTTCTAACATCACATAGAACATTAGTTCCACCTCCTTGGAACAAACCCTCCTTGAAAGTCTTCAAGGTCTTCATATACACTACCCAAGAGAGTAAAAGAATCAGTGATCAGGTGATTCTTACCATCCTGAAGTGAGAACGTCATGATGAGTGGACTTGAGGAGACTCAAGTATCTTTGACATCTTCAGTAGATTATGATGAAATCTTGAATACAGCAGCCTTTCATCCACATGAGAGGAAACTACATCAGAGTTTGAGTTTTGCCAGGTATTATGCAGCGGAAATCATAATACAACCCAACCTATGAACACACACTTCACCAGATCAGCCTCCAAGATCATACCAAGATTGAATATGATTCAATACTAGCAGAGCTGTCCCACACAAAGGCCAATTACCAACCTCCAGTGACAGGTACACACAGTTCCTGTCATGAATAGTCCATCCACCTACTTCAAGGGACTATTCAAGGAAATCACAGAACCTTCCACAGGTTCTAGCATCAGTACTAACATAATTCCTTGCAAGATACCAAAAAGTATCACCCATGGATCTCATCCAAAAACAGAACAGGATGCCCACTTTGATACCAATTGAAATTCTGGTATAGTCAGAGTTCAGATGTTCTACTCGAAGTCATGACATCTGATCCAACATTGTTACTAATAGAGCAAGACATTTATAAAAATTAAAGCACAGTACTAATATGCACACATTCAAGATGTCATGACATCTGCTACTATACCACCATAGAAAAGAAGAACACCCAGTTTTGTCCATCTGGTACAAATACACAGCAGAGATCAAACATAGCACTTACTTCTATTGATCCTGCACTGTTATGATGTCTCAACATTGATTTGAACATCACCTGTTCCAGCATTACAGTTGGTTGTACTGTAGAAGACCAACCAGTCTATACTTCAGTATCAGCTGTCAATGATGAATGTCATAACATTCAGTTTGGCATTCAGATAGTAGGCTATGTGCCAGGTCTGTTATTCCCTTGATAAACAGACTGAAATACATACTGAGTTATAACAGACAGAATTATAACGTGCATAAGGTAAAACACAAGTAATTGTTAATCCAGTTCGGTACAACATTACCTACTCTGGGGGCATACCAAGCCAGGAAGAAGATCCACTATCAGCAGTATTAATTCAGAGTTAAACTCCCCCGTTTACAACTCTTCACTTAATCCCTACCCAATGCAATTTATACCTAGGAACTCCTAGATAGAAACCTCCAGTTTCCATTCCATTCAATACTATTTCAATGTAATGCTAAACAACTTGAACTTGCTTCACAACTTCGTTTAAGATCAATACAACTCTCACCTACAGGCTTTGAGTTACAAACAATCTCATGCTTCTTAGCACTGAGAAACACCTGGTAACCTTCCCACAGGTTGGGAGGTTTACCTCTCACACACACCCCTAATTTCACATTATTTGAGGCTTACAAAACCTAGGTTACAATTTGCTATTTATAACCTAACCACCCAACTGGATTTGGGCCTTCAGAAATCGCAGCAAACTTCTCCTTTGCTGTTACAAAGCTGGCATAATCTTCTGCTACAATCAAGGTCTTCAATCTTTTATTTCCTAAAAATTCTCCATATTTGGAAACTGTATATTCACCAAATATTCTGATTGAGTCTTCAAGATCTCCATATAGAAGTTAGGATATTCACCAAATATCCTCACTAATCCCAGAATATTAAATTAGTTAACACATGCCTGAATTAACTAATTCAGTTTTATACACATGTGTGATGTCACAATCACGATGTCGTAACATCGTACATGACATGTTGGTCCAGATGTTGAACTTCTTCAACCCAACATATTAAAACAACAGAGGTGATTACATTATTTGTTTTACAAAATTAATGTCAATCCTAAGTTACTAACAAATATGAAGTAAGCATGGTAAGCATGAAAAACAGAAATGAACAAGCATGATGATAAGCATGAAATATTGCCATGGAAGAGAGTGAAAAGCTTACCTAGTGGAAATCAGTCCACTGCTTCTTGATAGTGGAGGAATGGAAGGAAATGAGATGCTCTTTGTGCTTCAATGCTTGTGAAATGGAAGAGGAAAGAAATGGATCTTTAACTTGCCTTGCTCTTGCTTAGCTCGAAAATAGCAGCCACCACTACTTCAGATTAGGGTTTAGAAGCTTATATATGTTGGCTCAAGGTGTCCTTAATGGGCTTAAATCCAATCTGATTTGGTTATGTGCATTTGGAGCAAAAGTGGCAATGTGAGGTGGTATTAGGAAATGCCTCATTTTGGAAAAGTTTAAGTGAGTAGAAACAAAGGTACATGGCCAAATGAGGAAAAGAATATGGGCTGGTTGGTTTGTGCAGCATGGCATGGAAATAAGTCCAAGATGGTGACTTTGTGACTATGTATCTTGATGAATACATGACCAAATGACAAGGCAATGCAAACAGTTGGAAGAGTCCATGGAGCTTAACATTTTTCATGTTGGGCACAAATTGCAATGATGAGTGGAAAGAGGTGAAAAATGGCCATAAAATCGTGTCTCACCATCTGCAAAATGGCTGGGCCAGTTTGGCCTAAATGCTGCCTAAAAATTCAGTTCATGATGCCAACTTTAGATGAGTGCATCTCTCAAACCAATGATCCAAATGGGATGATTCCAAAAGGATGTGAAAGAGGACATGGCAAGGTATAATTGTTATGAATAAAGTATTTTCAAAAGATGCCTTGAAGTTCAAGAAATCTGGCCAAGAAGTCTTGATAAATTTTGAAGATTTTGGACTTAGAAAATTTTCTAAGTGTTCTAAAATAATGTCTCACTTTGACCAAGTATAACTTTCTCAATTCTAATCCAAATGGAACAAACTTTATATCTCTAGAAATCTTGGAACAAGAGGAACAACTTTCATGTTGGAGACATTTTCAAATGGAGCTTGAATCGTGATGGAAAATGGGCTTAAAGTGGGTGCAACAATCATGAAAACTTGCCCTAAATGGAAAGTCAACCATTTCCAAATTAAGTAACTTTTTCAATTCCTGATTAAATGATGAATCCATGATCCAAACTTGATCAAATTTCACATGTAGGCTCCCTTAGGCATGGATTTTGAGATTCCACTCTTAAAATGTCAGGAGTTGACTTTTCTGGCCCCACAGTTGACTTTTCCCAAACTGTTTGGTTCCTAATTCCATTGATCAATTGAAGCACTTCTAGCTCAAATAAAGAGCTGATTTTTTATATGTAGACCCTTGTGGACATATGGAAGGCAATGGGAAAGGGTTTTACCCAAGGAATCAGAAATAAACTGATTTTATACCAAACCCTAGTTTTAGGGTAAAAAGATCACGAACTGATTGCAATGATTGCCAATGGATCTTTCTGAGATAATTGTGAATCTTCCTAGGACAAGATGCCTCTCTAATCATGACATGAATGAGCCCCATTTACTTCCAACCAAACATTGCCTGTTGCAGGTAGTCATGAAACCCTAATTTCCGGTTAAATCCAGATGCACACTCTGGGAGCTCTGAATCCTCCATTGATGAACTGTAGACCATAATAAGATACCTGGACCACCTTGAGACCCTTGAGACTTATATATTTGGAAAATGAAGTCCAATTCTCAATATTGCTTTGTGTGGGCTCCTTCTGGTAAGGAGTGATCACTCAAACCCTGATTTCCATGTCACTAATGCGGTATGCAATGAGTATGACCTAGTATGATGCTAATGACATGTAAAACACAATCCCATGCTTTCCATGAAAAAAATGAAGGGTAAATTTTAGGGTATTACACATACAAATGGGGAAGAAGTTTCTGACGTAGAACGTATAACGTTCTTGGGTCTGTGGTTATCCAAGTTTTTCTTCTGCTGTATATCTCTGCAAGTTGCAAAGAGATTTCCAACACTTGCTAATCAATTGCACGCTGGTCGAAAGGTATGTTTAAGTGAACTTCTATTGGCCAGTTTGTATGAGAGTCTAGGGTCTGCCAATGCAAAGTTAAAAGAGTATAAAGCTGGTACAAACTTATTACTATCTGGGCCTTATTGGCTTCTTCAATTGTGGCTCAATGCCACCTTCGAACCCTCTTTGCCAACACATGGAAATGTTGATGAAAATGCCCCAGAGATAGTAAATCGAAGCATTGAAGGCACCAGACTCCTTCAGTTGACTCCAGTTGATGATGTTGACAATCTGAAAACTTCCCTTACCAAATATACCCTGATGTTCTTGAAGTGTCACAATTTCTCTCCTTCGATGGCTCCATTTGCCAATCGAACCCATGGTCCTTCCTGGTTCACTGCTTCGCTTGAAGATGCTGTTAAGGACGCCAACACAGAGATCGAAGATATATGGCGTGCATTTCTTTTCCCAAGGCTGCTTGTTTTAAGGATCCTGCCAGTGAAGAGCCATGTTTCCTTGTTGGCTTACCAACCTAATTTTGTCTCTCGACAATTTGGGTTATGTCAACTCATTCATGTCTCTCTATTCAATCGAAAGCGCGAGATATATTGTGTAGGGACTGATTGGAGCGCTCGAGACATTGCAACGCACAAGGAATTCCATGCAAACTTTGCTGGATTTCAATTAAAAGCATACCAACCGTCATTCCACTCTACCAATGGGTTCGCCACTTAGTGGACAAATTTCTATTCCAAAACATGTTTACTACTGCTGAAATCAAGGAACGTTTAACGAAGGCCTTTTCATCTTTGCAGGAAAATGTCTGCAAGGGTAAGCTTACACATTCTGAATAAATCCAAGCACTCCAAAAGCACTTTGAAACTGTCTATAACCCAATGGAACTTATTCAAACCGTCTGTTACGCAGAGCCAGTTTTAAAAGAGAAATTTGAAAAACGAATTGCCAAAAAGAAATTTCCCAAAGCTGTAAAACCTGAATTTAAATATGATTTGGCCTTTGAGTGCAAACCACCCAAATTTCCAAATTTACCCACTGCAGACTTTGATTTGTCATTTTCCCCCTTACCCAGATTGGTTTACATGTGGGAACATTTTTAATGAATTGAAAAATGACCAACAAAGACCTGCTAAAAGAGTAGTTGCAACCAAACATACCTTAGACAATTTCAAAGGCTTTCTTAACTTTGAATTGGATGCAGTGAGAATTACCTCTCCGACATGTGAATGTGTGGAATGTTTGGATTTCTTGGTTTTACAACTCCCTTTCGTCTTTTGCTAATCTTTTAAACATTGCATGCTTCGACTAACTCACATTCTTCTTTAGCTGTTGAAAGGAAGGTGGTAAAGAAAGAGAAGCTTGTGGCAAAAGCTAGTTCGAATACTACTTCTAAGCCAACTACCTCTTCGAGCCAGGGAGCCCCTTCTGCCAAGGATGCTGCTCCAGAAAAAAACAAGGAAGAGTTCAAAGGTATTACATCAAATAACTTATCTGTCTCTTTCGTATTTGTCTAATTGTTTATAATTCTCCTTCTTTCAGGGTAGTGGTAAGCCTCCTTTAACGCCAAAGAAAAGAAAAGTCCCAACTGAGAGTGCAATTCTTGTCGAAGAAGATGAAGAAGAAACTCCTCCAACTCCACTTGAGAAGAAACAGAAAAAGAATAAGGCAACAGATGCCCCTTACCAAACAGCCAAACAACAAGGTGTCGGAATCAAGATTTTCCCTCCTCCTTCAAAGGAAACTCAATCTCAGCCCTCTGGTGGCGCAGTGTTGGAGCACATTAGGAGTAATGCTTCTGACCCTGAGGCTCAATAGGTGAACTTCTATCCTGAGTCTTTTATATTTTGATAAACTTCTTTTTTATCCTAACCTTTGTTTTCAGGAAAAACCTACCACTTCCCTCATCTCTACTGCCAATCAGAGTGATCCTTCGAGCGGTATGAATCTATCTCCTCCTTCGACAATTAACGGTGTTGTTCAAAACAAAGGATCTTCGACTGGAGCATAAAATCTCGAAGTAGATAATGTCCAGAACGAACAAGAAACCTCTTCTCCTGGCGAAGATGGTAAAAAGGATTCGAAGCAAGCTAAAGAGAAGGATTCAGAAGAGAAAGAAGATTCTGAGGATACTCCCAGTAACTCTCCTCCAAGAGTTACGTTCCCTTTAGATTACGTTGACGAAGATGATTAGGATTCTGATGAGATTGAGGGGTACTTTCAACAAGATGAAGACATGAGTGAGGGAGAAGCCGATCCTGAGGGAAATCAGACTGGAACTGATGATGCTATTGTCGAAACAGTCCCAGATCCAACTAATGTTTGATCATCCACAATCTAGACTTCGCCTATATCACTTACTGAGGAGGAAAAAAATGCTTTGAAACAAAATGATCCCCTCAAGTATGTAAGGTTTATGATGGCTCAAAGAGAATCTTCTTCAGAAAAAAGCATTTCTGGAGCTTCGACCCATTCTAGTGCTAGTGCAAACGAAGCATCATATGCGAACTCCTTAAGCAGGTGAAGAAGGTTGTTTTTGATGTAGATCTCTTTGAAGAAGTGAAGAAAGATGTGGGAGCAAGCTTTGGCATAAAGAAGCTGATAAGCAAGATCAACATCACTGCTTGCCCCATTGATATAGGTGAAGCCCTTATCGACATCCAGAACCTCATTGACCAAGTTTGTGTTGAATATCGTAGGGAGGTGGATGCCAAAGCAAAGCTTCAATCAACTAAACAAGCTCAAGCTACTGAGTTTGATAACGCCCTTTGAACTTCAAAAGCCTCTAAGGAGTTAGCCGCTTCCAGAAAATCACCCCAAGCAGAATTCGACACATATACTGCTTCGATACAACTCTGGGAATCTCACATTGCAGAATTGCAGAAGAAGATTTCTGATGCTAAGGCGAAGCAGGATGCTATCCAAGGCTTGGATAGTATTGAAGCTGATAATCTGGCGAAGTAGAGCATAGTTCACGTCGAAAAGGCTACTGCTATGAATGAAGATATTGCACGCCTTAGAGGGGTTCAAGTTGCTGTTCAGTACAAGATAGGCTTGGCAAAGATAAAGTATGACTGGATGAAGGCCACTATCCCTTTCTGATTTGCCTTGTATTTGTTTTATTCGACTTTTTTTTGTTTGTAATTCGATTAAGACAAATCCATCTTGGAAAAATTTGACGTTTTAAATATATTCACCATCTTGGCTATGATAGTTCTTTGCTTACTACGTTGTTATGATTTTAACTTCATGCACTAATGATTTATACTTCTTTAAGTATTTCCCATTTACTTTTAGGATTCTTTGATCCTCGGCTAGTTCTTCTATTTTGTATGCATTATTTGAAAATGCTTTTAAAATTCGAAAAGGTCCTTCCCAATGTGGAGACCATTTTCCTAATGTTTTGTTCTTTCGATCCATAGGTAATATAACTTTCCAAACTAAATCATTCATAATGAAAGTTTTACCTTTAACCCTCTTATTATATGCTCTTGCTACCCTCTCCTTCTGTCTTCTTAATACTTCTAATGCATGTAACCTTTCTTCGTCCAAATCAGCCAGTTCATTCATCATCATTTCCCAATATAGGTCAGATGGAATTTCTCCTTGTCTTTGGATTCTCACTGATTGCAAGTAGATTTCGACAGGTAATACTGCATCATGTCCAAATGTAAGTTGGAAAGGTGTAGTGTTAGTAGTTTCTTTAGGGGAGGTTCGACAAGCCCAAAGTGCTTGATCTAAAGTTTTGTGCCAATTTTTTGGCTTCTTCCCTACATGCTTTTTAATTAAACCAATTATTACTTTATTGGCTGCTTCGACTTGCCCATTGGCTTGAGCATAATAGGGTGTGGATGTTAATAATTTGAAACCCATTTCCTTTGCAAACTCTTGCATCTTTCGACCAGTAAAAACTGATCCTTGATCTGTTGTTATACTTTCTGGGATCCCAAATCTATATAATATTTGCCTTTGAATGAATTCAATGAGAGTTTCTTGATCCACATTTACTAAAGGTACTGCTTCGACCCATTTAGTGAAATAGTCAATTCCTACAAGGATGTACTTTTGACTTTTGGATGAAGTAGGTCGAATTTCCCCAATTAGATCTAATGCCCAACCTCTGAAAGGCCAAGGCTTGATAATTGCATGAAGCTCACTTGCAGGAGCATGTTGAATTCCTGCATGTACTTAACATTCTTGGCAACCCTTAGCAAACTCTATACAATATTTTAACATGGTGGGCCAATATATTCCATATCTGAAAACCAACCATTTCATCTTATGGCCTTCCTGGTGTGCTCCACATGCTCCACTATGTACACTAGATAATGCTAAGTACGCCTCGTTTTCTCCTAAACATTTCAACAGGATCCCTTCAGGGGTTTTCTTGAATAATTCATTCCCCATCAAAATATAAGATAAAGCCTTGTACTTGGTTTTTCTTTCTGTATCTATCGAAGGGTCCTTGATATAATTAATAATTGGATTCCTCCAATCTGTATCCATTAAGGTATCAATGGCCAGTACTTCGAACTCTTCTTTGTTAGCATATCCTAACTGAGTGCTTTCCAAATCTGTCGGAGACAATCTGGTAGTCATTGCTTTTCCTCTTACTTCGACAAGTTCCTCTAGCTTCTCTTTTGAAATTCTATACCCTGAATCTATTTGTGCTAAGTCATTAGCTTCTTGGTTTTTTATTCTAGGAACATGTTTTATGTATATATATTCAAAAAAATTGAGCAACCTATTTGCAATGACGAAGTACATAATCAAATTTTCTTTTATACATTTGTACTCCTTCGTTAGTTGCTTAATTACTAATTCTGAGTCTCCTTTAATTTCGACCCTAGTTGCCCCCAATTCCAACAAAGCCTCAAGTCCTACAATAAGGGCTTCATATTCTGCTTCATTGTTAGAACAAAGGGGACCTTCGATTCTATATTTGAGTTTTGTTGGAATTCCATTAGGAGAAATTATCATGATCCCAACTCCACTTCCATCCTTATGAGTGGAACCGTCGAAGAATAATCTCCAAGGTTTTAAATCAACTTGAAGTTGAGGACTTTCGACCACTGCATGGTCTACAATAAAGTATGATACTATTTGTCCCTTCATTGCCTTAAAGGCTAAAGAGTATTCAGTGAGGGCTAATGCCCATTTGCCAATTCGACTATGCATTATTGGCTTCGATAACATATACTTAATGACATCAAAGTGTGAAGAGACGTATAAATCAATAGGTTTTATATAATACTTGAGTTTAGTACAAGAGAAATGCAAACAAAGACACAACTTTTCTATTGAAGTGTATCTAGTTTCTGCATCATTTAAAACCCTACTAAGATAATAAATGACTCTTTCGACGCCATCTTCATTCTCTTGTGCTAACATGCTACCTATAGTAGTGTCAGAAGCTGATATATACAATCTCATAGGCTTCTTTCCACATGGTGGTGATAAGATAGGAGGATTCCTCAGATAATGCTTGATCTTGTCGAATGCCTTTTGATGTTCATCATTCCATTCGAACTTCCCTTGTTTCAGGCGTAGGAGGGGAGAGAAGGCTTGAGTTCGACCATTTAAGTTTGAGATGAATCTTCTCAGGAAGTTTATCTTTCCTAATAATGATGCAATTCTTTCTTAGTTGATTGTGCTTTGGTCTCCATAATAGCCTTTGTCTTATTCTGATTAATTTCTATCCCCTTTTTATGGACCACAAAGCCCAGAAAATCTCCAGCCTGCACAAAGAATGCACATTTAAAAGGATTCATTTTTAAGCCATGTTTTCTCATTCTTTCGAATGATTGGCTGAGACGGGTTAGATGATTTTCGTCTGATATAGACTTTATCACAATATCATCTATATAAACCTGCATAAGTGTCTCAATATAATCATGGAATATAGAATTCATTGCTCGCTGGTATGTTGCCCCAACATTTTTTAAACCAAAGGGCATAACTATCCACTCATAAGTGCCTATTGCCCCTGAACATCGAAAGGCTGTTTTGGAAACATCCTCTGCTGCAATGAAAATCTGGTTATAGCCAGAATATCCATCAAGCATGCTAAGATATTCATAACCTGCAACTGAGTCAACCAACATCTCTGACACAGGCATTGAATACTCATCTTTAGGAGTTGTTGCATTTAGATCACGAAAATCTATACATACTCTTAAAGAGCCATTTTTCTTAATTACAAGAACTATGTTTGCAATCCATTCGACATACCTTGTGGTCCTGATGAAATTGCATCAAATAAATCTTTCGACCTATTTTTTGATCTTTGAGAGGATCTCTAGGGCGAATCTCCTTGGAGTCTGCTTGATGGGCTTCTTGCCATCCTTGATAGGCAGCTTCAATTCGACTAGTTCCCTCTTCAAACCAGGCATCTCGTCGTAGTCCCAAGTAAAGCAGTCTTTGTTTTCTCTTAGCAGTTCAATTATTCTTACTTTCAACGTGGGGTCTAGTTTAGTGCTGATGTAGGTGATTCTTTTTATGCTCCCATCTCCAAGATCAATTTCTTCAAGGGGATCCTGCGCTAACATCTTCGCACTCGACGTTATTGGATCTTTTTCGAATCCCAAAGGCTCTTCGTCATAGATGGCATCTAACCTCTGGTCTGTTAATTCCATAGGTACTTATTCGTCAGGGGGTTTTGGTTTAAAGTACTCCCCAGGTCCTGCATTATAAATTTCACCATATGTGGCTTCGTCAGCCATGTTAGTTATCTCGACTTCGGGAGCCGCTTTTCTTTTGTTCTCAGCCATGTAGGCCGAAATCTTTTCGAAAAAAGAAGACTCAGGCATAATCCAGGTCTTCATCCCAGCCTGTTGGCCGTACTTCAGATGATTCCCCTTCTTCTGGGTCCCCCATAATTTCCTTATCCCACTGAAAGCCATTGGGATGTAGAGTCAAGAAATACAAAGCATTTTTACTTGGGGAGTAGATGTCTTCAGCTGGGTGGCATGGTCCTATATGAGCCAAGTTCCTGTTGAAGTTCTTCTTATCTACATGGTTCACTTCCGCCATGAAGTGACTTTGGTCAGCTTCAATATTTTCTACTACACCATCTTCTCTCCAGATGGATACCCTTTGATGCATGGTCGAAGGAACTGCCCTTATTCCATGGATCCATTCCCTTCTTAGCAGCAAGTTGTAATTTGCCTTTGTAGGTATCACCATGAACATTGTTGGTCTTGTGATTGACCCAACAGTCAGATCTACTTGTATGACACCCAGAGTCTGCCCTATCTTACCCTCATAGTTCGACAATACCATATTGTGAGGTTTAACATCAGTATCAAACATACCTATCTTTTTTAACATGAACTGAGGCATCAGATTGACTGTTTCTCCTCCGTCCACCAGAACTCTGTTCACCCCCACATGTTCAACTTTATCTCTAATGTATAGGGGCTTGAGATGGTTTTGCATCCCTTGGTGAGGCCTTTCAAAAAGAGCATTCTGCTCTTCGACAACGCCATTGTTGAGAACATAATAACACACAAGTTTATGCTTCGCCATCTCCACAGCATCCGCTTCCTCATTGTCTTCAACTTCCGTCTCCTGATTATATTCGTATGGCAGAACTGATACCACATTGTAATTTATATTAACATATGACACTCCGTCGGACTCAAAGTCGTCAGTGAGCATTTCTTCCTCCCTTATTTGTTCCTCCTGAACTTCCTGATTTGTGTTTTTGTTTTCAGATGAAAACAACTTCCTTCCTACAGGGGGTTTGGTCGAATTTGTAACGTTTGAGGGGACCTTGAAGTTGCTGGATTCTCCAATCTCCCTCGAAGTCATCTCTCTTTCAGCCTTCCTCAACCTCTGATGTCTTCTCCACTAGGACCTTGACATGGGATTCTTTCCTTTGTAGTTCTCTAGTCTGATAGCCTCTCTCTTAGATGCCTGGAACTATTTTCTATAAGCCCAAGAGGTTCTTCCTCCATCCTCAAAACTTTTCCATTTTCCCTTCTTCGACCCCACCTGAGTCCATTTGTCCTCAGGACTTCTGCCGGAAGCTTAAACATAACTTTTTTCGCCATTGGGTGAGGGTTGTCTTGCCTCCTAGGAACTCCCCTCTTGTCGAATTCGTACATATTCAGGTTACCTCCATGTCCATCCCAACCTTGGTTAGATGGAATTCTCTCGAACGCTTCAGCCAATTCCCTGTTGTAAAGTCCCCCACATCTGGGACGCTTCAGAATTTCTTTTGTGACACCTCTAAAGGTATTCATGTAGGCTCTCATTGGCTTTGGGATAGCCAAACTGCATTCCCTCTTGCTCTATCTTCAGACACCTCTCTAATTCCTCCATCTCGGGGGGGGGGGGGGGGGGGGGGGGGGGGGGGGGGGGGGGGGGGGGGCGGGGGTTGGTTCAGATCCACCATGTTGACACCTAGATTGGCGCCATCAGCGATTGAAATTTCCTCAAATTTCTTCCTTAGGCCCTCAGTTGCCTTCCCATTAAGACCTTCAGTGGCCTTTGGTTCGACCTCAGCAACCTGTTCACCTTTGACAGAAATTCCAAAGGGAACATCATTATTTAGGCCATCAGTAGCCTGCTTTCCAACTAGCACATAGCCTTCAGTTCCTGTTTCCTTCACAACATCCACTTCTACCATGTCCATCATGTTGATTTCGACAGGTTCAACATAATTTGTGTCAGCAATGTTGAGGGGGTCAGCGTCAACCTTCATCTGGTTTCTCCCCTTGTGAACGAACTTGAGGCGGCCATCCTTAATTGCATTCTGAATGAGATCCCTGAAAAGAAAGCATTGTGAGGTTTTATGGCCTAAAAAATTATGATATTTACAGAAGCCTCTTTTCTTCCGTTGTTCTAACGGAGGAATTTTGGTATTAGGAGGCACTATCATTTGGCCATCTTTTACTAATAAATCGAAGATTTCATCATATTTGGTGGCATAAAATGTGTAAGTCTTTTTAGGAAATCTATCATTCTTTTCAGTTTCGACAGGGTTCCTGCCATTCGAAGGTGTAAGTAATTTACAAGCATAAGGTGGTGCTTCTTTTAATTCAGCCAAATCTACATCGAATTCCTCGAGACCATAAGGGTCATTAGAGATTTCAGACTCCTCATCTTCGAATTCGACATAAGCAACCCTTTCTTTCTTATAATTCTTATTCGCTCTGGCCTTTTCAGCTTTTAAACGTTCGACCTGTCAAACCCTGTTTGCTAATTGGGCTTTATCTCTTAGATACTGGGTATCTAACTTTTTCCTAATGGAATAGTCTAACCCTCCAGCGGCCATTTCAACTAATTCATGTTCAGGCACTACTGTAAAGCATCTAGATTTCAACAAACGGAACCTATTCAGATAATCATCTATAGGTTCAGTGAATTTTATTTTAGTACTGGCTAATTCCTTAAGACTTATCTTAGTTTGGCCCATGTAGAATTGTTCATGAAATAATCTCTCCAAATGAGGCCAAGTATCTATGGAATTTGGTGGCAAAGTTGTAAACCACGTGAAGGCATTCTTCGTTAAAGAACTGGGGAAATATTTCATTCTTAAGTTCTCACTGTTCGCCAAATCCCCTGCCTCAGTCATGTATTTGGCTATGTGTTATGTAGTGGATTCACTAGTGTCCCCTGAGAATTTGGTGAACTTAGGGATTTTACAACCCCTTGGTAATTCAGTTTGTATGGCGTATTCTGATAAAGGAGAGGTATAATTTGGCCGTCGAAGTCATGTATTCAGACCACTCTAGGCCATAATTCTCTCTATCATAGTAGTTATGTTATTTTCCATCATGTTTTCTTGCCTAACCCTATGAGTTACTTCGTCTCCATCCTGGTCTCTATTAACCATCATTACTCTCCTAGGTTATTCATCAGGAACTTCCTGTCGAATTGGCTGTCATGTCCCTTTCGTCAGGCGTTTGTCTAGGTGGTCGAACCTGATTTATAGTTGGTTCTTCTTCCTGGATTATAACTTGGTTTGGTCTGCGTCAAACAGAGGACTGAGGGGCGCCTAGGAAATCTGCTATGCGTCCCATCTGCGCTGACAGTTGTTGGTATGTTTGGGCATTATCATTGTTAGTCCTATTTACATTCTGTATTAGGGGAGAAAATATGGTATTCATTTCTCTGGCAAGAACTCCTACCATATCATGGTTACTAGCATCCATTTGTTGTCTAAAGGCTGCCTGGTTATTCGTTGTAAGGGTAGGTAATAGGGTGGATACTCCTTGTGATTGGGTATTTCGACCTACATGGTTCATGCCAGAACCAAAATTTTGAATTGGCGAAATAACCGTATTATGGGGTTGAGTATATATGGAAGTATTATTTTGAAGTCCTGCCATGGAAGTAGATGGCATTCCATATGAGTATTCTCTCTGAGGCCTAAAATTCTCAAATCTAGGTGTCGAAAACGGGCCAGGGATTGGACTTGCAAGAACGCCTGCTACACTTGACATAATAGGCATTGTTGTCGAATTATTTAAGGCCATGGATCCAGATATTAGTATGACTTGTGTACTAGGGATCTCAGTGGATGCATCAATCGAACTTTTTCCGACTGTGCTTGTTCCCTGAGGAGGAAATTGTTCCCCTTAACTGATTGTATTAACCATCTTTTTTGTGTATTTTCTTTTGGTTGTGGGTTGCGAATTGTTGGCTATCTTACCACTTCTCAGGTTCATGCAACACTGTGATTTTTTAACCCCAAAAGAATAACAACAATTTTTTATTGTAAAAGTAAAGCAAACTATTATGATTAACAGTTCTTTTGACACGGTCCCACCAGGTGTGCCAATTTGTTTACTAGTAATTTCTGATAAACAACCGCTAGTCCTCCAATATTATTAATCTTGTAACTTACAGGATCAACTAGATTGATCCTAGGACATGTGTCTCAAGAACTAGTGTTATGGTGATTTGATTCATGATTAAGTTTATTTCTGGTTTATGAATGGTAATTAGGGTTCTTTACCTAGCGTTAATAGTACGAAGTAAAGGTGTTTAGACAATAAACTCTAAACTAAACCTAAAGGCTTATGACTTGAAGATAAAGGATAAATGGCAGTAATGATGTAAAAAGGCTTTTTTTACAGATAACAAAGGTAATTGGCAAAAGTAAAGACAAATAACTTGAAGTAAAAGGTTTTAAGTTTGAACAGATGCTGGAAATAAAGGTTTGACAAAATATAAATGTAAAGGTAAAAGCAATGACGAAAGAATTTGAAGATAAAGGCAATTCGACAGAAGGCTTAAATAGAAATAAAGACAACAAATGGTTTAATTTAAGTAACTTCCATTAAGAAAAATAACATGAAATGTAATCATGGTGTTCTTCATACATACATTTTCAGCAAAGACTCGTTTCTCTCACTCCGGTACTTTGAGTATTTTTAGTGAATTTTGTATATCAGTTTGAACACACGAAATCTAAAAACTAAGACTCCTATTTATAACAATTCGACCCCAACGTCTCTACACAGATGATTGCCACATTAGACGTTTTCAAGCGTTGTGTGTCTCAGATGCTTCCACGCGTTCGCCTGATGAAACTACTTCGTTTGAATTTCAAATCTTTCTCGCTTGAAGCTTCGAATCTTCTAAACATCCATGTCGAAGAGAACTTGTGGAGATCCTAAAATCTTCTAAGTCTTAAGCTTCGACAAAAAGGTCCTTTCTCCCAAGAAAAGGATTTAATAAATAGCTTCGACAAAGCCATTTTTATATTACTCTCCAAAACATAATATTTTCAAAGAACTTCAACCTAATGGTCGAAATCTCCAACTAACACAGTGCTAGCTGCTACGAATGAAGGCTTTGAGTGTGTGTGTGTGTGTATATGTGTGTGTGTGTGTGTGTGTGTGTGTGTGTGTGTGTGTTGTGTGTGTGTGTGAGAGAGAGAGAGAGAGAGAGAGAGAGAGAGAGAGAGAGAGAGAGAGAGAGAGAGAGAGAGAGAGAGAGAGAGAGAGAGAGAGAGAGAGAGAGAGAGAGAGAGAAATAAAATTGCAACTACACAAATGCTTCTACATAAGGGTTCTATTTATAGAACCACTTGTATGGGCTGCAAGTTAAAAAGCCCACTCAAGTGTATGTGGCCCATATCTTATAATATGCCAAAATCACTTAAGCGCATGGTACCTTACCATATTTCGTATTCTACTTACGTACACCGTACCTTACGATGTTATACAATTCACTTAAGTGCACTGTACATTACAGTATTCCTTAGTTGCTTTATCTCTCATCAATCCGTCCTTTTGTGTGTGACCCTGTAGGTTTTCGCGGCATTGGCAATTATACTAAATCACGTATTTAACATAATAAACAGTGAGCGGTATCTAGCAACACATCACTGCTACCCAAGACACGAAAATGTCATGTGATCTGACAAATCCTTTTGTGATAATACTTATATGTACAATTACCCTTTTGCCCTTATATCTATATTGAACACAAGGCATAGACCGTGTCTTCCTTGTCCAGTTCAATATTGGGCCAATATACATTTCTCTTGTTGTGCAGGATGGGCAAATTCCATCTAGGTCACTCATGTCCCTCAGCATGCTTCGTGGAGTACCCATCAACTGTCTTTATGGTCATCCAGTTACGGACAATGTTTGATCAGCAATAAGGCACTCGATTCTACATCCAGGGTCCATAGTGGTTTCAGGTCGAAGGGTGGTATACACCATTATCACCATGAGAATAACTTATGACACGTTGTATAACATTCTATATAGTATTCTCATAGCGGATCAATCCAGTATAAATATTACTCTTAATATTCATACCTATGTTTAAGACTTGATAACTTCTTATCCATGATCCATGAGATGTGATCATCAGTCTATATACATAATAGTCTTAATGCTTTAATGTTATCCCACTTCACAATAAAGCTCGACTACGAATACTTTAAGAATAGTGTCCTTATGTTTACTGTGATCTCATGATTAAGTCACACCTGATACATTAAACGGACTAGCTATTCTAGGGACTTTATTAAACAAACATAATAAAGAAAAAAGCCTTTTATTATTAATAAATAATTCGATATAAGTACCAAAAGTATTAGCCTCTAGGGCTTACACCAACATAATATTGTTGAAAAGAAATTTGAATTCCCTTTGCTTTAAAAGGGATTATCTGTTACATCCCAGTTGTATGTGCATATTTTTATTTGGATTTGCACATGATCAGAAGAAGATAAATTGCTCTCTAAGTCTAGTGAGATATTAGAGTCTTCTTGATCCTTGTGTTGACTGACCAGAGTCTAAGACCTTAAGAGTTTATTCTTTAGAGGTTGACTTTCTTTAGAGTCTGATCTTCGAAAATTGACCTCCTTCAGAGTCAGAGTCTTCAGAGTCTGGTTCTTAAGTTCTGACCCTTCATATTCTGGATCTTTTAGCTTCTCTTTAAATATTCATTTTCAGTACCAGTACTAAGTTTATATCAGAAATTTTAGTTTATGGTCCTGCACACTTGAATATTTTTTAGTATACCTAATTATTCTTAAAATACTTTGTTATCATGAAAATCTTAAAGATATGGTACAAACCAATTTTGTTCCAACATCTTAAAGGAGGTTGACTTCAAGAAGTGTGTATTTGAATATGGTGTGTATGTGAAGAAGGATACAAGTGAATGGATGATAATCCTATATCTATACGGAGATTATTTGTTGATTAGGGCAGCGACAAAAAGTGAATTTCCAAGTTCGATAGTAGGCTTATGAAAGATTTTGATATTGTAGCGGTGCAAAAAATACCATGGGTGCCCGCACGCTCGAATTAATAGCATAGTCTCCATCGAAGTTTATTTATTCCAAAAGGAAAGGGAAAAAGTCGATAAAACCCTAAAAAAAAGAAAATGGGCATCATAATCAAATTAGGATTCGGGAGTCGGTTATAAGAGGGGAAAGTATTAATACCTCTCTCATCTGTTATACTCAACGGGAACCACCTATTGATTTCAATTTTTGCATCATAAAAATAACTTAAATACAATACAAAAGTTAAAATACACAAATAATAACAACAACATATAACACACATATTTAAAATTATACCTATACCTCAATCACATCACAAATACACCTCTTTCACACCTCCTGCAACATCCTCTCTCGCTCCTTTTGCTCCTTTCGCTCCTCCAACAACACTCTTTCTCACTACTCACCACCTACTACAACATCCTCTCCCGCTATTGCTGCAACACCATCCCCCGCTCCTCAAGATTCACCCTCTCACGTTCCTCCTGATTACACTTCTTCATCACCTCCTGAGTCCACTTCTTTTACTCCTGTCATAATACCCTTATTGTCTTTTCAGTAACCATCTCTTTAATCTCTCTTGTATAGTTTACTTTGTTAATTGGTTGTGTTGGTCCAAAAAATAAATTCAAGTTGACGCCTCTTCCAAGACCACGAACACGCCTAACATGTTCCTCGTTTCCAATCACTTCTACCAAGATGTCATAACGATCTTGTGGAACAAAGATACAAACTTTGGCTTGTTCAACGAGTTCATCCAACAACACATATAAAATTTCATCGGTCTTGACCAAATTGAATTAACTAAAATAAGTAATATTAAAAAATATCTCCTTACAATCTTTTCAGACACTTCGCGTGTAACCTCTGATGTGAACTCGCCATTTGGTTTTTGATATGCCCTTTTCCATTTTTCATGGTGTGATGGTGGACATGGAGAACAATAAAGACTTATAGAAGGATCTCCAAACTCCAATTCACTTTGTTTTCTTATTTCCTTAATCATTTTCTCTTCAAGTTTATCATATCCTCCATGAGATAATCTATGTGGATAAATATTTATAGCTCTATTCTCCTTTTCTTTTTGGCTCTTAGCCAAGAATTCCGAAGTGTTATGAGACTTTACAAAATCCTCCCAAAATTTCTTTTCAATAAACAAATACTCAACGTATGGAGGCTCTACGTTATCTTTTGGATGTTTAATATATTTATTTGTGAGATGTGTCTTAAAGGCCATCTAATGATCACCAACATATGCAAGCCATTTCTTTTTATATATACTATCCTCTAAAACAATAAACAATTCTTACATCTACATAATAGAGTTGATATTAGTATTATATCAAAAATATGGTTATATATACCACTAAAACAAATCAAAAAATTCATAATAAATACCATAATATCGGTCCATATGCTATCTTTCAAATCACTGTCAACCCCGTGCTAATTATCTATCAAAATACTCATTTTGCTTATACCTTATAATACCATGTAACCCTTAAAATCATCGGAATTTTCACCATAAGCCTTACCAGTTCTCAAATCAAAACTAACCGGGGAGGGAACATAATTTTTGTGGGCCTTTTTAACTTTGATACACATTGTGGCACCTCTAATTTTTATTTTACTTTTTATATTAACAAAAGTTGTAACAAATATTGTATGAAAGGTAGTTGTCAAATCACCCATATTTGTGTAAATTAAGAAACATACTAACTAGATATATGGAAGAGAGGCCATAAAATAATGCTAACTAGATATATATGAAACATTTTCAGAAAAATAACATTTATGGAAGTATCACGTACGTTTTAGTGGTATTACCATTTATAAATGATTCAAAATATTTCATCTTAAATGACTCAGAATATAGAAACATACTAATTAGATATATGGAAGAGAGAGGACTTAGTATAATACTAACTAGATATATGATGAAACATTTCAAGAAAAACAACATATATGAAAGAGTTATGTATGTTTCAGCTTAAAATTTCTACAGACATTTCTAAAACTAACACCATAATATGTAATAACATTTCTATGAATATTTCAGTGATGACGAAGAGTTATATACCTCAAAAGTGATGACAAAACTTCAACGAGTTTTGAAAAGAGATGATGTTCGAATTGATGTTGGAATAGTTGACGTTGAAAAGATATCATTTTTGAGTTGATGAAAATAACGCTAAAGTTTTTGTGAATAAGATGACAATGAAGTTAAAGTGTTTGTTGATAGGTAAATGAAAAGTTTGAGTCTAGTTCTTTGAAGTATTCATGCAATAGAATAAACACGTTTATTTTTAGGCAAATTTGAAGGAATATATTAATTTAAAAAATAGAAAAGCCCCATAATGCGATATTCTAGGAACTCATTTAAAATAACTATCACATCAATTATTAAACAAAATTGAGTTAATAGATTGACTAATAATTTAAAATAATATAACATATAAAATAAAAATGACATTTGAAAATATTGATGCAAAAGATATTACCCATCGATTCGCAAATATAACAAAGGATAACACAAATTAAAAATAAACAAAAAAAAGGGAAAATGAAAAAAAGGGAAAGGCGCCATGTGAACTTAACCCAATTAAAAATATAAATAAGGCACAAAATGTAGTAATTGGGATTCAAAACGACTTCGTTCATAGTTATATTCCATTGTTTTGGTAATAACTAGGGATATATATCGTATATATTTAAAAATAATAATAATAAATGATGGTGTTGTCATAGCATATATCTCAATTATTGGTGGGTCGGGTGAAAGTTTATCATAAAAAATATTATTTGTAGTAGTGACACATGACTAAGTCTTATAATATTTTGGGTCAGCGGGAGTTTATCAATAAAATTTTCATATGCTTGGGTCATTATTTAATAACATATTTCTCTTAACTTAAACATGTTACTCTAAATTCATCATTTTTTATATAAAATATGAGTCTTTAATATGTATGATTTGTTTTCCCTATCGGATACAACAAGGTTGAAGCTTAAATGGTTACTGTTTTGACCATTATTAATATTTTAATATTAAATTATTTTTTTAATAATTAATTATTATCATCAAAGTGAGAGATTGTTAGATTAATTATTTTAATTAATCAAATATAGATTGACATAATTAATTATTAATAAATTATATTATGGTCAATTTTTATAAAACACTAATTATTGATGAATTATTTCATTACTTTTGTGCCTGAATTGACCGTGATGAGTTGGACCATTCAGTTAAGCGCAATGAGAGGTCTCTCCCCTTGTTTAGCTATTTAAGCATTTCCCTATTAAACGATTAACATACTTTGAGAATCCTAAAAGGTAATGAAGGTAGTGTCGCACCTCGAAAAGTGAGAACACAACTTAGCGAAGGACAATCGCACGCTTGCGTGATGAACTGAACAGAGTCGCCAACGAACTTTATTTATTCTTAATAAGGAAATGGGGAATATTAATAAAACTCAATAAAGAAATACACTGATATTGGTTGTTCCAACCAACTCATGGTTTGAGAGTTTATTATGCAAGGGAAATGTATTAGCACCTCTTACGTTCGCTGTACTCAAATGGAATCATTAGGTTAGTTGTGTGCGTTAGTGTTAACTTAGAAATGTTAAGCTTCTCGAGTTATTATGAGGGGAAAGAAGAATATGACAAAAAAAAAAGAGAAAAAAATTGGATTTTTGTTAATATGCTTGTCAAGATTTATAAATCCTGCTCCTACGTATCTCCGGGTGCAATAGAGAACTCAAGACTTACGTAGTTTTGGGTAGAAAATATTTGTTTGTTGGTCGATTTTAGCGAAAACTACTTTGTGTCAATTGACGAAAACATTGTTGGCTACCCAAAACAAGTGGAGAATGAAACGTTCGTATCACAACCGAATGGATTTTCAAATTAATATTCGTGGGCAATGTCGCAAGCTTACCCACAAGTTCAAGTGGACGAAACTTTATTTTTGCATCGTCTAAAGACAAAGTACATTTCGTTTGAGAAAAGGGTTTTAGGATCAATCATATGACAACGAGAAAAGAGTTTGATTTGTTTGAAGTATTTTTGGATTATGAGAGAGTTCGAAGAGGCAAGAACTACATCTCAATCCCTAACTCTCGGGAATTCGTGGACTACACTCTACTTCTTTTTCATCTTATTTGTGAAAGAGTTTTGATATTTTTAGATGTTTTAAAATTTGACTTGAGAAAGCGCACTCGAAGCTAGTCGGGGTTTATTAAGCGTTGTGGAATTAATTTCATGATGATGAAGTGTTTAGATTTACGAGAACTACATTTCGGATCTTAATTCTCAGGAGCTCGTGGACTACACTTTGTTCCTTTCATCTCTTTTATTGAAAAGTGTTGAATAATGGTTAAGTGATTTTGCATTTTGATTTGGAAAAATGAATTTGACGTTGGATCAAGTGTTTTATTTGTAATACGGAAGTGAAATGGTTTGAGAAATGACGTGAGCTGCTTATTAAAGAAAATGGCTTGGTGTTGATCAAGTTGAATTTTTCAAAGGATTAATTTTATTTGTGAATATTAATGGATGTTAAACGATTGGTTTTGGTTTAGAAAAGTTTTAGTGTGATTTTGAAAAACATACTTATTGTTGGTCGAGCACCTTTGATTTTTATTTTTTGAAAGGTTAATTTGAAGAGTTATTTTATCTTTTTGGATTAACAATTATGCATCAACTAAAAATATAATAAAATAAACTAAAAAAATAAAGCAAATAATAAAAATAAAAAAAGATAAAAGAAATAATAAAAGAGAGAGGGTACACTATCAATACAAGAGGTAAAAGAATTAAAAAACTAAAGAAAATAAAAAAACATAAATAAAAAAATAAAGCAATAGTAAGAAAACAATAAATAAAAAATATACAAAAGACAAAAACATATTGAAAATTGGGGATGTAGTTAGAAAAATGCTCAAGGTCTAATGGAGGAAACCTCGCAAGCGTGCACCGAGAAATTAAAGGGCGTGGGGGAGACTTTATCTTCCATAACCCCATATTTGATTACTATTTCCGTAACAACAAAAATAAAAGAAAAATGGTTCTAACGAAAACGTAAAATCACCATAACTTTCTCAAATTTTCACAGAATTAAATAAATAAATAATGAAAATTTATTTACTCAATCTCACGAACATAATGATATATTTAGAATCAGTAAATAAGTAACAAAAATATTAAAAAAAATAACAAAAATGAAGCATCGTATGTTTCTTTGATTTAGTCATCTTATTCACCTTTATGACAAACGAACAATGAATTTATATTTGGGGTGATGTTGGGAAACTATGGAATATATTATTTATATAAAATAAACATCAATTTGAATTTTATCCTTTTTGTTCATGGAGGTTCAAGAACACTTTAAACTCTTGATTTTGAATCAATGGAGTTTCCATACAAAATAGTGATGATTAATATATTAATTAAGTGCAACGAAAATTAAATCATATTGAATCACTTTTTTTCAAAGAGGTCCAAAAACACTTTAAACTCTTAATTTAGAATCAATGGAGTTTCCATGCAAAAATGTAATGATTAATATACTAATTAAGTGTAGCAAGAATAATAATGCAAAGAAAATTAAATAAACAAAATTTAAACCATACTTAATCACATTTCCTCATAGAGGTTCAAGAACACTTTAAACTCTTGATTTAAAATCAATTGAGTTTTCATACAAATGGTGATAATTAAGTTACTAAATAAATGAAACAAAAATTAAAAATGCAATAGAATTAAATAAATGACAAACATAAGAGTCTATATAAAATAAAATCCAATAAAGAAAGAAAGAAATAACTTGAAGAAAAATGAAGAGAGTTTTGCCTTAGTTTTTGTGAATGATTAGTTGTGAAAGTTGAGAATGTGAATGGTTTTATTTATGAGCTCTAAAAAATATAGTTTATGACTTATGCAAAGAATGTGAGTGTCTTCAAGAAACTTATTTAAGTAAATAGTGAATAATTATGTAATATATGCATGGAATACTGATGTAATAAATGAGAGATATTTTAGACCTTCTAAAAATATTGATTTTTGTTTTATAATGCATGAAAATGATTAATAAAATTCAAATTGATATTTTGATAATAAATCAAATGATCCTAAGTTGTTTTTCAAAATGCATAATGAAAAAAAATCAATTATAGTCAATTTCTTCAACATATAAAATGTTGAGTTTATGTTGAATTTTTTACTATAATACATATATGCATGATTATGGTGACTTTTTTTATGATAAAAATACATATGACTAAAAATTGCAAAACTTGATAAATGAACATGTATCAGATGAATTTAAAATACCCTGAAAAAATTAAGGTATAACAGTTGCCCTTATTTAAATATCTTTGACTAGAGAATATGAAGAAGAACACTCTTCATATGATCATGGTAGGAGATAATTAAATACTACAAGACCCAAATTTTATCCTTGAATGCAGATGACATGATATGTGTAGCACCTCAAATTTGCACCTATCATTGTACATACATTTTCATATTAGGTCATAGCATATCATGGTCCACTGCATAGCATTGCATTGTCCCATTTGCCTCAAGTGCAAGCCAGTCAAGAAATTAGGTCAAACTGATCAGGAGATCAGTAAGCCAAGCAAGCAAGTGTGTTTCTCAAGGAGCCAAGGCCCTAGGGTTGGTCCAACATGTTCACATGACTTGGGGATCCATTTGAAGTGTTTAGGTCAAAGATTGGAGGCTCAGAGGTCATCAGTCAATGCACAATCAGTCAGAAACCCTAGAAAGTCAAACTTGGTCAACTGTGGTTGATTTTATGGTTTTGATGGATGGATTTGGTTTGAGAGAGCTTATTCATGTCCCAATAGGCCTCATATAACATGGCAAACATCATCATTGAAGAATTTGAAGCAAAATCAGAAATTTCCAAAAATAGAAACTGGACCTGTAATTTTAACTGCCAAAAATGGAAACTTCTTGATCCCAAACTTACATCATGATACAAGCTTCAAATGAATTTTTGCCCAACATGAAAGTTGAAGATCTTGTTCTCCCATTTCCAAAAAGTCCAAGAACTCTCAATTCCCATGTATGGTTGTCAAGATATGATCAATTCATTTTCAAAAATTCTTGAACTTCAAAAGGCCATATCTCTCAAACCATTTGGCCAAAATTGGTGAGGTTTTTTCCTACAAACCACATTTAAACTCCTCTTTCCAAAAATGTAAATTTCATGTGCCAAAACATTGCCAATCAAAATGGCACTTTTGAACCTAGCATGTTTAAATTCAAGTGAGGTGCAATTTTGACTTTTTGAATTAAGTAATTTCCATCATATTGGCCAATTGGGATTGACTTAAGACATCATTTCTGACTTGCCAAGGCCCAAAATCATGCAGAATTACACACCTCCATGTGCACTTGGTGAAAATTAGCAAAAGAGCAATTTGGTTCATTTGAGTTAAACTTGATTAGCACCTCATTAGCAAAGGTTAAACAGACCATATATAACACATTTTCTGCCAATTTGTGAACCCTAGCAGTCATTGTGCAAACAGAATTCTCTCATTCTCTCTCAATTTCCATTTTCACATTTTGCAATTTCTGACCAAAACTCTCAAAGGCCACGACCTTACCATTGTTGTTCCATCATCCAAGCAACATTGTGAGCTCTTTGCAACCACATTTCCACGTCTGTAAGCAGCCTTGGTTCAACTGGTTTTTCAAAGCAACTTCCATGGCAGATCTGGATTGAGGCATTTCCAAGCTTCATTGAGCCAAAGTAACTTCACCACTCACCTTGTAGAGCTTAAATCTTCACTTGTTTCGAGCATTTGCAAGCAAACAACAACTGAATCTCATCTGCTCTTCAGAACTGGTACCATTAGTTGCTTAGTTCTTTGAACTTGCTTTGCTTTGCTTTAAATAGCAACTTGCTTGAGGTATAATTCCTAATCTTCATGTAGTCTGGAAGACCTGGCCTGTTACTTGGCCAGGCACCTGTCTGAAGTCCTCCTTAAGAGGCAATGTTTTTGATTGTTTAAATTTTGTCCCTGTACATATTCAAAGTCCTCCTAAGTGAAGAGGCAATTGGCAGAACCCAAGGGATAAGCAACCTATCCCCTGCTAGTCTGTGTGTCACTCACATTGCTCACACTACCTGTGTTGATGCATAGTGAGTAAAAACCCAAGATCCATAGAGTCTAACTTGTGGAGAGAGTTCCCCCATTTTGAACTCCCACACCTTCTGATATTCAAATGCTCTCCCTGGCCAGGGATAAGAGCAATGAGGCACACCCCTCATCTTCTTTCATCTGCTTCACCTTGGCTCTCAATGTCAAGGTTAAGAGCAACCTTTACCCAGTTCCAGAGGTTTGTTTGTTGAGGTTGATATGACCCCTCGACTAAAACCTAACCCTTGTGTGAGCCTCTTGTGTGTATATAGTGTGTGCTACTTGCGTTTGTATGCCTGTTTGACTTGCTTCCTGTGCAAGTTAGGTAGCTTAGACTTGCTTCCTGTGCAAGTTAGGTTTAGTTTAGACTTGCTTCCTGTGCAAGTTAGGTTAGGTGTGGCTTGCTTCCTGTGCGAGTCATGTTTAGGATAGGCTTGCTTCCTGTGCAAGTTAGCTAGAAACCTTAACTTAGGGACGATTTTGCATGACAACATCTAGGCTCGAGTCGTAGTCTCCCTAGTGTTGTGTCTCCCTCTGTTATCTGGTTAGGCTAGTCCTTTGTCCCTGCGTAGGGGAACTACATCGCCCTGATCTTCATACCAGATGAAGTATGTAGGCAGGAGATTGAGCTGATCTCTCCGGGCGCCTTTTTTCTTTTTCACCCTCTGTGTCTTAACCACCCCTTGTGTGTGTTCTGGCTTGGAAGCTGATGTAAGTCCATCGAGTGGCATTCGGGTTCCAGTGTGTGTTTGTTGGTTCGGATGCTGATGTAAGTCCAGTGATTGGCATTCGGGCTCCACGTTTGCCTTTGCCGGTGTTTGTTTTGTTTGCGTGTCAGCCGAGCTACGAATGCTCTGATTCTTCTCTCGTCCGAGAAGATACGTATGCATAGGGTGCGATACCTTAGCGAGCATGTGTCGTTTCCCCAGTCCGAACTACTTTGACTCTGATGTCTATGCCTGATAGACTAAGTAGGCCCAGGATACGATATCCTGCCGAGTCGGTTTCAGTCAGTTTCTTGTGTCTCTTTCAGCCAGTGTGTGTGTGTTTGAGCAGTGTTATAGCAACCATTTATCCTTCCTTTTGTGCGTGGATCCCGTCGAGTACGACGGATGCGTAGGGGTGCTAATACCTTCCCTTCGCATAACCGACTCCCGAACCCATCCTCTTTGGTCGCGAGACCATGTTCTTTCCTAGGTTTACTCTGAGTGTTTCCTTTCCCTCTTTTGGGATAAATAACGCACGGTGGCGGCTCTGTTGTTCTTGTTTCCCGCCGGTTTTTCACGTGATGCGACAGCTGGCGACTCTGCTGGGGAGAGAGAAGTTGACCTGTGCTGGTCCATCTTCCCTGAGCGAGTCTCTCCTAGCGCTCTCTAGGATTAGGGTTTTGGTTGCTTTGTGCTGTGTGTATTTATTGCTTTCATTATTTGTTCATTTCATTTATTGATTGCATTGATTGTGTGCATTAATGTTTGCATTCATATTCATTATTCATTCTGCCTGGCTGGTTGTCTATTTTTCTTTGTGGGGTGGGAGTCAGTTGAGGTAAAAGGTCCAATACCCAGACCATGAGTGAAATCTAGGATGATTAGGAATAGAGTGATTCAGGGGAAGCGGGTGGTATTGCGCCACTTAGCAGAACCTTGATATCACGAGCAGTTCAGACCCTGGTGGGGTATCGTCGTTACATACTTCGGGTGTGTATATGATGGTATTCTGCGAAAGGTTATTTATGCTGCGTTTCTCTCGACTTTACCCTGGCCTAGACTACACCCGTGAGTGGGGAAGGGTTAATCATTACAGGTACCGTTGGTGACTCGGTTCTGTTGGTGACTTTGAGTTCAGACAGTGTATTCAGTTGACCTTAAGTTGGATTTGGGTTCCGAGTTTTGACTGAAGCTTCGACCTAGTGATCAGAGTTTGCACAACCAGCCAGTCCAGTCTGCATCATTTGCATCATAGCATATTTATTTTTCAAAAGAAACGCAATCAAAAAAGGAAAAAAATAAAAAAAAAAAGAGGAAAAAAAAAAAAAAGAAAAAAAAACTAATCTCTGCATGCATATCATTCCTCAGGTACATTCCAGAGCTTGATCTACTGATAGAGATGGCAACAGTCCCGGAGCCGAAGTGAAAGACCTGTTCCTACAACTTTCATCGTGAGCCGTTGACTCCACTGATTGAGTTGGTTAGCTTTGTGACAGATGATCGTCTGAAGAGTTTTGTTGGGCAGTTTGGAGATATTCTGACAGTGCTGAAGACAGTAGTGGATCCAGTGCCTCTGCAGACACTTCTTCAGTTCTACGACCCAGAGCTCAGATGTTTTACCTTTCAAGACTATCAGCTAGCACCTACTCTCGAGGAGTACGCTATCCTGATGAGCATCCCGATTCAGCATCAGATTCCTTTCTTGGACGTACCGAAGGAAGCTGACTTCAGAATTATTGCCAGAGCTCTCCAGTTGAGTGTCAAGGAAGTTTGTGATAATTGGAAGCCCAGTGGGGGAGTAGTGGGTCTGCCGTTGAAGTTTCTCTTGAGGGTTGCTAGAGATGAAGCAGAGAAGGGGAATTGGGAAGTTTTTCACGTACAGCTTGCTGCCATGATCTATGGGATCGTCCTATTCCCAAGCATGCCTAACTTCATTGACCATGCTGCTATCAGCATTTTCATCAGAGGGAATCCAGTCCCCACTCTTTTAGCTGACACTTACTATACCATCCACAGTAGGCATGGTAAGGGTGGGGCCATCAGGTGCTGTCTACCCCTCCTGTTCAGATGGTTTATGTCACTCCTGCCCGTCAGTGGACCCTTTGTGGATACCCAGAGCACTCTTAAGTGGACTCAGAGGGTCATGTCGCTTACCTCCTACGACATCAGATGGCAGTCATACCGGGTGGATGTGAAGGATGTTATCATGAGTTGTGGTGAATTCCGGAATGTGCCACTCGTGGGGACCAAGGGTTGCATCAACTACAATCCAGTTCTCTCCCTTCGTCAGTTAGGGTTTGTTATGAGTAGAAGACCACTTGAAGCTGAGATAGCTGAGAGTGTGTATTTTGAGAAGAAAGATGACCCTGTTAGATTGGAGCAAATTGGAAGAGCCTGGAGATCTGTTGGGGTGAAGGATGGATCCGTCTTAGGGAAGAAGTTTGCCATTGCAATGCCCGATTACACTGATTGGGTAAAGGAGAGAGTGGAAACTTTGCTGCTACCCTACGATAGAATGGAGCCGTTACAAGAGCAACCACCTTTGGTTCTTGCTGATAGTGTGCCTGCTGAGCACTATAAGCAAGCTTTGATGGAAAGTCTCCGTTTGAGGGAGAAGGAGCAGGATACCCAGATGGAGCTGTACAAAGCCAAAGCTGATAGGTTGCACTTGGCCCATCAACTCAGGGAAGTGCAAGGAGAGGATGCTAGCAGAGCAAGGAGCAAGAAGAGATCATATGAAGAGATGGAATCCATGTTGGATACAGAGCATAGGGAGTGCTTGAGGCTACAGAGAGCAGAAGTCAACTATCAGAAGAAGATCAGAGACCTAGAAAAGCAACTCAAAGACAAAGACACTCAGTTGAAGAAAGAAATGGAGTTGAGACAGAAATCAGAGGACTATCTTGGAGGAGAAGTCTTGGAGCTTAGAAGACAACTGAACGAGAAGATTACCCCTCTACCAGAATGTTCAGAATGCACACTGTTGATAGACCAGTGCCATTACCTGAAGACCCTCATTCCAGAAGACCGTCTGTCTTAGATTGTACCTTTGATTGTATTTTGTTGAGAATCACCTCCAGGCTTGTTGGAAGGGATTCATTTGCTTGTACTCCGTCTTTTGGATCTTTTTGCTGAGAATCACCTCCAGGCTTGTTGGATGGGATTCATTTCTTTGTACTCTGTTTATGCGAATATTCTGTTGACTTGGTTGTATGACCCTTTTACCCTTATTTATAGATAAGGATGGCAGTATTTCCCTGTTGTTCTCATATTTCTCTGTATCTGTTGTTCTCTTGTTGCTGCAGGTTGCCATCTTTTCAGGATGGGTTAGGCTCTTTGAATGCCTGAGAAGTGAGCATATCATGTGCATCATACGCATCATTAAAACATCATACTCATTTCATTTGCATAACAGGTGTTCTTGTGCCGTCTTCTCACTTTGATTCCTGTGTCCAGGCAGGATAGCTGATCAAAGGACGCATCGCTACTCAACGCGACTCAACCATCAACGCAACATGGATCAAGTACAAGCTGAGTTGGCTGAGATGAGGGCTAACATGGCCCAGTTTATGCACATGATGCAAGGGGTTGCACAAGGACAAGAAGAACTCCGAGCTCTAGTTCAGAGGCAAGAAGCTATAACCCCACCGCCCAACCAGGCTCTGCCAGAGGGAAACCCAGTTCATGACACTCCTGCTGCTGCTGTGCCCGTCAACAACTATGCTGTAGGTGAAGAGTTGAGGGGTATCCGAGTTGACGGTCAACCGATTGCTCCAGATGCTGCAAACGCCAGAGTCATCCATGCTCCGGCCCGTAACAGAATTCCGATTGTCGACAGACCAGAGGATTTGTTCACTATGCTCAGCGAAGACGAAGATATTTTGGGAAGAAATGACGCGAGAGATCGTAAAGTTGAGGCCCTTGCTGAGAAGATCCGGGCCATGGAATGTCAAAACTCCCTCGGTTTTGATGTTACAAACATGGGATTGGTTGAAGGCTTGAGAATCCCGCACAAATTCAAGGCACCGTCATTCGACAAATACAACGGTACCTCCTGCCCTCGCACCCATGTGCAGGCATACTACAGAAAGATATCCGCATACACTGATGACGAGAAGATCTGGATGTACTTTTTCCAAGACAGCCTATCTGGGGCATCTTTGGATTGGTATATGGAGTTGAAGAAGGATTCAATCAGATGCTGGAGGGATTTGGGTGAAGCATTCCTCAGACAGTACAAGCATAATATGGATATGGCTCCGACCCGGACTCAGCTGCAGAGTCTGTGTCAGAAAAACAATGAGAGCTTTAAAGAGTATGCCCAGAGATGGCGCGAGCTTGCTGCGAGAGTTCAACCCCCTATGCTGGAAAGGGAGTTGACTGACATGTTTATCAGCACTCTTCAAGGTGTGTATATGGACTGGATGGGAAGCTGCCCATTCGGAAGTTTTTCTGATGTCGTCATCTGTGGCGAGAGAACCGAAAGTTTGATCAAGGCCGGTAGGATTCATGATGCGGGTTCTTCTTCTAAGAAACCCTTCTCTGGGGCACCTCGCCGTAGAGAAGGAGAGACCAATGATGTACAACACAGAGGGGGTGTGTACAGAGCAAATGCAAACAGAGATCAATATCGCCCGGTGGCCGCAGTGACCATTCCTGCACCACAACCTCGTCCGCAACAACAACAAAGGGTTCAACAACCGCAACAACAACAACAACAGCAACAACGTCCGTATCAGCCCAGACAAAGAATGGCTGATCGACGTTTTGATCCGATACCAATGTCATACGCCGAACTTTTGCCCGAACTACTCAGGTTGGGGTTTGTTGAGCTACGTACAATGGCTCCACCAGCAGTGTTGCCTCCTGGATACGACGCCAATGCCCGTTGTGACTTTCATTCTGGGGCACCAGGGCACCATACTGAGAGATGCCGGGTTTTGCAGCACAAGGTTCAAGACTTGATCGATGCCAAGGCGATCAACTTTGCTCCGGTACCGAATGTGGTGAACAATCCTATGCCTCAGCATGGAGGGCATAGGGTAAACAATGTTGAAGGAGGAGAGGCTGAAGATTTGGTTGTGAATGTTGAAGATGTTCAGACTTCTCTACTTGTTGTGAAGGACCGTCTGCTGAAGGGGGGTGTTGACCCGGGTTGTAATGAAGATTGTTTGGGTTGTTCTGAGACTGTTAATGGCTGCGACCAGTTGAGGGCTGGTATCCAGAAGTTAATTGACGAAGGCTGTCTTCAGTTCGGTCGGGCTGTTAAAGACAATGGGTCAGTGTCTACTGTCACCATTTATTTCAAGCCGTCTGAAGGACGAGGGCGAGGGGTTGTTGGTACATCAGCAGCAAGCAGTGCTCCAGTTACCATTCCAGCTCCGGTAACCATCAATGCTCCAGCTACTATTGTTGCGTCTGGCAGAAGACAAGTTGAAAATAGTAGGGCTGTTCCCTGGAGGTATGACAATGCCTATCGCAGTAATCGGAGAGCGGATAATCAGTTGAGGCCAGCAGTGCAAGCGCCTGTAACGATCAGTGCTCCAGTGAAAACTCCTGCGGTTGCAGGTCCTGTGGTGGACAATGTTGGAGGACCAAGAGGTTTCACCAGGAGTGGACGACTGTTTGCTCCTCAGCCTTTGAGAGATGCTAATGCTGAGGCATCTGCTAGGGCTAAGGGTAAACAAGCTGTGGTTGACGAGGAACCGGCTCAGAAGGAGGCTGAGGGTTCTTTTGAAAAGGACGTTGAGGAGTTCATGAAAATCATCAAGAAGAGTGACTACAAGATAGTAGATCAGCTCAACCAGACTCCGTCTAAGATTTCAATTCTCTCTTTGCTGTTGTGCTCTGAGGCACACCGGGACGCTTTGCTGAAGATGCTGAACATGGCATATGTCCCGCAAGAGATCTCCGTCAACCAGTTGGAGGGTGTACTAGCCAACGTGAGCACCAGGCACGGTGTAGGTTTCACTGACCTAGACCTAACTCCTGAGGGTCGCAATCATAACAAAGCCTTGCACATCACTATGGAGTGCAAGGGTGCTGTTTTATCTCACGTGCTGGTAGACACCGGGTCGTCCCTGAATGTCTTACCTAAGCAAATTCTGAAGAAGATCGATGTCGAGGGAGTCGTGCTCACTCCCAGTGACCTTATTGTGCGTGCCTTTGACGGATCCAAACGTTCTGTGTTTGGAGAAGTCACCTTGCCGGTAAAGATAGGTCCGGAAGTTTTCGACATCGTGTTCTATGTGATGGACATTCAGCCTGCCTATAGCTGTTTGTTGGGACGTCCGTGGATACACGCAGCTGGGGCAGTCTCGTCGACTCTCCACCAAAAACTCAAATATGTCTGGAACGGTCAGATTGTGACCGTGTGCGGCGAAGAAGAGATTCTGGTGAGTCATCTCTCCTCATTCAAGTATGTTGAGGTAGATGGCGAGATCCATGAAACATTGTGCCAGGCATTTGAGACCGTGGCACTGGAGGGGGTAGCTTGTGCTGAGCAGAGGAAGCCAGGTGCTTCGATTGCGTCCTACAAGCAAGCCAAAGAGGTGGTTGACTCTGGCAAAGCTGAAGGCTGGGGCAAGATGGTTGACTTGCCTATCAAGGAAGACAAGTTCGGAATCGGGTATGAGCCTCTCCAAGCAGAGCAGAGTGTACAAGCAGGTCCGAGCACCTTTACCAGCGCTGGGCTGATGAACCATGGAGATGTCTTTGCTACTGAGGGTGAAGGCAGTGATTGTGATTTGAACGTCTGGGTCCGCCCTTGTGCACCAGGGGAGTCTATCAATAATTGGACGGCTGAAGAAGTGGTCCAAGTTACTCTACTGACAGAGTAATTTTCTTTTGTTTTTTCATTTTGCATGAAAACCCTACGTTCTGCCCAAGGCGTAGTAGGTTCATTGTAGGGCCACATCATGTTTAAAAATGATTATCATAAATAAAGGACGTTTTGCAATCAAATTTTGAGATCTTTGTCTTTCTATTTTCTGTTTTTCACTTTTTCAAAAAAATAATAAAAATGGCAATGTTTTTTGTTTTTTTTTGTGCGACTTTATTGAAATCTTTTCTAAAAAACAAAACATTAAAACATGCAGAAGTGATCTTTTGGCATCCACTGTGAACAATCCTGTTATGGCTCAGTATGATTTTGATAATCCCATCTACCAAGCTGAAGAGGAGAGTGAGGAAGACTGTGAACTCCCCGCAGAATTGGTCAGATTGCTGAAGCAAGAGGAAAGGGTCATCCAACCTCATCAGGAGGAGTTGGAGATTATTAATCTGGGTACTGAGGACGCCAGAAGAGAGATCAAGATCGGGGCTGCTTTAGAAGACTCTGTCAAGAGGAGGCTAATTGAGATGCTGAGAGAATATGTGGAAATATTCGCCTGGACATATCAAGACATGCCTGGGCTGGATACAGACATTGTGGTGCATCGGTTACCTCTTAGAGAAGAATGTCCGTCGGTCAAACAGAAGCTTCACAGAACAAGTCCTGATATGGCCGTCAAGATCAAGGAAGAGGTTCAGAAGCAATGAGATGCAGGTTTCCTGGCCGTTACCAGTTATCCACCGTGGGTTGCCAACATTGTTCCCGTACCAAAGAAGGATGGCAAAGTCAGGATGTGTGTCGATTACCGGGATTTGAACAGGGCGAGTCCGAAAGATGATTTCCCATTACCTCACATTGATGTATTGGTGGATAATACGGCTCAATCCTCGGTATTCTCTTTCATGGACGGTTTCTCAGGCTATAATCAGATCAAGATGGCGCCAGAGGACATGGAAAAGACGACATTCATTACACCTTGGGGCACATTCTGCTACAAAGTGATGCCATTTGGGCTGAAGAATGCCGGTGCTACCTATCAGAGGGCAATGACGACTCTCTTTCATGACATGATGCACAAAAAGATCGAAGTGTACGTGGATGATATGATTGCGAAGTCACAGACAGAAGAGGAGCACCTGGTTAATCTACAGAAGTTGTTTGACAGGTTGGTCAAGTTCAAACTGAGGCTGAATCCGAACAAGTGTACGTTTGGGGTGAGATCAGGGAAGCTGTTAGGCTTCATTGTCAGTGAAAAAGGGATTGAGGTTGATCCAGCAAAAGTCAAAGCTATTCAAGAGATGCCTGAACCAAAGACGGAAAAGCAAGTCCGTGGGTTTTTAGGGAGGTTGAACTACATTGCAAGGTTCATATCTCACCTAACTGCCACGTGTGAACCAATTTTCAAACTGCTTAGAAAGAATCAGGCGATCAAATGGAATGATGACTGTCAGAAAGCTTTTGACAAGATTAAAGAATATTTACAGAATCCTCCAATCCTGATTCCTCCAGTTCCTGGGAGACCGCTGATAATGTACCTATCAGTTACCGAGACTTCAATGGGGTGTGTATTGGGGCAGCATGACGAGTCTGGTCGAAAAGAGCATGCCATATACTACCTAAGCAAAAAGTTTACCGACTGTGAAACAAGATATTCACTGCTCGAGAAAACTTGCTGTGCTTTGGCCTGGGCTGCTCGCCGACTAAGGCAGTATATGTTGAACCATACTACCTTATTGATTTCTAAGATGGATCCGGTAAAATACATCTTTGAGAAGCCAGCTCTCACCGGACGTGTTGCCCGATGGCAAATGATTTTAACAGAGTATGACATTCAGTACACGTCGCAGAAGGCCATCAAAGGTAGTATTCTGTCAGACTATCTCGCCGAACAACCAATTGATGACTATCAGCCTATGATGTTTGAATTCCCTGATGAAGACATCATGTATCTGAAGATGAAAGACTGCGAAGAGCCTCTTGTCGAGGAAGGACCGGATCCTGATGACAAGTGGACACTGATGTTTGATGGGGCTGTGAATATGAACGGTAACGGTGTTGGGGCAGTGTTGATCAATCCCAAAGGTGCTCATATACCTTTCTCTGCCAGATTGACTTTTGACGTCACCAACAATGAAGCTGAGTATGAGGCTTGTATCATGGGGATAGAAGAAGCCATTGATCTGAGGATCAAAACACTTGATATTTTTGGAGATTCTGCTTTAGTGATTAATCAGGTCAATGGAGATTGGAATACGAACCAGCCACATTTGATTCCGTATAGAGATTACACCAGAAGAATACTGACGTTCTTCAAGAAGGTGAAGTTGTATCATGTCCCCCGGGACGAGAATCAGATGGCTGATGCTTTGGCTACTTTATCCTCCATGATAAAGGTTCATTGGTGGAATCATGTACCACATGTTGCGGTGAATCGACTCGAGAGGCCTGCGTATGTGTTTGCAGCCGAGTCTGTTGCGATTGATGAGAAGCCGTGGTACTATGATATCAAGAACTTCCTCAAGACTCAAGAGTATCCTGAGGGTGCGTCGAAGAATAACAAGAAGACTCTGAGAAGGCTAGCTGGAAGCTTTTATCTGAATCAGGATGATGTGCTATACAAAAGAAACTTTGACATGGTCTTGCTCAGATGCGTGGATAGACACGAAGCAGACATGTTGATGCAAGAAGTGCACGAGGGTTCGTTTGGTACCCATGCTGGTGGTCATGCAATGTCAAAAAAACTGTTGAGAGCCGGTTATTACTGGATGACTATGGAATCCGATTGCTTCAAGTATGCTCGGAAGTGCCATAAGTGTCAAATCTATGCTGATAAGGTGCATGTACCACCAAGCCCGTTGAATGTCATGAACTCGCCCTGGCCGTTCGCCATGTGGGGCATTGACATGATTGGGAAGATTGAGCCTACTGCTTCGAATGGATATCGCTTCATCTTGGTTGCGATTGATTACTTCACCAAATGGGTAGAAGCAGCTTCCTATGCCAACGTCACCAAACAAGTGGTTGCCCGGTTCATCAAGAAAGAAATCATCTGGCGTTATGGAGTCCCTGAGAGAATCATCACTGACAATGGTTCAAATCTCAACAACAAGATGATGAAAGAGCTGTGCAGAGATTTCAAGATCGAACATCACAATTCTTCTCCCTACAGACCGAAGATGAATGGTGCTGTAGAGGCGGCAAACAAAAATATCAAGAAGATTGTGCAGAAGATGGTCGTAACGTACAAGGATTGGCATGAAATGATGCCTTTCGCTTTGCATGGGTACCGTACCTCAGTACGTACGTCGACCGGGGCAACCCCCTACTCCCTTGTGTATGGTATGGAAGCAGTCCTACCAATTGAAGTGGAGATCCCTTCTCTGAGGGTATTATTGGATGTCAAGCTGGACGAAGCCGAGTGGGTTCGTACAAGGTTTAATGAGTTAAGCCTTATTGAAGAGAGACGGTTAGCAGCTGTGTGCCATGGGCAGTTATATCAGAGAAGGATGAAGCGAGCCTTTGATCAGAAAGTGCGTCCTCGGACATTTCAGACTGGTGATTTGGTTCTGAAGAGGATCCTTCCTCCCGGTACAGATAACAGGGGCAAGTGGACTCCTAATTACGAAGGTCCATATGTTGTGAAGAAGGTCTTCTCCGGTGGAGCCTTGATGCTTACAACTATGGATGGTGAAGATTTTCCTTCCCCTGTTAACTCAGACGTAGTCAAAAAATACTTCGCATAAATTGACCCGCTGGACAAAAAGAATAAAATAGTCCAGGCAAAAAAGGGCATCCCGGCGAACCAAAAACAGAAAGAAAAGGTTCGGGCAAAAATTAGGGATAAAAAATGAAAAAATTGTACACCCGGTAAGTCGAAAACCCGCAAGGGCGGCTTAGGCAAAAATGGGTATCCCGGTGGATTGAAAACCCGAAAGGGCGATCCAGCCAAAAGAGGGATTAAAGCGAAGACTACAGTCTGAGTTATCTGTACTTCATCACGCTTCGTCAGCTGCCATCTCAAAGGATATGATCGGTCCAGTCAGTCTTCTCAGAAAGCAAGGAGTTGGGAGGAAACTGATGATCTATGAATTATAACAGAGTTGGGAAACAGTGGATGCCGTATTCACATTGCCATTAGGATAGTTTATTTTCCTTTTGTGCGCAATTACCTCTTTCTAGGAATTGCTTCCCAATGTATCTGCCTTTTCAGGCACATTTTCAATCAATAAAAGTCGTTATTCAGATAAATTGCTCTCCTGTTTTTACTTTTACTGTTTTGTTTGCAAAAACGTCCGAATTTTTTATAAACATTGCATCTAAAAACATGAAGGCTAAACAATAACGTGCAGAAAGACTAAAACATTTGAAAATCATTTTGAATGTTGAGGACACTTGAGCGTATCTTGTCCACGTATCCCCTGGGGCATATGTCGTTCCGTCGTACAGGTCGTCACCTGCGAGCATTCTCCAGCGGTTTCTTTCCCCAGACAGAGTCATTCTCCTAGCTATGGTTTGTTTAAGTCTTCCCCAGCGAAGCAATCATTTCTCCAGCAGAGTTCATCCCACCAGTGGATTGGACGAGTTTCCATAGCAGGTCGATACCTGCGTCCCCAGCTGAGTTAATCCTACTTGTGGATTATGTGGGTCGTCCCCGGCGGAGTAACAGTTATTCCCCAAAGTAGAGTTTATCATATCTGAGGCTTGTATGAGCCTTATCCCCAGAGAGTTGCCTGTTTTATCTTCCCCAGCGGAGCAGTTATTTCCCCAAGTGGAGTTTATCCTACTTGTGGATTGGTTGGCTCTCCCCAGTGAAGTCGCCTGATCATCCCTAGCAAGTTGTCTTGTTACTCCCAAGCAAGGTTTGTCTTTCCCCAGCAGGGTGGAAGTTGACATGGTTATAAGATCCTCAGCACCGTTCCTGGAGTTCCCCGGTGTTATCTCTGAAGGAGACGTTTGGTTATGCATTCATCATTTAGATAAGCATAGCATATTGCATCATTAGTGCATAGCATTTCCATGATCATGGGGCATTTTGTAAAACAAAACTCATGCATCAGCATTGCAAACATATCCATTAGCCCTGGGCCGTGGTGACCAGCCGAGATTGGGTTGTCGGAAAGAGTTTAGCATCGCGCCGTCGGATCGGTTTCAGAATTGGGTTCATTAGCATGGTTGAGAGGTTGGTGTTTTCCCAACAAGTGATTCCTCAGTTGAGTGGGTATCCCCAGCAGTGTTACTCCCCAAAGTTGGCATCATTTTGCAAGCTTGGTTCAATTTCCCTTAGCAGAAGTGGGTGTGTCTGATCTCCCCATGTAGAGCCAACCCCTTAAGCAGAAAGTGTCTATCCTTTCTTGCCATTTCCCCACTGAGATACATCCTCGTGGATGACGGTTGTTTCTGTTCCCTCCCTACATGGGATGGGTTTTCCCTATTGAGTTCTCCCCTCATTAGGATGAGTCTTATTTCAGTCTGCCTTTTTGGATCGATCCTAAATTGGCTTCCTGTTGGCTGTCTCCTGTGTTTCCCTGGGGCATAAATGAATAGTCGTTCACTAACCGGCACTCATTCATCTTATCCTCAGCGGAATTTGTTGGCTTCTACCTACAAACCGGTAGTTGTAAGTCCTATCTTTGTGGTTTTCTACCTACTAGCTGGTAGCTGTAAAATCCCACTTTCATCCCCTTGCTGGAGTTAACCCTTTGTGCTCATCCTATCGATGACTGGTTACTTTTCTGTGGTTTTCTACCTATAAACCGGTAGATGTAATCCCCTCTTTGCGATATTGACAGTATTGTCCCCATTGGGTCTTCCCCTTCTTTTCGGATGTTTGCTCCTAGTAAGCAACTTTATCCTCTTGTGATTGGTCATCTTTGCATACCTAGTCCTGGTACCGATGCCTTTCTTTTCGGTCGATTTATCCATTTGACAACCTACAAACCGGTTATGGATAATCTTCCATGCGAGTGTATTATCTACGTTTTGATGGCTATAGATGATATGTCTTGTATTTCCCGGTATTCAGACCGAAGAAGTTTCCGATGATCAGGTCGATGTACTTATTATTTCCGGTATTCCGACCGAAGAAGTTTCCGACGATCAGGTCGATGTACTTATTTTTCCCGGTAGTCAGACCGAAGAAGTTTCCGACGATCAGGTCGATGTACTTATGTTTTTTCCGGTATTCAGACTGAAGAAGTTTCCGACGATCAGGTCGATGCACTTGTATTTCCCGGTATTCATACCGAAGAAGTTTCCGACGATCAGGTCGATGTACTTATTATTTCCGGTATTCCGACCGAAGAAGTTTCCGACGATCAGGTCGATGTACTTATTTTTCCCGGTAGTCAGACCGAAGAAGTTTCCGACGATCAGGTCGATGTACTTATGTTTTTTCCGGTATTCAGACTGAAGAAGTTTCCGACGATCAAGTCGATGCACTTGTATTTCCCGGTATTCAGACCGAAGAAGTTTCCGACGATCAGGTCGATGTACTTATTTTTTCCGGTATTCAGACCGAAGAAGTTTCCGACGATCAGGTCGATGTACTTATGTTTTTTTCGGTATTCAGACCGAAGAAGTTTCCGACGATCAGGTCGATGTACTTATGCTTTTTTCCGGTATTCAGACCGAAGAAGTTTCCGACGATCAGGTCGATGCACTTGTTTTTCCCGGTATTCAGACCGAAGAAGTTTCCGACGATCAGGTCGACGTACTTATTTTCTTATTTTTTCCGGTATTCAGACCGAAGTGGCGTTCAGGCCAATTTTCAATTTTCAGATCAACACCAAGTCTCTCATATACGTGCTCAGTATTCAGACTGACGAGCGGCGCTCGGGCCGTGGTTATCCCTGTGTTACCATTTATTTTGGTATCCAGGTCGACGTTTCTGTTTCGGTATTCAGGCCGATTTCTTTTTTCCGTTCCAGACGAATTCTTTTTTCAAGACTGTTTCTTTGCCGATCCTGACAGGCATTGTAAATATTTTCCCAGCAGAGTGCAAATTTCTACGGTTCTTAGTATTCAATCCCTGTTTACCCAGAAAGTCTGACAGCCGTTGCTATCATCCGTTCGGGTTCCCAGCTGATTGAATAGGGGCAGCTGTAGCACCTCAAATTTGCACCTATCATTGTACATACATTTTCATATTAGGTCATAGCATATCATGGTCCACTGCATAGCATTGCATTGTCCCATTTGCCTCAAGTGCAAGCCAGTCAAGAAATTAGGTCAAACTGATCAGGAGATCAGTAAGCCAAGCAAGCAAGTGTGTTTCTCAAGGAGCCAAGGCTCTAGGGTTGGTCCAACATGTTCACATGACTTGGGGATCCATTTTAAGTGTTTAGGTCAAAGATTGGAGGCTCAGAGGTCATCAGTCAATGCACAATCAGTCAGAAACCCTAGAAAGTCAAACTTGGTCAACTATGGTTGATTTTATGGTTTTGATGGATGGATTTGGTTTGAGAGAGCTTATTCATGTCCCAATAGGCCTCATATAACATGGCAAACATCATCATTGAAGAATTTGAAGCAAAATCAGAAATTTCCAAAAATAGAAACTGGACCTGTAATTTTAACTGCCAAAAATGGAAACTTCTTGATCCCAAACTTACATCATGATACAAGCTTCAAATGAATTTTTGCCCAACATGAAAGTTGAAGATCTTGTTCTCCCATTTCCAAAAAGTCCAAGAACTCTCAATTCCCATGTATGGTTGTCAAGATATGATCAATTCATTTTCAAAAATTCTTGAACTTCAAAAGGCCATATCTCTCAAACCATTTGGCCAAAATTGGTGAGGTTTTTTCCTACAAACCACATTTAACCTCCTCTTTCCAAAAATGTAAATTTCATGTGCCAAAACATTGCCAATCAAAATGGCACTTTTGAACCTAGCATGTTTAAATTCAAGTGAGGTGCAATTTTGACTTTTTGAATTAAGTAATTTCCATCATATTGGCCAATTGGGATTGACTTAAGACATCATTTCTGACTTGCCAAGGCCCAAAATCATGCAGAATTACACACCTCCATGTGCACTTGGTGAAAATTAGCAAAAGAGCAATTTGGTTCATTTGAGTTAAACTTGATTAGCACCTCATTAGCAAAGGTTAAACAGACCATATATAACACATTTTCTGCCAATTTGTGAACCCTAGCAGTCATTGTGCAAACAGAATTCTCTCATTCTCTCTCAATTTCCATTTTCACATTTTGCAATTTCTGACCAAAACTCTCAAAGGCCACGACCTTACCATTGTTGTTCCATCATCCAAGCAACATTGTGAGCTCTTTGCAACCACATTTCCACGTCTGTAAGCAGCCTTGGTTCAACTGGTTTTTCAAAGCAACTTCCATGGCAGATCTGGATTGAGGCATTTCCAAGCTTCATTGAGCCAAAGTAACTTCACCACTCACTTCACTTGTTTCGAGCATTTGCAAGCAAACAACAACTGAATCTCATCTGCTCTTCAGAACTGGTACCATTAGTTGCTTAGTTCTTTGAACTTGCTTTGCTTTGCTTTAAATAGCAACTTGCTTGAGGTATAATTCCTAATCTTCATGTAGTCTGGAAGACCTGGCCTGTTACTTGGCCAGGCACCTGTCTGAAGTCCTCCTTAAGAGGCAATGTTTTTGATTGTTTAAATTTTGTCCCTGTACATATTCAAAGTCCTCCTAAGTGAAGAGGCAATTGGCAGAACCCAAGGGATAAGCAACCTATCCCCTGCTAGTCTGTGTGTCACTCACATTGCTCACACTACCTGTGTTGATGCATAGTGAGTAAAAACCCAAGATCCATAGAGTCTAACTTGTGGAGAGAGTTCCCCCATTTTGAACTCCCACACCTTCTGATATTCAAATGCTCTCCCTGGCCAGGGATAAGAGCAATGAGGCACACCCCTCATCTTCTTTCATCTGCTTCACCTTGGCTCTCAATGTCAAGGTTAAGAGCAACCTTTACCCAGTTCCAGAGGTTTGTTTGTTGAGGTTGATATGACCCCTCGACTAAAACCTAACCCTTGTGTGAGCCTCTTGTGTGTATATAGTGTGTGCTACTTGCGTTTGTATGCCTGTTTGACTTGCTTCCTGTGCAAGTTAGGTAGCTTAGACTTGCTTCCTGTGCAAGTTAGGTTTAGTTTAGACTTGCTTCCTGTGCAAGTTAGGTTAGGTGTGGCTTGCTTCCTGTGCGAGTCATGTTTAGGATAGGCTTGCTTCCTGTGCAAGTTAGCTAGAAACCTTAACTTAGGGACGATTTTGCATGACAACATCTAGGCTCGAGTCGTAGTCTCCCTAGTGTTGTGTCTCCCTCTGTTATCTGGTTAGGCTAGTCCTTTGTCCCTGCGTAGGGGAACTACATCGCCCTGATCTTCATACCAGATGAAGTATGTAGGCAGGAGATTGAGCTGATCTCTCCGGGCGCCTTTTTTCTTTTTCACCCTTTGTGTCTTAACCACCCCTTGTGTGTGTTCTGGCTTGGAAGCTGATGTAAGTCCATCGAGTGGCATTCGGGTTCCAGTGTGTGTTTGTTGGTTCGGATGCTGATGTAAGTCCAGTGATTGGCATTCGGGCTCCACGTTTGCCTTTGCCGGTGTTTGTTTTGTTTGCGTGTCAGCCGAGCTACGAATGCTCTGATTCTTCTCTCGTCCGAGAAGATACGTATGCATAGGGTGCGGTACCTTAGCGAGCATGTGTCGTTTCCCCAGTCCGAACTACTTTGACTCTGATGTCTATGCCTGATAGACTAAGTAGGCCCAGGATACGATATCCTGCCGAGTCGGTTTCAGTCAGTTTCTTGTGTCTCTTTCAGCCAGTGTGTGTGTGTGTTTGAGCAGTGTTATAGCAACCATTTATCCTTCCTTTTGTGCGTGGATCCCGTCGAGTACGACGGATGCGTAGGGGTGCTAATACCTTCCCTTCGCATAACCGACTCCCGAACCCATCCTCTTTGGTCGCGAGACCATGTTCTTTCCTAGGTTTACTCTGAGCGTTTCCTTTCCCTCTTTTGGGATAAATAACGCACGGTGGCGGCTCTGTTGTTCTTGTTTCCCGCCAGTTTTTCGCGTGATGTGACAATATGATATGTTATGCATGAAAGACTCTCTTTTTTTTGGTTTGGTGTGCTAGGGATATATTGTGAAATGAGATGAACTTTAGCAGGATATTTTATGACGGATGAAGAATGACAGATTTACATATGGGGAATGATGGAGACATATGGTAATAGTGACCTGCAAGAAATGAAAATGAGGGTGAAAACTCACTGGGGATAACAGTCATGTTGGAGTAAAGACACTTGGGAATTGCTAAGAGAGTTCTATCATCAGGTTCAGACATGACCTGACGACCCTTGGGAATAATCAAAAAGAGTTTTATCAACAGGTTCAGACATTACGTAACAACACTTTAAAACATTCAAAGAGAGTTTAGCCAACATGTTAAGACATGACATGGCGATACCTTAGAGTGTATCTGACAGTTCTGGAGATTTCTCACAAGAAAATTATCCAATCAAAGATTTTGGAGATCCATAATAGGGAATTCACCCAAGACAAAAATAAATGGGAGTCTTCTCACGAGATGATCATCCATACAAAAATATTGGAGTCTTCTTATAAGAAAGAATTTAACCAAGATAACAATGGGGAGTCTTCTTATAAGAAGATTATCCATGCAAAAATAAATTGGAGTTTTCTTATGAGAAAACCATCCAAACAAACAGGATCATGAATCTTCTTACAAGAAGACCGTCCACGCAAAAATAAATTGTATTTTTCTTATGAGAAAATCATCCAATCTTTTAGGGAATTCCTTTCAATTAAAGATTTAAAACGATAACTTTCTAAGAAACATCAAGACAAACAAAGCAAAAACTTTGAATGTGTCAGACAAAGGTTGGAATTTGAAAATGCCAACAAAATTGGTTTTTGATTTCAATGGATATAGAATCAACATGACCCGGATTAATGCAAAATGAGCATGAAGAACTCTTTGGTTATATAATAATTTGAATTTTCTTATATACATGTTGTATGAATGATATGCAAATGTTGACATTCATGAAATGAGGCTTAGCGAGAATCCTTCATTGGTGAATGGAAATGCAAGGTGAAATCACTAGAGAGAGAAATGGCCAACTACTTCGACTGCTTGCATGCTCTTCAAGAATAATCTTCTAAAGGAGTTCCGCCAGGGAGAACTACTGCCGAGGTTCCTTGGGGAAGATTCAAAAGAAACTTACTAGGGATTCTACTACCAATATTCACTAGGAGATACCTACTATCGAGGTTTTGTTGAGAGAATACCTATTGTCGAGGTCTACTCGGAAATCTTCTACTGAGATCAACCAGGAAATCTAGTGTCGAGAGTTTGTTGGAGGAAACGTACCTACTGCCGAGGTCTCTTGGGAAATCTTTTTTCGAGATCAACCAAGGAATCTACTGTCGAAATTATGTTGACAAGTGTAGAGTAGTTGGATGTAGTAACAATGATTGTCTTCATATGTGGATGAGACATGGTTCATGTTTTGCTTATGATTGAATATGCTTTGATGTGCATTTTGATTGATGCATGTATGTTATGGTTATTTAGTGTAATGCCGCGGACTTATGGGTATACCACACATGTAAGGTGCATGAAATGTAACAACTGATCAATGCATGTATGTGTGCCAATAAGAATTGGACTTTTATTGCAAAAAAATTATTTTCAAGGCTTCATGTTATGCCAGATGAATACAATGATATGAATGGCTAGAATTAGAGCAAATCGACATGATTAATGCATGAGAATATATATTCAAATACTCTAAGGCTTCCAAAGATGCCCCTGCGATGAGTAATGGATTGAATGTCCATTGTGTCGCATTGCGCGAAAAATCGGCGGGAAAAGAAAACAACAGAGCCGCCACCGTGCGTTATTTATCCCAAAAAGGGAAAGGAAACGCTCGAAGTAAACCTGGAAAAGACATGGTCTCGCGACCAGAGAGAGATGGGATCGGGAGTCGGTTATGCGAAGGGAAGGCATTAGCACCCCTACGCATCCGTCGTACTCGACGGGATCCACGCACAAAAGGAAGGATAAAGGTTGCTAAACACTTCTCACAAACTGCACACGCACAGGCTGGAAAGAGACACAGAAAGACAAGAGAAACAAGACTCGGCAGGATATCGCATCCTGGGCCTACGTAGTCTGTCAGGCACAGACATCAGAGTCGACGTATTTCGGGACAGGGGAAACGTGCTCGCTAGGATGTCACATCCTATGCATACGTATCTTCTCGGACTAAAGAAGAATCAGAGCACTCGTAGCTCGACTAACGCATGCCAAACAAAACCACACACACATGAAACCGACTGCCAATCGCTGGACTTACGTCAGACTCCACACAAACAGGCAAACATGGAAACCGAATGCCAATCGCTGGACTTACATCAGACTCCGAACCAAACAAACACACACTGGAAACCAACTGTCAATCGCTGGACTTACGTCAGACTCCAACAAAGAAACTGGAAACCGAATGCCAATCGCTGGACTTACATCGGACTCCAACCAGAAAAGGAGAAACAACTCACACAAACAAAACAAAAGGGCGCCCGGAGAGATCAGCTCATCTCCTGCCTACGTACCTCATCTGGTATGAGGATCAGGGCGACGTAGTTCCCCTACGCAGGGACAAAGGACTAGCCTAACCAGATACAAAGGGAGACACAAACTACTAGGGAGACTACGACTCGAGCCTAGAAGTTATCATGCATACGATCCCTAAGTTAAGGTTGCTATCTAACTTGCACAGGGAGCAAGCTATCCTAAACAGCACAGGCAAAGCAAACATTCACACAAATAGCACACACTATATACAAACAAAGTGGGCTCACACAAGGTTAAGCTTTAGTCAAGGGGTCATGTCAACCTCGACAAACAAGCCACTGTAACAGGGTGATGTTAGCTCTTAACCCTAACATTGAGAGTTAGGGTGAAGCAGATGAAATGGGAAGTGAAGATAAGACTTCACAGCTCTTATCCCTAGCCTGGGAGAGCTTCAAGACAAAGAAGGTGTGGAAGTTCAGAAAGTTGGAACTCTTCTCCACATATGACTGACTCAACAAAGATCTTGGGTTAATATCCACAATGCATCAACACAAGGTGTGTGAGCAAAGGGATGACACACTGAATAGCAGGAGATGGATTGCACATCTCTTTTATCTGCCAATTGCCTCATAGAGGTCTTTTCCTGCTTGGCACAAAGATAAACAAACACAAGCATTGCCTCTTAAGGAGGGCTTCAAACAGGTGCCTGCCCAAGTAACAGGACAGGTCTTCCAGACTACATGAAGTCAGAGAAGTTATACCTCAAACGGTTAAGTAACCAAGCAAAGCAAAACAAGTTCACAATGAACTTAAGCAACTAATGTACCTGAAAACAATCCAACTCAATCAGTACACAACTCAAATGAACTAAACAGACAGTTAATAGTCAACAGTCAACAGACATGGTCAAACAAGCAAGGCTACAATGTGCAAGGCACAAGCTCAACTCAAATGAGCTAAAAGCCACTTACAAAACAAATCAAGATTAGTCAACATCAACCCAATAATTCAACTTAAGCAATGTGAACCAATCTCCTCAAGGCCATATGCTTCTTATCCTGAAAACAAAGCTCAAACATAAGCACCAACCACTAGGACAAGGCCTAGGGTCAAAGAGGGAGAACTAATTCAAAACAGAACATGAAAATTGACATGAAGCAACTTCAATCAATTAAGTACATCATCCAAAAGGTCTCATGTCAATAGCATCAACCAAATTCATTTCACAAATCAAATAAGGCAAGGCATGCAAGTTCAAAGCTCATTGAAGCAACAGAATGAACAAATCCACATTAATTAAAAAATGATTCAATAAATCTCCAGAAAAATCATGGCTAAACAGAACACATCATATAATCAACATACCAAAAATCAAGGCATTTGAACAAGTTTAAGCATGGCAATCAAATTCCATAAGGCAAGGCAAGCACAAACAAGCTCAATTGAGACACAAAATGCTACATCAACTTAGCACAAGCCTAAAACAGAATTCAAACATGATAAAGACCTCCAATCGAAGCCACAACAAACTTCAATATGTCTAGAATCAATGTGCAAAATTTCACATTCATAGGATAAAGCATAAGCATTTCACAAAGCATTGAAATTCAACACTATTTAGAAGTCCACAAATGGTCATCCAGAAAGAAAAATGTCAAACAAATCAGAAATGATTCCAAAAATTCCAAAAAAAATCATGATCAATCCTAACATCCAGAAGAAGAATCATGCAAAAAATCACATCAATTGGCATTAATTTGGCATGGCAAAGAAAATCATCAAGTTGAGCAAGCAAAGGTGTGACACACATTGTCACACCTACATTCACATGAGCATATCTTAACAATGGAATATGATAAAATTGCAAACTCAACACCATAAATTCCAGCAAGATGTCTAGTTTAAGCATACCAAAAATAAAAAGCATTGGATTAAAATTCATCATTTCACAAAGCATATGGCAAGCAAGGTTCAAAATAGACATGCATACACAATCCCTATAGCAAATTAAATTCCATCCAAGCACAATTTCTGGAAAAATAGTCATACAAACTAGAAATGATAAGGAGAATAATGCAAAAAATCTCATGCCATTTGGATGCATATTCATGGAGTTATGATTTTTCAAAGTGAAGAAAAAATTAAAAACACATGAAATGGCATGTATGAACATGGATGAGAAAAATGGAATAAAATGAAAATGCATTTTGGAAATGTCATGAGCCCGGAATCGAATGGTGTTATCATTTGAAAATGGCGCGCTAGTTAAGTGAAACGCACCGTTTCACTTAACTGATGTGGCAACGGGAATCAATTAGAGCCAATCAATGTGCCACGCCAGGGCCACGTGGTCCAATACATGGATACAAACACCAAAACTCATGCAAACAGGCGCGGAAGAGATCAAACAGAGTGCTGGAAATAAAACCCTAACTCCTTCATACGCCTTCATCGTGTTCATCATCCTCAAGAATAAACATCCACAGAAATTCAAAATACACATATCATTGGACTCATCTTCCATCATACATCACAGATCAATGCTTAATTTAACCTAATTCTACATGTATCAAGCAAATCGAACACAATAAGTTTCACATGCCAAACTTCAAATCACCATAACTAACTCATTTCTCCATGGAATTTAATGATCTAAAGCTCAGTGTACTCAGTGATGAAGGATCTACAACATGCACATAACTATTTCAAGAATTAAAGCATTCGAAATCTGACCTTGTTGAAGATACATAAGTGAAATTGTTGCTTTCAGGCCATGCTAAGCTCAAACAGATGCTCCTCAATGCTTAGATGAATGAATGGATGAGGAATGATAGCTTAATCTTGCACGATCTTTGCTGAATTTGCAACTGCCATGGATTAGTGTGAACTTCAACAACCTCAAATATGCACGAAACTTGATGGATCTTGCTTCAATCTACCTCTCCAACGCTTGTGGATGATGAATCAATCAAGAACCAGGCAATGTACTTGAAGAAAAATGAAGAAAAGTTTGAGAGCACAATGTGAAGAAAATTGTGAAATGGATCTAGATCTGAGAATTATGATGTGTTAATCCCATTTTCTGTTATGCTTTTCCTTTTATATGATCTGTTAACCATGTTTGTTAATCACAATTAAGCAATGCAAGTGTAATTAGTGAAAACCAAGTGTTTATGCAAATTGGCCAAAGCACCCTTTATGCATGGAAAAGCAATGTAACAGTACCCGAATTTGGCTTGGAATCAATTCAAAAACATGTTTGGAGCCAAGTGTAAGGGTAAAATGTGAAGGCAATGCATAACTTTCAAATTTGAACTTTCCCTCCAAAATTCAAATGAAAAGTCAAATATTTTTGTGATGGAAATGCATGGCACATGATACATGATTTGGATAGTGCATGTCAAGAGAGAAATGTTGCAAAAAGAACCACTCCATTTGGCCTTATGGTTTAAAAGTTATGCATGCTTGAAGTTCAAATTAGCTTGGCAATGATTGATCCATATCTTTTCAAACATACATGAGAAATTCATGTTCTTTGACTTTTTGGAAATGGGAGAATAAGATCTTCAACTTTCATGTTGGACAAAATTTCATTTGAAGCTTGCTTGGTCATGTAATCTTGAGGAGAAAACCTTTCCATTTTTGGCAATTTCAAATTACAGGTCACTTACTATTTTTGGAAACTTTTCATCTGACCTCAAATTCTTCATTGTTGATGTTTAAAATGTCAAATGAGACTTGTATGGACATGAATGAGGCCTCTCTAACCATCTCCCACCTTCAAATCCATGGTTGAATGCACAGTTGACTTTGGTTGACTTTCTAGGGTTTCAGATGCATTGCATCTTGACTGATGAGCTTTGATCATCCAAACTTTGGCCAAACCACTTCAAAATGATCCCTATGTCACATGAACACAATGAACCAACCCTAGGGCTTTGATTCCATAGAAAATGCACTTGCTTGCTTGCACAATTGAATCTCCTGACCAGTCTTGACTGATGACTTGCACTAGGCAATGGACAATGCAATGCTATGCAGTGGACAATGCAATGCTAATGACCTAAACATGAAAATTAATGTACAAAATGGGAGGTGCAAATTTGGGGTGCTACAGCTGCCCCTATTCAATCAACTGGGAACCCGAATGGATGAGAGCAACGGCTGTCAGACTTTCAGGGTAAACAGGGATTGAATACCAAAGAACCGTAGAAATTTGCACAACTGCGGGGATCCAAGAAAGGAAAGTTCACCAACGGAAGCTTCCACTGGGATCTGATATTTATTACTGGGGATTTGATTTTCTTCAAAGGTACAGCCACATCCAGACATCGGGAGATGATGAATGGGAATAGAAATCACAACTAGACGTCAACGGACGACCAGGAAAAACTCGACGTTTATCGAAACCAACAGAGAGGTAACCAGACATCAAAGGATGAATGGGAAGAAAGCAATACATCTAGATGTCAACGGACAACTAGGAAAAACTCGACGTTTATCGAAACCAACGGAGAGGTGACCAGGCATCAAAGGATGACTGGGAAAGACTCGACCAGACGTCAACGGACGAACGGGAGAAGCTCGACGTTTATCGACACCAACGGAGAACGAGACCAGACATTAATGAATGATTGGAAAGACTCGACCAAACGTCAACGGAAGAACGGGAGAAGCTCGACGTTTATCGACACCAACGGAGAGGTAACCAGACATTAATGAATGACTGGAAAGAAAGAAACAACCATACGTCAACGGACGATATGGGAAAAACTCAACGTTTACCAAAACCAACGGAGAGGTGACCAGACATTAATGAATGACTGGAAAGCAAGGCAACCATACGTCAACAGACGAATGGGAAAAACTCAACGTTTACCAAAACCAACGGAGAGGTGACCAGACATTAATGAATGACTGGAAAGACTCGACCAGACGTCAACGGACGAACGGGAGAAGCTCGACGTTTATCGACACCAACGGAGAAGGAGAAGCTGTGGGGAAATACAACTAAACGTCAACGGACGCATAGGAAAAACTCGACGTTTATCGAAACCAACGGAGAGGTAACCCTACTGGGGAAGAAACAACTAGACGTCAACGGACGACTAGGAAAAACTCAACGTTTATCGAAACCAACGGAGAGGTAACTCTGAGGGGAAAGGTATCACTATACGTCAACGGACGCATAGGAAAAACTCGACGTTTATCGAAACCAACGGAGAGGTAACCCTACTGGGGAAGAAACAACTAGACGTCAACGGACGACTAGGAAAAACTCAACGTTTATCGAAACCAATGGAGAGGTAACTCTCTGGGGAAAGGTATCACTATACGTCAACGGACGAATAGGAAAAACTCAACGTTTATCGAAACCAACAGAGAGGTGACTCTCTGGGGATCAAAGTCACGACAGGGAGCAGACAGGAAGGAACACCAAGGATACCGGGTTGTAGGCATGAAACAGGTGACCGACCAAAGCGCGAATTGGTTTGTATTCCAAAACACTCATCATCCTGAAGAGGGCTAGAAAAGCAATCTTGTTAAAGGATGGACATTCGATTCCACAAGGAATACGAATCTTACTCAGACTGGGGAGGACAAAACTTCGACCCAAGAGTGCATGAGATATATTATCTATAGCCGTCAAAATGTAGATAATACACTCGCATGGCAGATTATCCATAACCGGGTTGTAGGTTGTTAAATGGATAAATCAACCGACATCATCCTGAAGAGAGCCAAGGCAAACTTGTTAAAGGATGGACATTCGATTCCACAAGGAATACGAATCTTACTCGACTGGGAAGAACAACACTTCGACCCAAGAGTGCATGAGATATATTATCTATAGCCGTCAAAATGTAGATAATGCTCTCGCATGGAAGATTATCCATAACCGGGTTGTAGGTTGTTAAATGGATAAATCACCCGACAAGAAAGGCATCGGGATACCAGGACTAGGTATGCAAAGATGACCGATCAAAAGGGGAAACCACAAATATTACCAGCAAACGGTGAATGAAAGAGGACCCGCTGGGGATAAAGTTGCTTACTCGGAGCAAATATCCGAAAGGTGAAAAGAATATCAATACCGAAACTGGATAATGATAACCACAAAGAGGGGATTACATCTACCGGTTCGTAGGTAGAAAACCACGGAAAAGTAACCGTCCTCAACTAGGATGAGCACAAAGGGTTAACTCCACAAAGGGGAGAACAGAGGATTCACATCTACCGGTTAGTAGGTAGAAGACCACAAAGATAGGACTTACAACTACCGGTTAGTAGGTAGAAGCCACTATAACAGTCACAAGGAAGCCAGTTTAGGATCGATCCAAAAAGGCATATTGAATCAAGACTCATCCTAATGAGGAAAGAACTCAATAGGGAAAACCCATCCCATTATGTGTGCAGGGAGGGAACGGAAACAACCGTCATCCACGAGGATATAACTCAGTGGGGAGCGCAGAAGGAAATGACAGACACTTTCTGCTTAAGGGGTCGACTCTATATGGAGAGATCAGACACACCCACATCTGCTAGGGGAGGATCTACTGGGGATATCTGTATCACCAATTAGCAGGAGACAACGATCATCAGATACATGGCAACATATGTAACATGAGTACCTGAATGTTATGATTATGCATGTATGCATTATGCATGAAGAATGTATGATGAATGCTGACAAACAGACATATTAACACACATAGGTCCAGGAATCAACCACCCGGTACTACTCTTCCAGAGGGAAGGCCAAGATCACCAGAGAGCACAGAAAACCTGCTGGAGACTGGGACATCAGGGAACAACAACATCCTGCCGGGGAGGAAGGCCACAATAGGCTTCCGGAGGGATCGTCAGTCACAACCGGAGAAAAGAGTTCAATGTACAGGCAGACACGTCACAACAATAACTCATGCTGGAGATCAGAAATACCAAGAAGAACCCAGATCTCTGATGAAGATAGATAGGCATTGATAAAGCTCATCATGCCAACAAATTCCACTGAGGAATCTATCCGAGGGAAAGCCGGATTACTGGGATGTCAATCCACCAAATACCGAATCTTCCAAAGACAACCACCCATGCCGGGGAGAGGAGAAGACTGCTCTGCTGGAGAGGCGAAAGTTGAAGTCTTGAATAAACACTCTGCTTGGGAACTGGCCCACAAAAAGGCTCGAACAACAACTTGGCTGGGGATGCCCCATGGTAGGGCTCAAACAACACTCTACTGGGGAGGCACCACAATAGAGCTAACAGGGACTTGGAGAAAGAATGTTGCACTGCCGGGGACATGAAGATGAACAACTTCAACCAACACTGCACTGAGCAACCTCGCTGAAGAGAAACCATAAGAGGTTCTACAGGAAAAAGATACAGTTATGCTCGGGATACGAACACATGTCTTACCTGTTGGTAATCATACCACCCTTGGGAGTGCACTGCGGATCTCCTAAGTATCCTTCCATCATTGTGAATGTTCACTTTGTTTAAGAACAATTTGTGAAAAATTTGTTTATTTTGAAAACAATGATACTTTATCAATTAAATCATGCAAAACATTTGTTGAGTTGAAACAAATAAGAGTGCAAATAATTGGATAAAAGCTCAAATTGATGTGATGGAATGGTAGTCTGCAAATGGCAGGACTCCATAAATCTGTACAAGTTTGAAATCGGTGATATATATTGGAGAGGGCTACATTGAACATAATGACCTTTCCTCTACCATTCCGAATTTCGATGTATCCGGAGCTTCAGTCGACGACGAATCGAGAATTCCTGACGGATGACAGATGTAGAGCACAGTCTTGTCATGATGCAGTTACTTGCCAAATCCCTAATTTTTGCCTAGATTGCCCTAGTGTGAGGTGCTCAATCTAGCGGGATGCAAATTCTTTTTTTCCAATGTCTCTAACTTTTGCCTGGATTGCCCTTTCGGGTTTTCAATCCACCGAGCCGCTCCTTTTTGCCTAAGTCGCCCTTTGGGGTGTTCGACTTAGCGAGCTATTTTGTTCTTTTTTTTTTGTTTTAGGCGAAGTATTTCTTGACTGCATCTGGAATTCACAGGACGAGTGAACTTCTCCGTCCATTGTTATAAGTGTCAAAGCACCGCCTGAAAAGGCTCTCTTGACAACATATGGACATTCATAGCTTGGGGTTCACTTGCCCTTGGAATCGGGCGCGAAAGACAAGACTTTCTTGAGCACAAGGTCACCTTCTCGGAACACACGAGGCTTGACCTTCTTGTCGAATGCTTTCTTCACTCTCTGTTGATATAACTGACCATGCCACATGGCAGTTAATCTCTTCTTTTCGATCAGATTCACTCGGTCGTAACGACTCTGAATCCATTCAGCATCAGCTAACTTGGGACTTGAGGGTGCTGTTTCTCTTTTGTTTCTTTCTTTCTTTTTTCTTTTGATTTTGATCTCTTTTGATTTCTTTTGATTTTGCACCCTTCTCCTTTTTTCTCTTTTCTTTTTTTTTTCTTTTTTTTTCTTTTTTTTATAATGCCCCAGTTGGCTGTTCTGCTGATTCTCGAAATGCAGCTGAGTGATCTTCTTTTCTTGCTCAAGAAGTCGGGAAATCTCGTCAGGAATCCTTTCAACATCATCTTCTTCCACTTCAAATACAGGGAATTCAAAATTGGGAGATGACGTCGGATCATTATGTTCAATGGGTTTAAGAATCAACCTGCATAATGATTTGATATGAAAAGCTTTTTGGAAAACAAACAAGACAATCGTTATGCAGATGAAAAGATTGCTTTTATTCTTGTTTCTAGGGTTTTTTGTGATCACCAATTTCATGCAAAAAGCGAAAAGGGAAAACAAATGGAAAAACAAATGTTTTACATGCTTTTATTTGAATGAAAATATCATTGCACAAAATGCCAACAATGTCATCACTTCTCCTTTTGGCATGGGAGAAGGGTTTTTAAACAAAGTGATTATTACTCTGACTTATGAACAACTGTAGGAACGCCCACAATGACCCAATTGCGACAGATCCCTCCAGAGATGACAACTGTCAGTATCCTTTGCATCAGCAGCTTCCGCTTTCGAACAACCCTCTTCGTTGAAGACTTCAGAAGACAAGTCAACGCCAGCCCGAGACTTGTTATCTTCAAGCTTGATTAAACCTGGGACCTAAGTCCTCGAAGCTCAGAATCCCTGATCTGATAAGGTCCTGCACCTTATTCTTCAGCTAAAAGCAGCTTTCCACATCATGACCAGGAGCACCCGAATGATACACACAATGCTGATCAGGCCTATACCACCACCGAGGGTTGACGGGTGTAGCCGGCGGGTCTCTGGGAGTAATCAAGTTCCACTCTATCAAAGAGGGGGATACAATTCTGCATACGACATAGAAATCGGGTCAAAAATGATCTTCTTCCTCTCATTACTCGTACTAGCTTGATTACCAATGTGAGGCTGGTAAGCCTGCTGCTGAGGACGAGGTTGTTGATGTTGATATTGCTGAGCTGGTGTTCTTGGCTGTTGTTGAGATTGAGTTGCTGGAATAGTCACAGCAGCAGCCTGACGATACTGTCCTTTGTTCACATTCCTCCGACGGTGCACAGCATTTGTTTCACTCTCTCCCCTTTTGGGTGCCCCAGAGTATGTCTTTTTAGAACTCGAAGAACTTGAAGAGCCAGGATCTTGAATCTTTCCTGCTTTAATAAGACTCTCAGTCCTCTCCCCACAGACAACAACATCAGAAAAACTACTGAACGGGCAACTCCCCATGCGATCCATGAACACACCCTGCAAGGTCCCGATGAACATGTCAGTCAGCTCTCTCTCCAACATCGGAGGTTATACTCTTGCGGCTAGCTCACGCCACCTCTGGGCGTACTCTTTGAAGCTCTCACCAGTCTTCTGACATAAGCTCTGCAGTTGGGTTCGGCTCGGCGCCATATCCACGTTGTGCTTGTATTGCCTCAAGAAGGCTTCACCCAGATCTTTCCAGCTTCTGACTGATTCTTTCTTCAGATCCATGTACCAGTCCAAAGATGCTCTAGACAAACTGTCTTGGAAAAAGTACATCCACATCTTCTCATCATCAGTATATGCGGAGATCTTTCTGTAATAAGCCTGCACATGGGTGCGAGGACAAGAAGTGCCATTATATTTGTCAAAGGACGGCGCTTTGAACTTATAAGGGATCCTCAATCCATCAACCAAACCCATATCAGTTACATCGAACCCCAAGGAGTTCTGACACTCCATGGCACGGATCTTCTCAGCAAGGGCATCCACTTTTCTATTCCTCTCTTCAGTTCTCACAACTTCATCATCCTCACTGAGGAGAGTGAACATGTCCTCTTGTCTGTCAACAATCGGAGCAGGATGGCGAACCGGAGCACGGGTTGCTCTGACATTAACAGTCTCTGCAGCAAGAGGCTGTCCATTGATTCTGATACCCCTCAATTCATCCCCCACAGCGTAGTCATTGGCGAGAGCAGCAGCAACATTCTCATGAACAGGCACACCCACTGGTGATGCACGGTTGGACGGCGGAATCACGGCTTCCTGTCTCTGGGCTAAGGCACGTAGCTCCTCTTGCCCTTGAACAACCCCTTGCATCATCGTCAAAAATTGGGCCATGTTTGCCCTCATCTCAGCTAGTTCTGCCTGAACTTGGTCCATACTTCTCTGATGATTGAGTCTGGTTGAATAACGATGCGGTCTTCGATCATCTATCCTACCTCACACAGGAACCAGAGTGAGAAGTCACGAACAAGAACACCTGTAATGCAGGAATGATATGAGTATGTTGCTTGCGATGCGTATGCAGGTTAACTTTTTTCATGCATAATTATTATATTTTTTTTTTTGAAAATAAACATGCTATGATGCAAATGATGGAGCCATGACTGGTCGGCTGAGTATCACACGGCACATGATCAAAGTTCCGACTTGAACTCGGAACCACAAATCATCTGAAACCCAAAGTCATCTGAACCCAAGTCAACATCTAAGCAAGTACCCTCAAATTCAGTCCAGGGATCCGAAATAAACGGAACCCTCCAATCAATACCAGGGTCAAACCTCCGGCGTCTCAAAATAAAGATCCATAAATCCGACTTAAGATCACCAACACAACGTCACTGGCAGAAACCTGTACTTGCAAGAATCAAACCCTCCCCTCACAGGTGAATTCTAACAAGGTCATCCTAAGGCGGACAATGGTCTCGACAATCGGGCAAAGATACTTAACGGGTTTGCCCTTTCGGGTGTGCCGTTGCAGCTCTCTTAAGATCATCTAAACCAAAGATCCGGGAAAGAACGGTCACCGAAGTCAATAGCTCAGATGAGATCACCCAACCTGAGTGGAATAACTCCAAACGGAAGGTCTCTCTCAAATGAACCTCGTCCGGCTTGTGAGACCACGCTAATCCTAGGTGTATACTCGGGCCTATACAGAAGACAACACAATGATAATATGATGCATGCAAACAGATATGCACATATATACAATATACAACATAATAATCATAAATGCAATAAATAGAGCAACACAAGCAACCTAACCCTATCCTAGAGAGCGCTAGGAGAGACTCGCTTAGGGAAGATGGACCAGCAAGAGGTCAACTTCTCTATGTCCCCAGCAGAGTCGCCAGCTGTCGCATTGCGCGAAAAACCGGCGGGAAAAGAAAACAACAGAACCGCCACCGTGCGTTATTTATCCCAAAAAGGGAAAGGAAACGCTCGAAGTAAACCTGGAAAAGACATGGTCTCGCGACCAGAGAGAGATGGGATTGGGAGTCGGTTATGCGAAGGGAAGGTATTAGCACCCCTACGCATCCGTCGTACTCGACGGGATCCACGCACAAAAGGAAGGATAAAGGTTGCTAAACACTACTCACAAACTGCACACGCACAGGCTGGAAAGAGACACAGAAAGACAAGAGAAACAAGACTCGGCAGGATATCGCATCCTGGGCCTACGTAGTCTGTCAGGCACAGACATCAGAGTCGACGTATTTCGGGACAGGGGAAACGTGCTCGCTAGGATGTCACATCCTATGCATACGTATCTTCTCGGACTAAAGAAGAATCAGGGCACTCGTAGCTCGACTAACACACGCCAAACAAAACCACACACACATGAAACCGACAGCCAATCGCTGGACTTACGTCAGACTCCACACAAACAGGCAAACATGGAAACCGAATGCCAATCGCTGGACTTACATCAGACTCCGAACCAAACAAACACACACTGGAAACCAACTGTCAATCGCTGGACTTACGTCAGACTCCAACAAAGAAACTGGAAACCGAATGCCAATCGCTGGACTTACATCGGACTCCAACCAGAAAAGGAGAAACAACTCACACAAACAAAACAAAAGGGCGCCCGGAGAGATCAGCTCATCTCCTGCCTACGTACCTCATCTGGTATGAGGATCAGGGCGACGTAGTTCCCCTACGCAGGGACAAAGGACTAGCCTAACCAGATACAAAGGGAGACACAAACTACTAGGGAGACTACGACTCGAGCCTAGAAGTTATCATGCATACGATCCCTAAGTTAAGGTTGCTATCTAACTTGCACAGGGAGCAAGCTATCCTAAACAGCACAGGCAAAGCAAACATTCACACAAATAACACACACTATATACAAACAAAGTGGGCTCACACAAGGTTAAGCTTTAGTCAAGGGGTCATGTCAACCTCGACAAACAAGCCACTGTAACAGGGTGATGTTAGCTCTTAACCCTAACATTGAGAGTTAGGGTGAAGCAGATGAAATGGGAAGTGAAGATAAGACTTCACAGCTCTTATCCCTAGCCTGGGAGAGCTTCAAGACAAAGAAGGTGTGGAAGTTCAGAAAGTTGGAACTCTTCTCCACATATGACTGACTCAACAAAGATCTTGGGTTAATATCCACAATGCATCAACACAAGGTGTGTGAGCAAAGGGATGACACACTGAATAGCAGGAGATGGATTGCACATCTCTTTTATCTGCCAATTGCCTCATAGAGGTCTTTTCCTGCTTGGCACAAAGATAAACAAACACAAGCATTGCCTCTTAAGGAGGGCTTCAAACAGGTGCCTGCCCAAGTAACAGGACAGGTCTTCCAGACTACATGAAGTCAGAGAAGTTATACCTCAAACGGTTAAGCAACCAAGCAAAGCAAAACAAGTTCACAATGAACTTAAGCAACTAATGTACCTGAAAACAATCCAACTCAATCAGTACACAACTCAAATGAACTAAACAGACAGTTAATAGTCAACAGTCAACAGACATGGTCAAACAAGCAAGGCTACAATGTGCAAGGCACAAGCTCAACTCAAATGAGCTAAAAGCCACTTACAAAACAAATCAAGATTAGTCAACATCAACCCAATAATCCAACTTAAGCAATGTGAACCAATCTCCTCAAGGCCATATGCTTCTTATCCTGAAAACAAAGCTCAAACATAAGCACCAACCACTAGGACAAGGCCTAGGGTCAAAGAGGGAGAACTAATTCAAAACAGAACATGAAAATTGACATGAAGCAACTTCAATCAATTAAGTACATCATCCAAAAGGTCTCATGTCAATAGAATCAACCAAATTCATTTCACAAATCAAATAAGGCAAGGCATGCAAGTTCAAAGCTCATTGAAGCAACAGAATGAACAAATCCACATTAATTAAAAAATGATTCAATAAATCTCCAGAAAAATCATGGCTAAACAGAACACATCACATAATCAACATACCAAAAATCAAGGCATTTGGACAAGTTTAAGCATGGAAATCAAATTCCATAAGGCAAGGCAAGCACAAACAAGCTCAATTGAGACACAAAATGCTACATCAACTTAGCACAAGCCTAAAACATAATTCAAACATGATAAAGACCTCCAATCGAAGCCACAACAAACTTCAATATGTCTAGAATCAATGTGCAAAATTTCACATTCATAGGATAAAGCATAAGCATTTCACAAAGCATTGAAATTCAACACTATTTAGAAGTCCACAAATGGTCATCCAGAAAGAAAAATGTCAAACAAATCAGAAATGATTCCAAAAACTCCAAAAAAAATCATGATCAATCCTAACATCCAGAAGAAGAATCATGCAAAAAATCACATCAATTGGCATTAATTTGGCATGGCAAAGAAAATCATCAAGTTGAGCAAGCAAAGGTGTGACACACATTGTCACACCTACATTCACATGAGCATATCTTAACAATGGAATATGATAAAATTGCAAACTCAACACCATAAATTCCAGCAAGATGTCTAGTTTAAGCATAACAAAAATAAAAAGCATTGGATTAAAATTCATCATTTCACAAAGCATATGGCAAGCAAGGTTCAAAATAGACATGCATATACAATCCCTATAGCAAATTAAATTCCATCCAAGCACAATTTCTGGAAAAATAGTCATACAAACTAGAAATGATAAGGAGAATAATGCAAAAAATCTCATGCCATTTGGATGCATATTCATGGAGTTATGATTTTTCAAAGTGAAGAAAAAATTAAAAACACATGAAATGGCATGTATGAACATGGATGAGAAAAATGGAATAAAATGAAAATGCATTTTGGAAATGTCATGAGCCCGGAATCGAATGGTGTTATCATTTGAAAATGGCGCGCTAGTTAAGTGAAACGCACCGTTTCACTTAACTGATGTGGCAACGGGAATCAATTAGAGCCAATCAATGTGCCACGCCAGGGCCACGTGGTCCAATACATGGATACAAACACCAAAACTCATGCAAACAGGCGCGGAAGAGATCAAACAGAGTGCTGGAAATAAAACCCTAACTCCTTCATACGCCTTCATCGTGTTCATCATCCTCAAGAACAAACATCCACAGAAATTCAAAATACACATATCATTGGACTCATCTTCCATCATACATCACATATCAATGCTTAATTAAACCTAATTCTACATGTATCAAGCAAATCGAACACAATAAGTTTCACATGCCAAACTTCAAATCACCACAACTAACTCATTTCTCCATGGAATTTAATGATCTAAAGCTCAGTGTACTCAGTGATGAAGGATCTACAACATGCACATAACTATTTCAAGAATTAAAGCATTCGAAATCTGACCTTGTTGAAGATACAGAAGTGAAATTGTTGCTTTCAGGCCATGCTAAGCTCAAACAGATGCTCCTCAATGCTTAGATGAATGAATGGATGAGGAATGATAGCTTAATCTTGCACGATCTTTGCTGAATTTGCAACTGTCATGGATGAGTGTGAACTTCAACAGCCTCAAATATGCACGAAACTTGATGGATCTTGCTTCAATCTACCTCTCCAACGCTTGTGGATGATGAATCAATCAAGAACCAGGCAATGTACTTGAAGAAAAATGAAGAAAAGTTTGAGAGCACAATGTGAAGAAAATTGTGAAATGGATCTAGATCTGAGAATTATGATGTGTTAATCCCATTTTCTGTTATGCTTTTCCTTTTATATGATCTGTTAACCATGTTTGTTAATCACAATTAAGCAATGCAAGTGTAATTAGTGAAAACCAAGTGTTTATGCAAATTGGCCAAAGCACCCTTTATGCATGGAAAAGCCATGTAACAGTACCCGAATTTGGCTTGGAATCAATTCAAAAACCTGTTTGGAGCCAAGTGTAAGTGGTAAGATGTGAAGGCAATGCATAACTTTCAAATTTGAACTTTCCCTCCAAAATTCAAATGAAAAGTCAAATATTTTTGTGATGGAAATGCATGGCACATGATACATGATTTGGATAGTGCATGTCAAGAGAGAAATGTTGCAAAAAGAACCACTCCATTTGGCCTTATGGTTTAAAAGTTATGCATGCTTGAAGTTCAAATTAGCTTGGCAATGATTGATCCATATCTTTTCAACCATACATGAGAAATTCATGTTCTTGGACTTTTTGGAAATGGGAGGACAAGATCTTCAACTTTCATGTTGGACAAAATTTCATTTGAAGCTTTCTTGGTCATGTAATCTTGAGGAGAAAACCTTTCCATTTTTGGCAATTTCAAATTACAGGTCACTTACTATTTTTGGAAACTTTTCATCTGACCTCAAATTCTTCATTGTTGATGTTTGAAATGTCAAATGAGACTTGTATGGACATGAATGAGGCCTCTCTAACCATCTCCCACCTTCAAATCCATGGTTGAATGCACAATTGACTTTGGTTGACTTTCTAGGGTTTCAGATGCATTGCATCTTGACTGATGAGCTTTGATCATCCAAACTTTTGCCAAACCACTTCAAAATGATCCCTAGGTCACATGAACACAATGAACCAACCCTAGGGCTTTGATTCCATAGAAAATGCACTTGCTTGCTTGCACAACTGAATCTCCTGACCAATCTTGACTGATGACTTGCACTAGGCAATGGACAATGCAATGCTATGCAGTGGACAATGCAATGCTAATGACCTAAACATGAAAATGAATGTACAAAATGGGAGGTGCAAATTTGAGGTGCTACACATTGCAACAAAGTTTCTTTGACAAAAGGCAAAAGGTTATTTGACGGGGTCATAACATGATATCCCGACATTCATTCCGAACTCAACGGTTGTTGACAGATTGCAAGATTTCTGCTTGAGCAGCTTGAAAGTCTAGAAAGGACATGCTCTTTGGCGACTCATATTGCCACAATATGATGGGTCTTTGAAGACGTTCTCCTCAAAGGATTTTGGAAGCCACTAGCCATAAAATGACCTTGAGATGACTTGCCCCAATGTTTGAAACTTTTAAGCATTCTACCTCTGGTTATCAAACTTTTGGAGTGATAGGCTTCTAATTTACCAACCTTTGGAGAGTCGGATTCACTTAGCTCTTTAGGTGGCTTGCCTCTGTCTGGACTTATTTTACTTGATCAAGTTCCTCAACTGGATACGTATTATTGGGATTCCCTTGATGCTAAATGCTGACTTGCAAATAAAATTGTTCAATGAAAAATGGAAATTTTAATGCAATGCGAATGCTAATTTGAAATCAATCATTGTTGAAATGATGGTGAGATACAGCGAACGAGTCAATGATCATAACCTAATGCTGATCTAGCCACTCACAGGGTGAAAATAAGGTTGTCGATACAAATTATTAACAAAGATCTTGTGGAGTCAGGTTAACACAATCTTGCCGTGGTATGCTTTGAAAACAATCCTACCTCAATTAGGACTTTTAAGGGTCGTAACGTGATTTGGTTCACAACTTTTGAATAAAAGGATATGAGGCTCAAAAATTCATTTTAACCCACCATTTCTTCTTGATGATCTCCAGTCATACGTTCAGACAAATTGACACATGCATGCATCTTCTAAGACAGTTTTAAGGATATGATATACCCTAGTCTCCTTAAGGACTCACAAAGAATAACCTTCTTTGTCTTCTCAAGGATCCGGCTATACCATAGTCTCCTTAATGAATCAAACAAATAGTTTGAATAATATTTTGTGTGTTACAAGTTGCTTCTATAAAAGTAGATTTTACACAAATGATAAACAATTACTTAAAGAAAAAGTGTGTACAAAAATTGATAGCTTTTCACGAAGAAACAGACTTGTCAAAATTGTTGTAGCACTGACATTTTCTTTAAGTTTCCAAGTCTCACTTATATAGCATAAGAAGAAGACTATTGGAAGGCAAAATGGGAAAACCAAATATAGAGATTGTGCACTATTAGATGATGAAAGGAGTGATACTGCGTATTGTCCTTCGCCCACAAATCCAGTTACATGTCTGATGTATAATATTGTCTTTGCCCATGATATCGGGTAGTGGAAAGAATATTTAATTTGTACTATATACTATTTGATCACGTGCCCATTTGATCTTATCTTCAAGTTCACTGCCTTATGATGAAAGTTGTTGAAGCATGAAATGAAGAAACATAAAGCTGGATTCAGAAACTTCAGAATCTTTAGCCAGAACCTTGACACCGTCAGTAGTTTGACCTGAGATCTTTAGAGTTTACAGTTAAAACCTTGATAACCTTAACGTCTGGCTTGAGATCTTCATAATCTTAAGCTAAGTAACACAACTTCATAAGATTTCCATTCTTCAAAAGCTTTATGATTAGAGTCACATCTAGAAGCACGAACTGAGAGAAAGTTGCAGCAACAACATAACGTCTCCTCAGAAGCTTCTCAGGAGTGGATCAACACAAAAGTAGAAAGATTATTGCAGTAGTAACATTGAACATCTTTAAGAACTTCTTATGAATGTCACAAAAGCGGAAATGAAACTTATCATTTAGAGACTGATGACGTTGCACGTCATATACTCGTAATCGAAACTGGTTATTAAAGCTACACAATAACAAACCATTAGGGTACCAAAATTATTCTCACATAAATACAACATTGTTATCATCAAAACTCAAGGTATGGATGCATAACCAAATCTTGTTCTAACAATCTCCCCCCTTCTTATAATGAAAAACATGTATTTTAATGAACAATTTTTTATAGGGTAATCACAGAAGAATACATCTTATAGAAGCACAAAGCTCCCCTTGAGATGTATAATCCTAAAAAGATAAAATCATAATGAAAGAACACTTTATTGATTAATCTTTTTGAAATACCATAATAATCTTCAATCAAAATTTGGTTTATCTTCAGAAGTTGCTTGATTTTGCCCAGAAAACTGGTTTGTTAACATCAACATTTTGATGAGCTTCACTTCAGAAGCTTGGTTGAATTCTTTTGAAGAAGCTTCAGAGCTTATCTTCAAAAGCTTGAATTCTGGTTCTCTTTGAAATTCTCTTTCAGAGCTAGATTACCTTTGAAGAATAAAACTCTTTTAAAAAACTTTCAGAACCCTAGATAATAATTCTTCTTAAAATCTTGATTGCCAAGTCTGATTATTATGGAAGTCACACTTCCTTATAGCTTCATAGTGAATTTTCCATTTCTTCAAAATTTGATGTCAAGTACCCAATGTTCCAAGTTCAGAACATGGTTATTAATTCCTTGAAGACTCGTATGCTTGGATCTGATTCTCAATCATCAACATGAAAGTTTTTCGGACTCAGATAGTAGACCATTTCTTCAAAAACCGATAATTTACATTTTGATCTTTGAAACTTCACAAAAGCTTATGATGTTTGAAGTTAACCATTATGACCTTTGAACTTAACTCTGCAAAACAGTTAACAAACTATTCTTTGAAGTAGTTATTAGCAGAAAACATTAAAACAATGTTTGGGTTCTTATTAAGGAATCTAGGTATATCAAAATTAATTACGATTCTCCCCTTAGATATGTTTCTACCCCTTTGTCATCAATCAAAAAGACATATACAAAATAAATAAAGTAAAGATTGGAAATAAACAGATATGAATTTTCATTAAACATGCCAAAAGGCAGAAATGATACAATAAAAAAGAAAAACACTTAAAGCAACAAACAAATTTCAAAATGCTAAGGGCTCTGAGGAGTAGGCAGAGGAAGTATGGATAGTATCAACTAAAACATCATATCATATCTGTCTATACGCTCTTTAACTAGATGATTATCATCTTTGATTTCCTCAATGGATTTTCGAAGCGCATCAGGAATTTCTACATAAGAGGTTCCAACATAATTTGATGATGAGAAACTTCAAATTATTGGTCTTTAGAAACAATCGAATGTACAACAAGTTCTCCATAACACCTTTTGGATGCCAAGAATCTACCTCAACTTCCTAAACAACTTCCTGAACCACTTCCTTAATAACTTCATTAATCTATGAAGCAGGAAGACATAATGGAGCATTTCATAACTTCCAGAGTTCCATTAAGGGAATAAACTCATAACAAAAATTTCTTCCATATAAGTCATACCCAAAATACTTTAGCTTTGAGACTTTAGAGTTAATCTAGCTTCTGTAGGCTTCCCAAGCAAAATCGCTTTTAGTCGGATTAGATGAAGAACGACTGATCGTCATAGCTTCATGCAGATGACTTCTTGAATCTGACTCAAATTTCCTCAGAATCTTACCAATATTGGGATGAGGTTTAAGTGGTTTTGAAATTTTGACAGAAAGGTATATTATGGTATCATCAAGATTAGGACCATAAAGAGTTAGACGTGTAGGGAAAATGATCAGGGGTGTTTTTGAATTAGATACTTCTAGTTCAGGTTCATAATTGAATATGCCTTCAGGAGTACCCTCAGATATATGGTTTCTAGAATATCTCGAGGGAGATATTCTGGGGGTTGTTATCTTTGGATTTTCTATGCGGGGAGCGGAAATAAATGAAGGTGGAATGGGTGAAGAATGTAACTGTGAAGGAGGTGGTGTTGGTGGTATCTATTGTTGTTGTTGCTGCAATTAAGTTTCAGAAAATTTAGGAGTTTATGTAACAGGTTCTAAGATAGGAGTTTCTATGGTAGGTGTAAGTAAAATAGGTTTAAAGATTAGTTGGGAATAAATTGGTTGAGAGGTGGGAGGTGGTGGAATTTGTAAGATTCTTTCAGAAATAGTAGAATCAGAAACAACAAGATTACTAGCTTCAAGAAGCTTACCAGAAGTAGTAGTTTCAGAAGCTTTAGAAGATTGTTGGACAACACCAGACATGTCATTCAGAAGCATTGCTTTCTGGAGCTTACTAAGAGGCACCTTGTCTTCATCTAGAAGGACATCGACTTTCTTCTTCTTATTCTTCTTCTTATTCTTCTTCGGCCTGGAAGTTCCTTCTTCTCTTGATTCTTACTTCCTTTTCCCATGTACATCTAGATAAGTTTCTGGCATGTTGAAAGGTTCAACCAATGGATTAATTTCATACTTAAGAAAGCTTTCGAGATAATATTCTAGAACTTCTGGAGGATCAATCTTGGTGAAGATTGGAAAGTTGTCAATTGGAATGCTCATTCCACGGATATCATCCTTTGAGGGAATGAACTTTGGCATTACTATCTTAGAGATGAGACCCATGCTCTTGAGATTATTCCCTAAAAAGATATTTCCAATATTCTTCATTAATTCATCAGTTAAACCACTGGCCAAAAGGTCATCCACCATACCATTCTCAACAAGAATATCAGAAATTAGCCTTCCATTAGGAATGAACTTTCCCTTCTTAGGTGTACTTCCAGTTCTGGTTTGTCGAATGAAATCCTTGAGAAATGTGAACATAATCGCTAGAAGTTCCAATATGTACCCTTTTTCTAAGAAGAACAACATATACTTATGGATAATGTTGATTTAGTCAGAGAAGTTTGTATTGGGTCGATGATGAATGCATCCCAAAATAATCTTGAACCAAACCCTCAGATTATCAGTAAGGTTTTTAGCATTGCGATATTTTCCTTCTTCCAACTTGGTTCCTTCCTTGAAGATGACATATGCAACCATATCTTCCTTTCTTGCATCAGTTTTAATGTTGTAGACCCTTTTTCCACAACCGTTATGAGAAATAAGATCAGCGATAGATTTCCCAGTGACAACAATCTTCCTGCTCATGACGAAGGAAGATATTGTGTCCTTTGTAGCCACAACATGAATCCAGAATTGCTTCACAAGCACTAGATAAACAAGACTTGTTAACCTCTTAAAGAAACTCTTACATCCTGGAAATTCCAATGTTTCAAAAAAATCGAAGTCATTTTCCTTCAGATTTAGTCCATGATAGTCTCACAAAGTACCATTAACTCATTAACAGGAGTATTTCGAGTTAACTTAGGAATCCCTTCCATAACAGAATGATTTTCATCAACCATGGAGCGACTGGGAGTTTGTTGTTGTTAAATCTGTTGTTGAGGACTAACCATTATTGAAGTTAAAAGAGAGGATGAATAGTTGTAGAGAACATGTTTTAGGTTTGAAAGATGAAAGTGTGGGAATATTGTATGTGTAGTCTGAAAATGTGAGTGAAGTGGATTTATATAGAAAAAAATCACAATGATGACAAGGTAAAAATACGCAGTCATGAGGGAAAGCGTAAGAGATTTTAACCTAATTCCTAGAATTGTGAAACCCAGTGTCTCACGCTACTATCACGCATGCTCAGAAAGTGAGACAAATGTCACCATTTAGAACCACATGAAATAAAACGATAGGACAACCATTTAATGCAAAGATTGTTCGGAATCAAGAAGACAAATCGATAAGATTGCTTCTGATCAGAACCTTTCTAATTCATGAAACTTCCTTACTTCAGAAAGCTCATGTTTTAGAGTCAACAAATAAATTCTCAGAATCTAATCTAGAGCTCTTAAGACTTAAACATTTTGAAATACATTTTTTCATCCTGGACATAAGTCCATAACTAAGTTTTTTAGAATGAAAACAAATTTATCTTCAACAAGGGGTTTTGTAAAGATATCAGCCTATTGACAACCCATATTAACAAATTTTAAGTGAAAAATATCCTTCTAAACATAGTCATGTAAAAAGTGATGTTTAATTTCCATATGCTTATCCCTAAAATGCAAGATATGATTCATAGACAAACAAATAACAGAAGTATTATCACAGTGGATAAGAATGTTACTCTCAAATATTTGATAATCTTCCAACCGAATCTTCATCTAGAGTATCTGAGTGTTGCATCTAGAACCTGCAATATATTCAGCTTCGATTGTTGAAAGTAGAATTATTGTTTGTCTCTTGCTAGACCATGAGATCAGGTGGCTCCCAGAAAATTGACAACTTCCAAAAGTATTTTTCCTTTATATTTTGTCTCCATCACAGTAAATATCACAATAGACTACTAATTTATATTCACTTGATTTTCTATAAAAAAAACCAAGGTTAATAGTACCTTTTAGATACCTAAAGATTCTCTTAACAACAGTTAAGTGAGTCTCCCTAAGATATGATTGGAAGCGAGTACATAAGTAGACACTAAATAAAATATCAGGTCTAGAAGCAGTTAGATAAAGAAGAAAGCCTATCATACCTCTGAATAGCTTCTACTTTACCTTACTGCTTACTTCTTCTTTCTCCAGAATACATGTAGGATGCATTGGAGTCTTTGTTTGCTTGTATTCTGATGAGTTAAACTGAAGGAGAATATCGATCCAAAATGCAATAAAAATTAAAATTTTCTATTTTAGTGATCCTTACGAATGGGCATGACCAATGATAGAAATCGTTACCTCTTGTGGAGATTGAAACCTTTGATGCGGATCTAAGGAGTGATCATGAATGTTGAATGGTGACAACGCCTCTACTTAGTCCACACGAATGGATTCCTTCAGCCTTAGTGCTAGCTGCTACAAATAAAGGCTTTTTTTTTGTGTGTGTGTGTGTGTGTGTGAGAGAGAGAGAGAGAGAGAGAGAGAGAGAGAGAGAAATGAATTTTTCATCTAATCAAATGCTTTTGCACAAGGGTTATATTTATATAACCACTTGTATGGGCTACAAGCTAAAAAACCCATTTAAGTGTATGTAGCCCATATCTTATGGTATACCAAAAAATCATTTAAGCGCGTGGTACCTTACCATATTTCATATTCTACTTAAGTGCACCGTACCTTACGATGTTACACAATTCACTTAAGTGCATCGTACCTTACGGTGTTCCTTATTTACTCCATCTCTCATCAATCCATCCTTTTGTGTGAGACTCTGTAGGTTTTTCGCGACATTAACATTTATATTAAATCACGTATTTAACATAATAAACAATGAGCGGTATCTAGCAACACATCACTGCTATCCAAGACACGAAAATGTCATGTGATCTGACAAATCACTTTTTGTGATAATACTTATATGTACAATTACCCTTTTGCCCTTATGTCTATATTGAACACAAGGCATAAACCGTGTCATCTTTGTCCAGTTTAATATTGGGTCCTTAGACATTTATCCTGTTATGCAGGATGAGCAAATTCCATCTAGGTCACTCATATCCCTCAACATGCTTCATGGAGTACCCATCAACTATCTTTATGGTCATCCAGTTACGAACAATGTTTGATCAGCAATAAAGCACTTGCCTCTATATCTAGGTTCCATAATGGTTTCAAGTCGAAGGGTTGTATACACGACTATCACCATGAGAATAACTTATGACACATTGCATAACATTCTTTATAGTATTCTCATAGCGGGTCAATCTAGTATAAATATTACTCATAATATTCATACATATGTTTAAGACTTGATAACTCCTTATCCATGATCCATGAGATGTGATCATAAGTGTATATACATAATAGTCTGAATGCTTTAATATTATCCCACTTTATATTAAAGTGTCGCATCTCAAAAAATACGATCCCTCGCGATGGTCGCGAAAAAAAAATGTTCAAACAGAGTCGCCACTTAACTTTATTTATCCCAATGAAGGAGTAGGAAAATGTCGATAAAAACTTCATAAAATTGAATAATGGTCGTTGCAACCATATTCGAGTTCGGGAGTCAATTACGCAAGGGGAAGGTATTAGCACCCCTCACGTCTGTTGTACTCAACGGGAATATTTTAGTTAAATTTGAAATTTGAATGTTAACTTATGTTGTTTGTTTTCTTCGAGTGATAAAAATATTGAAAAGAGATTGATAGAAACCTCAGAAGGGGGGAAAATGAGGTTTTTTTATTAGTGTGCTCGCCAAGATCTCGCAATCTCGTGCCTATGTATCCTTATAGTGCAATAAGGAAATTAGAGTATTCATAATTAGGGGAACTATGGTTTGTTGGTGTCTTTTAATGATCAACTATTTAGATCATGTTATAAAGGCTAAACGTTGGCTTGTCTACTCTTAGTGGAGGCTTAAGCACTAGTTTGTTATGCGCGTTAGAAAGGATTGAACAATGTTCTTTCTAAAAAGAGTTTCGATCGCACGGGGGCGAGGAAAGAGGTTTTATAAGTTGAATGTGTTTTAATGAACAAGTGCTTAAATCTCATTCTAACAATTAAATGTTGGCTTGCCGTTGTTTTATTAACAATCTCTAGCCTTTCTATAAAAGGGATACTGTAAGACCCTAATTTTGACCCTAAGATCCCTCATGGCATCATATCATTGCTCATGGCATTTGCCTCAAGGATCATAGCATCTTGGCTCCTTAACCTTTGGGTTGGGACTTGTGTGAGTTGGTTTGAGACCACCAAGCATGCTTTAATTGTATATTATTGCTTTTCTTATTTTTTTTACTAACCAAAAGCACAAAAATATGTCACTAACTTTGTTTGTTTTGAAGCTCAAACAGTCATGTGATTCAAGGCTCCTAGGAGGCCCCTATGGCCATTGAAGTGGCCAAATGAAAGTGAAAGCAAGCATGAAAATGGTTCCTAAAGCTCCCAAACATCATATATTCCACCCAAGTATCTTAATTGGTCAATTTGATCAAGATAAACCAAAGGGCTTGAGGATTGCTTCCCAAGGAAACCCTAATTCAACTGTGCATTGACTGTGCCTTGCTCATGAAGCAACCTCAACCTATGATCAAATAAAATCAAGGAAGTTCTTTAATTCATCATTTTATTCATATATTAGCTTATGTGAGTGTCCTCAATCATTCATTCATCAAGGTTTGAAGTTTGTCTTTGAGAAGTTGATCAGTCAATTCATCTGACTATTTTGAAATCCACTGAGACCTAACTTCTGATGTGTTTGTCAAATGAACATGACCCCAAGATAAAACATGTTCTTAAGAACCATATGAACAACTTTAATATTCATCAAAAATCCATTTGAAACTTGTAAGGTCATCATTCATTTCAAAACATTATAGGTCATTTTGACTGAAACCCTAATTTTGGGTCAACTTCCCAAGGACCTAACTCCTTCATTTTTTATGAATTTTAGGTGATACCAAGTGAATTGGAAAGCTTAAGATGTATAATTCAAATTTTATGTTGGACAAAATTTCATATTCCTAAAAGAAACACATGTGATAATACAAAACATTATAGGTCACTTTGGACCAAAGTCATTGAAATGTGAAAATGTCCAACTTCAAGTGCCCATAACTTTCTCATAAAAAATCAAAATGATGCAACATTCAAGTCCAAATTAATTGCCTTGAAACTATCTACAACTTTGGTGTTGAAGGTTTTTTCATTTGAGGCTTGCATCATTGACACAAAAGGGCTTGAAGTTAGTCCATTTTAGCAAAATTTTCAAATACATGTTTTGTACCTTGAAATTCATGGCTAGTTTTCAATATTATCCAAACTCCAAATTGATGTTTGTTCAACATAACTTTTGTTCCTCATGTCAAGACCTTTCCAACCATTACCCACATACTTATGTTTGGATTTTCCAATTGGCATTTCCGAAGAGGTGAAACTTTATGATCAATTATGCATAACATGTTAAATTTCCATGCACAAGCTAATGCCTTGCAATCTGCACGTCCAATTCCATTTGGTTGATGTTCAGCATGCAAAACCAATTGATTTTAGGCCCACATGCGCCTGTACAGGACCATGCATGGAGGACCCAACTTCACATGCACATGAGTTCTTCACATCTTTGCATCAGCTGTGGCTATAAATAGAAGCTTCTTTTCATCCAATTGGCAACCTGAAGGCGCCTGAACCTCTGCTGAATTGCTTCCCTAACCTCTCACCAAAGGAATTTGCAATTTCACTTTCATTTTTCAAGTGTGATTTTCAACAACATCAGTTGATTATCATCACTAATTCCTAAGCCTAGCCCTCATACCAAGCATCTAGATCAAGCTGCAAGCAAAGGATTGGTTGAATTGTGCTCTTGAAAGCTGCTCTACAAAAGTTTATTCTCCAACTATTTTCCTTCGAATCTCTTTGGATATTGTGCATTGCTTGGTTTGGTTGGCATTTCTGAAGTCCTCATTTGAGAGGCAAGCCCGTGGGGGTTTTAATTTTGTGAATTGGTTAACTTCAGATTGAGCACCTTGTTTTTCAACCTCAGATTTCTTCTTCCATAAGAGTCTTAAGCAAAAACTAAGGTTACAGTGGTGATGTACATCACCCCAGCTTTCGATTGGTATATGGATCGCGTGTTATAGTTGAGGTTTCAAAACCTACAACTGGTGGCAGGAAAAGGCCTTCTCACCGGAGAAGACGATGGTTTCCACCACCGTCCCCACATGTCCAAACCCTGGCCATTGGATGAGTGTTTCCAGATCTAATCCTAGCCCTATGTTGTTATGACTTAATTTAATGCTGAATGCCACACTATTGAATAAGGTGTATCATGCACGCGCGTTTCTCAGCCATGTGATCAGCCACGTCAATCAATAAAGTGGATCTAAAGCTTGTGGTTTTTTCCAATTTATTAATTTTTGCTTTATTTTCTTTTATTCCATTTTATTTTAAAAATTCATAACTTCTTTATTTGGAATCACAAAAATATGGGACCAATTGCAAAAAATTTCTCTTAAATTCTAGTTTCATAAAATGATTTTTAATTATTTTTGTGATTCCATTTAATATTTTTGTGAATTATTTCTTTTATGGTTGTTGTTAATTCATTTAAAATACCATTTGATATTAAAAAATGCCAAAAATGTTTTCTTAACATCTTTGGATGATGATGAATCTACGAAAAATATTCTCATCAATTTCTTAATTGATTTGAGATTTATTTGAGATTTTAGTCCAATTATGTTATTTTTCTTCATTTTTAATTGTTTAAAATTAGTTTCTTCTTTCAAAAAATGTTGAGAAAATTTGTCAAACTTTGTTTGACCATGTTAGACTTATGATGATCTAATTGGACTTATCCAAGTAAATTTGAATTGGATTTGAAGTTGTACCTTTATTTGTTCATTTTATTTTATGCATCATTTTAATTTCAAAAAAATACCAAAAATATGTTTGATCTTTCTTGACTTCTAATCTTCATTTTACTTCTGTTTACCATTGATTGATGTTGATTCCATTCATGTTTGATCAATGTGTTTTGGTTATGTCTTTTGAATTTCAATTTTGTACATTCCATTTCCATCTTCATCTTTTTCTTTTTCTTTTGACCAATGAGTTAATGATTTATGGTTAGCCTTGACATATGAGAGGCTTAACCTTCTTTGATTCAAATCAAATTCGTCTTGACCAAAGATCAAGTGAATTGCTTTGTTTCCAAGATAGGTTGCTTTTTGGTCAAGCATAGAACCTGAAATCCATACAAGGTCATTCTTCTTTTCTTTTGGCATGGCAAGTTGTAGGAGCTTAGCTTACTAGACATGGTCTCTAACTTATGTTTATTTGCCTATAGTTTTATTGACCGGCCTCAGATAGGTGTGACTACTACATTAGTCCACTTACGATTGCTTAACATAGCGCTAAATTGCCTTATGACACACTAACACTAACTATTAATTACTAATTTTTAATTCAAGCATTTAACTCTTGCAATTTACTTTAATGCAATTTAATTTCTTGCTCATTTATTCATATTGTCTTTTGCCCTTTGCTCACTTGAGCTCATGTTTATATTTATGCCATTTGCCTTTTGCTCACTTGAGCACATTATTGTGTAAATATACTTTTGCCTTGTGCTTGTTTTGTTTTGTTTGTGTGAACCCAATTCAAAAGGAGAAATGACTTAGAATTAGGATCTCACCTATGCTAAATGGAGTTTCAAGAGCAACTAGGCCTCATGCCTTTAGAATGCTAAAATGGAGTTTCAAGAGCAACTAGGCCTCATGCCTTTAGAATGCTTAATCTTGAGAATGACTTGAAATGACCTCTTATTCTAAACTTACTCTTGTCCATTTCTATTATTGCATTGTGGAACTTTTTGATTTGTGTGTTCTTGTGTGATAGGGATACCAAAACTTGAGCAAATTAGAAGGACCATTGTCATGAGAATCCAAGATAGGAGAGACAAGTCCAATTGGAGGATCCTAGGAGCTTGATTGAATATTTGCTTGATTGCTTGAGTTAATTGCTTTTTGATTGATAAGTCCAAAGGAAATGAGCAACTTGGATCATCTTTATGATCTCAAGAAAGGAACTCCAAGGGTTTTATTTCTCTTCCCTAATCTTTGCATGTTTAGGACCTATCCCTTCTCTTCTTCTCTCCATTCTAACCCAAGCCAAACTTATTTTGTGCAAACATTGACATTGTTTTCAAAATTAGAAACCTAGGCTCTATGCCTTTGATTTTTTCAAACTCTTTTCCTAATACTTATTTTGAATTGAACTTTAATTCAACTTTGACTTCCTTTTATGAAAACTTCTAATTGGTAAATCCAACTCACTTCAAATTCTTTTGTGGTTCCAATGGCCACCTTTGCCAAAGATTTTCATAAACATTAACTATTAGGTTTGAGTTATCATAGTGATTGATGTAAACCTCACCTTATCCTTAGTGATTGGACTATAAGTCTTCCATACTTATTATAGGGTGGATCCCTCACTAGTATGTTGAAGCTCTCCTCACATGGTGGATTGTTGGTTTAGGTTGAGTTTTCTCCCTTTGATAGCAAAAGACCTTAAGGTTTTTGACAAACCAATTCACCAACTTATTTTGAGATTTTTACCATGAACTACGAGGTTTTGATCCTACCTTTGTGATGGTACGTAGGCAATGGGTTTATCCATTCAAACAACAAAATTGTAAATAATTTGTATATTCTTCTCTCATCTCCCCAATCATGTTTGCACAAAATTTTCACAAATACAACCTACCATACAACATTTGCAAAAAGGGCTCCCTTAGAGTACTAAGGATGTTTTGGGTGCTTAAAACCTTCCCATTGCATAACCAACCCCCTTACCCAGATCTCTGACATTTTTATTAGTTTTTGATTTGATAAAACTTCTCGGTTTTTGTTTGCTTTCTAACCTTTCCTTGGGATAAATAGAAGTGCGGTGGCAACTCAAATTGTATGATTTACTTTTGATTTAGTCAATAAATCTAAAGGTAAAGAATACCCCACTACAGAAAAGTGGCGACTCTGCTGGGGACCTTAGACTTCCTAGTGGGTGTAGCCTACTTTTTGCCTTTGTTGTATTATATGTTTATATTTATTTTGTGACATATTTTTGTGAAAATTTGGGATGACTATATTCTTTGTAATGTATGAATTGCTTAATATATCAATTGCTTGTGTGCTTGGTGGTCTCTTGTGAGATGAGTTCTATACCCGAACTTGAGTGCACTTATTATATGAGAATGGCATAGTCTTGTTGACTTGTGTGGAGTTATTCCTTAGCAAGTTGACTTGCAAGCCCATTCACTTGGTGGAGGTTATGTTGGGATCAATAATCTCACACGAGTAGTCGTGGTTAGGCATTACTCTTTCCAATATATGCCTTAGAAGCCAAGGACCTTAGATTACCTAGCCTATCTTGGCCTATTTTAGGCCGTAGTGTGAAGATCGTTCAAGTGTAAGATTTGATACGATTGCTACGCGATACTACACTCGTAAGAGTCTCTCTTACGGATATTTTTGGAATACGAGTAGTCGTTTATCCGATAATATCCGCAAAAATGGGATGATGACTATGGGAACCTCTTGTAGAACATGATCGTCAGGTTTAACCATAGTACACTCCCTTTGGGTGGTTCCTAACCGAGACTCCATGCTCGTGACTTACAACAAACCCTTGATTCGCGGTTGATCCGTTCTCGTATATCCTTAATATCAATGGAACTTGGGTGTTGATAAGGTGTAAACCATAATTCACCAAAATGGATGATTGATATTAAGGATGACTTAATCCATCCCGTGACCTTTGTGTGGTGTGATTTGCTTGATCCTTGAGTGTGATTGTTGCATCCATGCATTCCTGCATTCATTTGCACCTATATCATCAACAATGAGAAAAATTTCAAGGAACTTAAGAGGTCTATTTGCAAATTTTCAGACATGGATAAGCAAAGAAGGAATACAAAGAAGTACAGTTTCAGACAACCCGACTTGAAAGAGTTAAGGAGTTTGACATCCTATGTATTAGATCCCTTGGAGTTCAAAGCTCCCCATGGGAAGCTTCTGTCTATTCTTGCTACTCAGGTGGATGAAGGTCTGATGAGTGTGTTGGTGTAGTTCTATGATCCCTTGTACCGTTGCTTCACTTTTCTGGATTTCCAGCTTTTGCATATGCTTGAGGAGTATGCCTATCTTGTGGGTATACCTATCCTAGATCAGTTGTCGTTCAGTGGCTTGGAGAGAGTTCCTTCTTCCCAAGAGATTGATGATCTGTTGCATATAGATGAATCTATTATTGGTGCTCATATGACTACCAAAGGTGGAATTCAAGGTCTCCCATCTAATTTCCTCATTTCTCAAGCTACTATGTTTGGGAAGGCCATGAGTGAGGACGCCTTTGAGGCCATATTTGTACTTCTCATCTATGGGCTAGTGTTATTCCCCAACATCGACAATTTTGTGGATGTGAACGCTATTAGGATTTTCTCTACTCTTAATCTCGTTCCTACTCTGTTGGGAGATACTTATTTCTCTTTGCATATGAGGAGTGCAAAGGGTGGTGGTACCATTGTGTGATGTTTGCCTCTGTTGTACAAGTGGTTTATTTCGCACTTGCTACAAACGCTCGCTTTCAAGGAGAACAAAGGATGTCTACGGTGGTCCACGAGACTTATGTCTCTCACTAATGATGATATCTTTTGGTACAACTATGTATATGATGGTGTGCAGATTATTGATTCTTGTGGTGAATTCTCCAATGTGCCTCTTCTTGGTACATGTGGTGGAATTAACTACAACCCTATTTTGGCACGTCGTCAGCTTGGGTTCCCCTTAAAGGATAAACCTAATAACATTTTGTTAGAAGGTGTGTTCTTTCAAGAGGGTAAAGATTCCCAAAACTGAAGGGCAGAATGGTCCACGCTTGGCGCAAGATTCATAGGAAGGGAAGGAAAGAGCTTGGTCCGAAGAATTGTATTACTTTGGAACCCTACACCTTGTGGGCGAGGAAGAGAGCTTCTGAGTACCGTATGCCCTATGATTACCCGATACCTACACCTATGGTTATGGTTAGGCCTTCAACCCTCCCTAACCAAGGAGTAAAGGAGTTGAAAGATGAAGACCGTTCGCGTGCTTGGGTCCGTGAGCGAGAGGAGCTACTTCAACAACTCAGAGATAAGGATGCTTTGATAGAATTTCTGGAGCATCAGGTTATCGACGAGCCTGATGATGTGGTGACTTCTCTTCTTCCTCAGTCATCTAGGTTTTGGAAGAGGAAGTATGATCGGCTCGCCAAGGAGAAGGCAGATATGGAGGCAGCCTTTGAGAGAGAGGTGAAGAGGTTTCGCGCAACTTATCTTCCAGTCTCGAGAGCTTTGGACGATTGTTTCTAGGGTTCCATAGGATGTTATTTTCCTTCTTTCTTGTATTGTATTTGGTTACCAAGACTGTACTTCTTTGGTGTAATTTTTTTACAGATATTATTGATATGAATATTCCATTATATGTCTAAATGATTAATATTTCCAAATATTCGTAAATAGATCTCTAAAAGTTCCTCTGATTAAAAATAAAATCATATGCACAAGCATTGAATGCATCATATGCATAAGCAGGTTTTGTTCAGGGCTTCTTGATCACTGGTCTAACTCTGTGTTCTTCATTTATTTTGAAGACAAGTTGACGCACCGGTACAACACCAAAGCCAATTCTTCAAAGTTAATGGATCACCTCGAGCAAGAAAACAGGGAGCTCAAGGAGGAAGTGGCAAGATTGACTGCCCTGATGGAGTCATTCTTGGCCGCCCAAAGCCAGTCTTCTCCAATGCCTTTAACTCCTCCCAGAGGACGGTCATCTTAGAGGTAGCTTCCTCTACCGTGCCTGCTGCTAATGCTCTTTTTGCTCCGTCTGCTATGCCAGCCGGGTTTCCCTGGGGGATGCCCGCTAATTTTGTTCCAGAGGGTCTCGCCCCTACATTTGCTTCTCTGCCGGCATCTAGCCCGGTCCTTGCTGTGCCACCTTTAGTTGTGCACACTTTACCGAGAGTTGATAACATCATTTATCACTCTGAGCCATCCGAGGACCCAGATGTGTACGAAAAAATGGATGCTATAAATGATCAATTCCTTGAGCTGCGCAAGGAACTTAAAACTCTAAGAGGGAAGGACCTCTTCGGTAAATCTGCTACTGAGTTGTGCCTCTTGCCCAACGTCAAGATTCCTATCAAATTCAAAGTTCCTGACTTTGAAAAATAAAAAGGAAACACTTACCCGCTCATCCATCTTGTGATGTACGCACGCAAGATATCAACTCAGACCGACAATGATCAACTCCTCATCCACTATTTCCAGGACAGCCTGTCCGGTGTCTCATTGAGATGGTATATGGGCTTGGATAGTGCGAACATCCACTCCTTCAACGACCTTGGTGAAGCTTTCTTCAAACAGTACAAGTACAACATTGATATGGCTCCCAATAGGGACCAACTGAGGGCTATGTCTCAGAAGGAGAAGGAAACATTCAAGGAGTACGCCCAAAGGTGGCGTGAATTGGCTGCACAGATTGTGCCCCCGCTCGAAGAGAAAGAAATGACGAAGATCTTTCAGAAGACCTTAAGTTCATTTTACTACGAGCGGATAATCGCTAGTGCTCCTAGTGATTTCACCGAGATAGTGAACATGGGGATGAAATTAGAGGAAAGAGTCAGGGAAGGATGCTTGACCAGAGAAGAAGGATCTTCTACCAAACGTTATGGGACGTTTACCAAGAAGAAAGATGGAGAGGCACATGTCGTGTCTTCCCATATTAAAAAAAGAAGACCCTTTATGAAGAGGAAGACTGTGCGCTCGGCTAGTACCCAACACCAGGTGGCTCATATAGCACCTGCTTTCAGGGAAAATCAACATTATCAGCATCAGAACTAGCAACAACAACATCAACATATCAACAGCGACAACATCGTCCACAATAGCAGGCCTACCAGCCCCGAAACAACAATAATACCAGCACTAGCTATGATAGGAAGAGGGTCACTTTAGATCCAATTCCAATGACCTATGGAGAACTATTATCCTCTCAAGACCAAGGTTCAAGACCTTGTTAAAAGCGATATCTTGTTTTTTAAGGACGTAGGTCCTAACATTAAGAAGAACCCATTGCCCGAGCATGGGAAAGCTGCAGTTAATATGGTCCAGGGATGCCCTGGAAAATACAAAGGTCCGATATGTCAGCCATATCAGACAATCGTTGGTCGAGATGCACAGACTGTTATGTGGATACAGTCACTACGAGCATGACCATGACAGCTGCCGAGTGTGCACTGTCAACAAGAGAGGATGTCGCAAAGTCAGGAAAGATATCCAAGAGATGCTCGATCAGGGTGTGATCGAGATACTTCAGAATTGTGATGAGGATGAAGTTAATGTTATATCCCCTGTTTTCAGAATGCCCGAAGCTGTTGTTGTCAGATATGATAGCAGCAAGAAGAAGGTTTCCCCTACTCTCGTTATTAAGCCAGCTGGCCCTGTTCCATACTCTTCAGACAGAGCAGTTCCCTACAGATACAATGCGGTTGCATTAGAAGATGGGAAGGAGGTGCCTTTACCCTCCACTTCTGTTACAAGCATATCTGACGTCAGTGGTGTGACCCGCAGTGGTCGTGTTTTTTCGGCGCCGCTGAAACCCCATGAAGATGTGTTGAGGAGAAGAACTGATGCTGTTGATAATTCTGCCACCCCTGTGGGGACTTCTTCTACTTCTCCGAATCCGGCACTTGTTGTTAACAAACCTGCCGCTGTTGCTAAAGCTTTTGTCCCTGCTGGCCAAAATGGCATATTGAGAGAGGACTATGATGAGATGCTGAGGCTCATCAAGAGGAGCGAGTATAACATTGTTGATCAGCTGCTACAAATGCCATCAAAGATATCTGTGTTGTCTTTGTTGATGAACTCCGAGCCACACCGTGAAGCTTTGTAGAGGGTGTTGGACGTGGCATATGTGGATCATGATGTCACAATAGAACAGTTTGATAGCATTGTTGCAAACATTACTACTTGTAACAATTTGAGCTTTTGTGATGCTGATCTTCCCGAGGAGGAAAAAGACCACAATTCGGCTCTACATATTTCTATGAATTGCAAAGATGATGCCTTGTCTAATGTGTTGGTAGACACAGGATCATCGCTTAATGTGTTGCCAAAATCCACTCTGGCCAAACTTTCTTATCAGGGGCCTCCCATGAGGCAGAGTGGGGTGGTAGTGAAGGCTTTTGATGGATCCAGGAAAATTGTGATTGGCGAGGTTGAGCTCCCAATTAAGATAAGACCTAGTGATTTCCAGATCACTTTCCAGGTCATGGATATCCACCTATCATATAGCTATTTGCTAGGCAGACCATGGATTCACGAGGCAGGTGCCGTGACATCCACCCTACACAAAAATTAAAGTTCATCAAGAATAAGAAGTTGGTGCTGGTAGGGGGAGAGAAGGCTTTCTTGGTAAGCCATCTATCTTCCTTTTCTTACATAGATGCTGAGGATGAGGTTAGGACGCTGTTCCAGGCCTTGTCTATTGCTGAGCCTTTAAAGAAAGAAACTTCTTCATTTGCATCCTACAATGAGGCGAAGTTGGCCATTGAGCATGGCACAACTACTGGTTTAGGACAAATGATTAAGCTGGAAGACAATAAATCCCGGGCTGACATAGGGTACTCTTCAGGCACTTTTAATGAGCGTAGCTTGTTTCAGAGTGGTGGTTTCATCCACACGGTCGAAGACCAAGAGGCCGCTGCTGTAGTGGAAGATGATGCAGAGGAAGATTCTGGCAACTTTGTCATCCCTGGAGGAGTCTGCAATAATTGGGTCGCTGTTGATGTTCCAACAGTTATCCATAAGTCCACGTAATGTGTTCACTTTTGTTTAAAAACCCTTCTCCCATGCCAAAAGGAGAATTGATGACATTGTTGGCACATATTAATACAATGATGTTCATTCAATAATTACATTTTAAATATTTGTTTTTCCAAATTATTTTCCCTTTTTGGTTTTTGCATGAAATTGGTGATCACCAAAAAACCCTAAAAATAAAATAAAATCAATCTTTTCATCTGCATAATTATTTGCTTTGCTTGAATTCTAAAATCTCTTTTATATCCAAAATCATTATGAAGGTTGATCAAACCCATTGAACATAATGATCCAACACCATCTTCCAACTTTGAGTTCCCTGTATTTGAGGCCGAAGAAGATGATGTTGAAGAGATTCCTGACGAGATTACCCGTCTACTTGAGCACGAAGAGAAGATCATTAAGCCGTATCTTGAGAATCTGGAAACAGTCAACTTAGGGTCTGAAGATTGTGTTTGCGAAGTGAAGATTGGGGCACTCCTGGAAGAGTCTGTTAAGAAGGGGTTGACCGAGTTGCTACGAGAATATGTCGACGTCTTTGCCTGGTCATATGAAGACATGCCTGGTCTGGATACTGATATCGTGCAACATTTCCTGCCTTTGAAGCCTGAGTGCGTGCCTGTGAAGCAGAAGCTCAGAAGAACTCATCCTGATATGGCAGTGAAGATTAAAGAAGAAGTTCATAAGCAAATTGATGCGGGGTTTCTGGTGACTTCTACATATCCTAAATGGGTGGCCAATATAGTGCCCGTGCCTAAGAGAGATGGAAAAGTCCGAATGTGTGTTGACTATCGAGACTTAAATAAAGCTAGTCCGAAAGATGATTTTCCTCTACCACACATTGATATGTTGGTAGACAATACAACTAAATTCAATGTCTTCTCATTTATGGACGGATTTTCTGGATATAACCAAATTAAAATGGCACCCGAGGATATGGAGAAGATAACATTCATCACACCTTGGGGAACATTCTGTTATCGAGTGATGCCCTTCGGTTTGAAGAACGCCGGAGCCACGTATCAATGCGCTATCACTACCTTGTTTCATGATATGATGCACAAGGAGATCGAGGTATATGTTGATGATATGATTGCAAAGTCGAGAACGGAAGTTGAACATGTAGAGCACTTGTTGAAGCTTTTCCAGCGTTTGAGGAAGTACAAACTCCGCCTGAATCCGAAAAAGTGTACATTTGGAGTCTGTTCCGGCAAGTTATTGGGCTTTATTGTCAGCGAGAGAGGTATTGAAGTTGATCCTGCCAAGGTCAAAGCAATACAAGAGATGCATGTACCCAAAACTGAGAAGCAAGTCCAAGGTTTTCTTGGCCGTTTGCATTATATTTCCATATTTAAATCCCACATGACTGCCACATGTGCGCCAATTTTCAAGCTCCTCCAGAAAGATCAGCGTCATGATTGGACCGAGGATTGCCAAAAAGCCTTTAACAATATCAAAGAATATCTGTCTGAGCCTCCGATTTTGTCTCTGCCTGTGGAAGGGAGACCATTGATTATGTACTTGACCGTTCTTGAAGACTCTATGGGTTGTGTATTGGGTCAGGAAGATGAATCAGGGAAGAAAGAGTATGCTATATATTATCTGAGTAAGAAGTTCACTGATTGTGAGTCTCGATACTCAATGCTTGAGAAGACATGATGTGCTTTGGCTTGGGCTGCTAAGCGCTTATGCCAGTATATGTTGAATCATACGACTTGGTTGATATCCAAAATGGATCCAATCAAGTATATCTTTGAGAAGACTGCTTTAACCGGGAGGATTGCCCGTTAGCAGATGCTGTTGTTTGAGTATGATATTGAGTATCGAGCTCAGAAAGCTATTAAGGGTAGTATCTTGGCTGACCACTTGGCACATCAACCAATTGAGGATTATCAGTCTGTTCAGTACGACTTCCCTGATGAGGAGATTCTATATTTGAAAATGAAAGATTGCGATGAGCCTACGCTCGATGAAGGGCCAGAGCTTGGTTCCCGATGGGGCATGGTGTTTGATGGCGCTGTAAATCAATATGGAAATGGTATTGGGGCAATGATTATTACTCCTCAGGGCACACATTTTCCTTTTACAGCAAGTCTAACTTTCAAATGCACGAATAATATGGCGGAATATGAGGCCTGTATTGTGGGTTTGGAAGAGTGTATTGATCTTAGGATCAAGCATCTTGATGTTTATGATGATTCAACCCTTGTTGTTAATCAGATTAAGGGTGAATAGGAGACGAATCAGCCTGGCATCATCCCATACAGAGATTATGTGAGGAGGATTTCAACTTTCTTTACTGAGGTTGACTTCCATCATATTCCTCGAGATGAGAATCGGATGGCAGATGCTCTTGCTACGCTTGCTTCGATGATTGCAGTGAAATTCTGGAATGAAGTCCCAAATATTACCATGATGCGCTTGGATAGACCAGCTCATGTATTTGCAGTTGAAGAAGTGAAAGATGATAAGCCATGGTATTATGACATCAAGTGCTTTCTCCAAAGTCAGATCTACCCGTCTGGGGCATCTGTTAAAGATAAGAAGACTTTGAGGAGATTATCAGGCAGTTTCTACCTCAATGGTGATGTGCTTTATAAGAGGAATTTTGACATGGTTCTGCTCAGATGCGTGGATAGACACGAAGTAGACCTGTTGATGACTGAAATCCATGAGGGTTCATTTAGTACTCATTCCAATGGACATGCCATGGCAAGGAAGATGTTGAGAGCAGGCTATTATTGGCTGACAATGGAGTCTGGCTGCTGCAAATATGTGAAGAAATGCCACAAGTGTCAGATTTATGCGAATAAGATTCATATTCCCCCGACACTTCTGAATTTAATTTCATCACCATGACCTTTCTCCATGTGGGGAATTGACATGATTGGAATGATAGAGCCAAAGGCGTCGAACGGTCACCGTTTTGTTCTCGTAGCAATTGATTACTTCACCAAGTGGGTTGAAGCGACATCATATGTGAATGTGACCAGGCAGGTGGTTGTGAAGTTTATCAAGAATCAACTCATATGCCATTATGGTGTGCCAGACAAGATCATTACTGATAACGGATTTAACTTGAACAACAAGATGATGAAAGAGCTGTGTAGTGAGTTCAAGATTGGACATCATAATTCTTCTCCTTATAGACTCAAGATGAATGGGGCTGTTGAAGCTGCTAATAAGAACATCAAGAAGATCATCTAGAAGATGGTTGTTACGTACAAAGATTGGCACGAGATGCTGCCATTTGCCTTGCACGACTATCGTACATCTGTCCGCACTTCAATAGGGGAAACCCCTTTCTCCCTTGTATATGGCATGGAGGTTGTGCTCCCCGTGGAGGTTGAGATCCCATCAATGAGAGTCTTGATGGAAGCCAAGTTAATTGAGGCTGAATGGGTTCAGAGTCGTTATGACCAACTGAATTTGATAGAAGAGAAGAGATTAACTGCCATGTGCCACAGCCAGTTATATCAGCAAAGGATGAAGAAAGCCTTTGATAATAAGGTCAAGCCTCGTGTGTTCCGAGAAGGTGACCTCGTGCTCAAGAAAGTTTTGTCTTTCGCGCTCGATTCTAGGGGCAAGTGGACTCCAAACTATGAAGGTCCATACGTTGTTAAGAGAGCCTTTTCAGGAGGCACTTTGATACTTACAACTATGGATGGCGAGGATTTCACTCGTCCTGTGAATTCACATGCAGTCAAGAAATACTTTGCCTAAAGATCCCTCATGGCATCATATCATTGCTCATGGCATTTGCCTCAAGGATCATAACATCTTGGATCCTTAACCTTTGGGTTTGGACTTGTGTGAGTTGGTTTGAGACCCCCAAGCATGCTTGAATTTTATATTATTGCTTTTCTTATTTTGTTTACTAACCAAAAGCACAAAAATATGTCACTAACTTTGTTTGTTTTGAAGCTCAAGCAGTCATGTGATTCAAGGCTCCTAGGAGGCCCCCATGCCCATTGAAGTGGCCAGATGAAAGTGAAAGAAAGCATGACAATGGTTCCCAAATATATAAAACATAATATATGCATCCCAAGTATCTCAATTGGTCAATTTGATCAAGATAAACCAAAGGGCTTGAGGATTGCTTCCCAAGGAAACCCTAATTCAACTGTGCATTGACTGTGCCTTGCTCATGAAGCAACCTCAACCTATGATCAAATAAAATCAAGGTAAGTTCTTTAATTCATCATTTTATTCATATATGAGCTTATGTGAGTGTCCTAAATCATTCATTCATCAAGGTTTGAAGTTTGGCTTTGAGAAGTTGATCAGTCAATTCATCTGACTATTTTGAAATCCACTGAGACCTAACTTTTGATGTGTTTGTCAAATGAAGATGACCCCAGGATAAAAAATGTTCTTAAGAACCATATGAACAACTTTAATGTTCATAAAAAAATCCATTTTAAACTTGTAAGGTCATCATTCATTTCAAAACATTATAGGTCATTTTGACTGAAACCCTAATTTTGGGTCAACTTCCCAAGGACCTAACTCCTTCATTTTTTATGATTTTGAGGTGATACCAAGTGAATTGGAAAGTTAAATATGTATAAATCAAATGTTATGTTGGACAAAATTTCATAATCCTAAAAGAAACACATGTGATAATACAAAACATTATAGGTCACTTTGGACCAAAGTCATTGAAATGTGAAAAAGTCCAACTTCAAGTGCCCATAACTTTCTCATAAAAAATCCAAATGATGCAAAATTTAAGTCCAAATTGATTGTCTTGAAAATATATACAATTTTTGTGTTTAAGGTTTTTTTCATTTGAGGCTTGCATCATTGAAACAGAAGGGCTTGCAGTTAGTCCATTTTGGCAAAATTTTCAAATACATGTTTTGTACCTTGAACTTCATGGCTAGTTTTCAATATTTTCCAAACTCCAAATGGATTTTTGTTCAACATAACTTTTGTTCCTCATGTCAAGACCTTTCCAACCATTACCCACATGCTTATGTTTGGATTTTCCAATTGGCCTTTTCGAAGAGGTGAAGCTTTATGATCAATTATGCATAACATGTTAAATTTCCATGCACAAGCTAATGCCTTGCAATCTGCATGTCCAATTCCATTTGGTTGATGTTTAGAATGCAAAACCAATTGATTTTGGGCCTCACATGTGCCTGTACAAGCCCATGCATGGAGGACCCAACTTCACATGCACACGAGTTCTTCACATCTTTGCATCAACTGTGGCTATAAATGGAAGCTTCATTTCATCCAATTGGCAACCTGAAGGCGCCTGAACCTCTGCTGAATTGCTTCCCTAACCTCTCACCAAAGGAATTAGCAATTTCACTTTCATTTTTCAAGTGTGATTTTCAACAACATCGGTTGATTATCATCACTAATTCCTAAGCCTAGCCCTCATACCAAGCATCCAGATCAAGCTGCAAGCAAAGGATTGGTTGAATTGTGCTCTTGAAAGTTGCTCTACAAAGGTTTATTCTCCAACTTTTTTCCTTCGAATCTCTTTGAATATTGTGCATTGCTTGGTTTGGTTGGAATTTCTGAAGTCCTCATTTGAGAGGAAAGCCCGTGGGGGTTTTAATTTTGTGAATTGGTTAACTTCAGATTGAGCACCTTGTTTTTCAACCTAAGATTTATTCTTCCATAAGAGTCTTGAGCAAAAACTAAGGTTACAGGGGTGATGTACATCACCCCAGCTTTCGATTGGTATATGGATCGTGTGTTATAGTTGAGGTTTCAAAACCTACAACTGGTGGCAGGAAGAGGCCTTCTCACCGGAGAAGACGATGGTTTCCACCACCGTCCCCACGTGTCCAAACCCTGGCCATTGGATGAGTGTTTCCAGATCTAATCCTAGCCCTATGTTGTTATGACTTAATTTAATGCTGAATGCCACGTTGTTGACTAAGGTGTATCATGCGCGCACGTTTCCCAGCCATGTGATCAACCACGTCAATTAATGAAATGGGATCTAAAGCTTGTGGTTTTTTCCAATTTATTAATTTCTGCTTTAATTTCTTTTATTCCATTTTCTTTTAAAAATTCATAACTTCTTTATTTGGAATCACAAAAATATGGGACCAATTGCAAAAAAATTCTCTTAAATTCTAGTTTCATAAAATGATTTTTAATTATTTTTGTGATCCCATTTAATATTTTTTGTGAATGATTTCTTTTCCGGTTGTTGTTAATTCATTTAAAATACCATTTGATATTCAAAAATGCCAAAAATATTTTCTTAACATCTTTGGATGATGACGAATCTATGAAAAATATTCTCATCAATTTCTTAATTGATTTGAGATTTATTTGAGATTTTAGTCCAATTATGTTATTTTTCTTCATTTTTAATTGTTTAAAATTAGTTTCTGTTATTAAAAAATGTTGAGAAAATTTGTCAAACTTTGTTTGACCATGTTAGACTTATGATGATCCAATTGGACTTATCCAAGTTGATTTGAATTGGATTTGAAGTTTGACCTTTATTTGTTCATTTTATTTTATGCATCATTTTAATTTAAAAAAATACCAAAAATATGTTTAACCTTTCTTGACTTCTAATCTTCATTTTACTTCTGTTTACCATTGATTGATGTTGATTCCATTCATGTTTGATCAATGTGTTTTGGTTATATCTTTTGAATTTCAATTTTGTACATTCCATTTCCATCTTCATCTTCTTCTTTTTCTTTTGACCAATGAGTTAATGATTTGTGGTTAGCCTTGACATATGAGAGGCTTAACCTTCTTTGATCCAAATCAAATTCCTCTTGACCAAATATCAAGTGAATTGCTTTGTGTCCAAGATAAGTTGCTTTTTGGTCAAGCAAAGAACCTGGAATCCATACAAGGTCATTCTTCTTTTCTTTTGGCATGGCAAGCTGTAGGAGCTTGGCTTACTAGTCATGATCTCTAACTTATGTTTATTTGCCTATAGTTTTGTTGACCGAACTCAGATAGGTGTGACTACTACATTAGTCCACTTACGATTGCTTAACATAGCGCTAAATTGCCTTATGGCACACTAACACTATCTATTAATTACTAACTTTTAATTCAAACATTTAATTCTTGCAATTTACTTTAACGCAATTTAATTTCTTGCTCATTTATTCATATTGTCTTTTTCCCTTTTCTCACTTGAGCTCATGTTTATGTTTATGCCATTTTCCTTTTGCTCACTTGAGCACATTATTGTGTAAGTATACTTTTGCCTTGTGCTTGTTTTGTTTTGTTTGTGTGAACCCAATGCAAACGGAGAAAGGACTTAGAATTAGGACCTCACCTATGCTAAATGGAGTTTCAAGAGCAACTAGGTCTCATGCCTTTAGAATGCTAAAATGGTTGAAGAGCAACTAGGCCTCATGCCTTTAGAATGCTTAATCTTGAGAATGACTTGAAAGGACCCCTTATTCTAAACTTACTCTTGTCCATTTCTATTATTGCATTTGGAAATTTTTAATTTGTGTGTTCTTGTGTGATAGGGATACCAAAACTTGAGCAAATTAGAAGGACCATTGTCATGAGCATCCAAGATAGGAGAGACAAGTCCAATTGGAGGATCCTAGGAGCTTGATTGAATATTTGCTGGATTGCTTGAGTTAATTGCTTTTTGATTGCTAAGTCCAAAGGAAAGGAGCAACTTGGATCATCTTTATGATCTCAAGAAAGGAACTCCAAGGGTTTTATTTCTTTTCCCTCATCTTTGCATGTTTAGGACCTATCCCTTCTCTTCTTCTCTCCACCCTAACCCAAGCCAAACTTATTTTGTGCAAACATTGGCATTGTTTTCAAAATTAGAAACCTAGGCACTATGCCTTTGATTTTTTCAAACTCCTTTCCTAATACTTATTTTGAATTGAACTTTAAGTCAACTTTGACTTCCTTTTGTGAATACTTCTAATTGGTAAATCCAACTCACTTCAAATTCTTTTGTGGTTCCAATGGCCACCTTTGCCAAAGATTTTCATAAACATTAGCTATTAGGTTTGATTTATCATAGTGGTTGATGTAAACCTCACCTTATCCTTAGTGATTGGACTATAAGTCTTCCATACTTATAATAGGGTGGATCCCTCACTAGTATGTTGAAGCTCTCCTCACATGGTGGATTGTTGGTTTAGGTTGAGTTTTCTCCCTTTGATAACAAAAGACCTTAAGGTTTTTGATAAACCAATTCACCAACTTATTTTGAGATTTTTACCCCGAACTACGAGGTTTTGATCTTACCTTTGTGATGGTACGTAGGCAATGTGTTTATCCATTCAAACAACAAAATTGTAAATAATTTGTATATTCTTCTCTCATCTCTCCAATCATGTTTGCACAAATATTTTCAAAAATACCAACTTACCATACAACATTTGCAAAAAGGGCTCCCTTAGAGTACTAAGGATGTTTTGGGTGCTTAAAACCTTCCTATTGCATAACCAACCCCCTTACCCAGATCTCTGACATTTTTATTAGTTTTTTATTTGATAAAACTTCTCGGTTTTTGTTCGCTTTTTGACCTTTCCTTTGGATAAATAGAAGTGCGGCGGTGACTCGAATTGTATGATTTACTTTTGATTTAGTCAATAAATCTAAAGGTAAAGAATACCCCGCTACAGTTACTTGTAGGACCAGATACAAAGTCCTGAACTTAGTGTTTTAGGTGTATGGTTTTTTAGTAAACAGTGTTCTTGACAGGTTTAAAAGGTGTAAACGCAACTCTTGATGAGTTAGGGATGTAATAAAGGTAAAGTGGGAATGGAAAATAGAAACGATAAAGCACTGAAACAAAAATATCAATGATAAAGCAAGAAAAGGTAAACTTTGCGAGATTAAATGACTTGTAATTATAAAGTGGAGGTAAAATACATTTTTATGAGGAGAGTGACTTTTTTCTCATAAACACTTTGGTACTTTAAGCTTTACCCCTACTGCAAATGTTCAAGTTGCCACCTCCATAATTTCACCTAACATTGGCTTACATACTAGTTGAAAATAACCGTCTAGAGGTTACAAAACCTTCTCGTGGTGCCACATGTCGGTCCACTCCCCCCATCTTGGCCAATAACTACCTACGATCTCTTTGTGTGTCCATGTTCCCATTCTCCGCTGAAAACCTTCGACTTCGACTGAGGCTTGCATGGGTCGACCCGCAGACTCGTCCAACCTCCTATCGAGGAGCCTCCGACATGTCCCCTGGTCGAAATTGGCCTTTTCCCTTATCCGAAATTGGTCAGCTAACAAATTGCCCCCTGAAAAGGCTAGCTCTGACATGAGCGAGTCGATCGAGAAGTTGGCCTTTTGACGTTCCATATTTCGGCTAGTTGTCTTGTCATTACTCATGACTTTATACGTGATGATGACTTTTTTCGGTCGTGCAATTTCCAAGACACTCAACCATCATTAGCAGCTATCCCTAGATCGTGGGATCTCAACCGAAACCCACTAACTCTTTTGATTAAACCTTAGACGTATTTCTGCATTGCACTTTCTCACACAGCATCTCAAAACCTTCAAACCTTTGCTTTATTTCGCAATAGCTTCCTCATCTCACGCAAAAGAAATTGTCTCTTATGGTACTGGTCATAATCCCATCGCCTTCAAGCTTACTGCTAAAGAAGGGATGAATCGCATTCCTCAACCCTCATCATCTGATGAAGCCATTATCAAGAACTAGAAAAACTAGATGGTTATTCCTTTCGTGGTGGACAAATTGTTTTTGGCTTTCCATGGTTCCCTTGCTGACAATTTTTTTTCTCCAAAGACCGTTTCACCCTTCTTTCCTGGGTATAAGCCTACTATGCTTTCTACTTTCAACAGATCTGTCGTACTTGACATCAGATTCATGGAGGCAAAAGCTAGGGTTTTTCGCTTCATGCCCACTCCTGGTGTAAGACCCCAATTTGACCCTAAGATCCCTCATGCTATCTCTATTAATGTAAGCCCTAGAGGCCAATACTTTTGGTACTTGTATCGAATTATTTATTAATAATAAAAGGCTTTTTATTTATTATGTTTGTTTAATAAAGTCCCTAGAATAGTTAGTCTGTTTAATGTATCAAGCATGACTTAATCATGAGATCCCATTAAACATAAGGACATTATTCTTAAAGTATCCGTAGTCGAGCTTTGTTGTAAAGTGGAATAACATTAAAGCATTAAGACTATTATGTATATAGACTGATGATCACATTCATGGATCATGGATAAGGAGTTATCAAGTCTTAAACATAGGTATGAATATTAAGAGTAATATTTATACTGAATTGACCCGCTATGAGAATACTATATAGAATGTTATGCAGAGTGTCATAAGTTATTCTCATGGTGATAGTGGTGTATACCACCCTTTGACCTGAAACCACTATGGATCCTAGATGTAGAGTCGAGTGCCTTATTGTTGATCAAACATTGTCCGTAACTGGATGACCATAAAGATAGTTGATGGGTACTCCACGAAGCATGTTGAGGGACATGAGTGGCCTAGATGTAATGTGCCCATCCTGCATAACAGGATAAATGTGTACGGGACCAATATTGAACTGGACAAGGATGACGCGGTCCATGCCTTGTGTTCAATATAGACATAGGGGCAAAAGGGTAATTATACACATAAGTATTATCACAAAAGGATTTGTCAGATCACATGACATTTTCGTGTCTTAGGTAGCAGTGATGTGTTGCTAGATACTGCTCACTGTTTATTATGTTAAATACGTGATTTAATATAATTGCTAATGTCACGAAAACCTACAGGGTCACACACAAAAGGATGGATTGATGAGAGATAGAATACCTAAGGAAGACTGTAAGGTACGACACACTTAAGCGAATTGTAGAACATCGTAAGATACAATGTACTTAAGTAGAATATGAAATATGGTAAGGTACCACACACTTAAGTGATTTTGGCATATCATAAGATATAGGCCACACACACTTAAGTGGGCTTTTTTAGCTTGCAACCCACACAAGTGGTTCTATAAATAGAACCCTTGTGCAGAAGCATTTGTACAGTTATAACTTCGTTTCTCTCTCTCTCTCTCTCTCTCTCTCTCTCACACACACACACACACACACACAACCTTCATTCGTAGCAGTTAGCAGTGAGATTGAAGGAATCCATTCGTGTGGACTGAGTAGAGGCGTTGTCACCATTCAATGTTCGTGATCGCTCTATAGATCTGCATCAAAGGTTTCAATCGCCACAAGAGGTAACTATTCTATCACTGATCATGCCCATTCGTAAGGATCACTAAAGGAGAAATTTTTTAAATTCCGCTGCGTTTTGGATCACTCTTCTCCTTCAATCTCATCATATGCATTAGTTTTGGGATTACACATTGGCACCTTCCTTACCCCTCATTCATTGGGTTTTAATTGGGAGAGATCACCAAGCAATTTTTTTGATTGTATCATGCTTTGTTTTTCATTACTTACTAACCAAAATACCAAAAATATGTCAATGCATAGTTTGTTGCTTTTGTAGGTAGTGTGTACGCTCACCTATGCTCCATCAAGCTCATATATAGGGTTTAACACCCTCAATGCAAGGAGATCAATCAAGAAATGGTTCACATCGACTCTAAGCATCATATATGGATCCCTATGGTCTTAACATATCATTTTGATCAATAAATCATCAAGAGTTTAAAGCTTGTTTGCCTTGGAAACCCTAATTCAACTAGGTACCTTGTGTGACTTCTTCAACAAGTTTCATCAACATTTGATCAAATATTTCAAAGGATACTTCATATTACATCATCTTATACATATATGATCCTCCATGAGTCCTAAAAGTCAAGAGAATGTAAAGCTAGCAAGATGGTTCATGGTGGTTGACCAGAGAAAGTCAACTGGTCAAAACTGGGGTTCCCTAGACCCTATCTCCTACAATTTTTGTCATATGAAAATTATCCCAAGAAACAAGTTACTCAAAATAACATTCCAAACAACTTTCATGTTGAAGTCAAGAGCTAGTTTTGCTTAGAAAGTCATTTTTTATGGTGAATGATTATAGGTCATTTTGTCTGAACCCTAGTAAGAAGGTCAACTTCCCAAGACCATAACTTGCTCAATTGTTATGATATGAAAGCAATTCAAACTCCATGATTAAATTCAAAATGTCTAATTCAACTTTTATGTTTAGAGGAATTTCAAATTCAACTTGCAAGTACATGTGCCAAGAGGAAACATTATAGGTCACTTTTGGTCATTACCATTGAACAAGTGATTTTCCTCAACTTCTAAAATGCATAACACGTTCATACCTCCAAATGAGGTCAAATTTGTGACCCAACAGAATAGTTTTTAAATATATACAACTTTTATAAAGGAACTTTTTCCATTTGAAGTCCATAGCAAAAGTTATTCAAAGTGGAAGAAGTGAACATTTGACTTGGTACTTAGAAAATTTTCAAATATGTTTGATTTTTCAAACTTCCACCTCAAAATTCATCATGATCCAAGCTTAAAATGGAAAAGTGTTCAACATGAAAGTTGTTCTCCTTTATCTCACCTTTCTAAAAATTCCCAAATCATATCATTTGGATCAATATTGAAGGACTTGCACATGGGTGCAATATGTGGTACCATTTGGAAGGATTTCATGATCAAACTCATTTCAACATTGCATGGCTTAATGCAACACTTTCAGCATGACCTATGCACGATTTTGGACCTTTTCAAATGATTATTTGGGCTTTTCACACACCCATGCTAGCCCATGAAGGAACTTGCTATTTTTGAACATTCAAAATAAAGTGTGTGAAAATCAATTGCCAAGCCTATAAATAGAAGTGCATTGTGATCAGGACTCCATCAACACCTTGCCCAAGCTTTGCCAGAGCAATCCAAACCCTCATTCCATAGAATTTTTGAAGATTTCATTTGAAATCGAGCTTGAACTTCATCTTCTGTTTGGAAGTTCAAACTCCAAAAATTCATTCCCCTTTTCATCTCAAATGGTTTCTGCTAGCAAAAGGAAGAGAAAGCAAGCAAATCCAGATCAAGATCAGGTGAATTTGAAGCAATTCGAAGGTGATTTTTCAGAAACTTCATCTCTTCGATTATCTCTCTATTCTTCATCATTCTTTGTGATTTTTGGTTGGATGAAGTCCTACCAATGTAGGCGACAAGATTTAGTTGCTTTGAGGTTAAATAGAAGTAACTCAGTTCATGATCCTTAAAATTCAAATCCCTGTATCTTTTTATATACCCGGAGTTGGATAAAATTGAGGCCAGATTCGAGCTCCTGAGCATTTTTTCTTTGAATCCATGTTCTTGTTTTTTATTTTGGTGATGGTTGATGGTGGACTAGTTCGGTGAGGTCCACCGAAGAAGAAGACCGGAGCCCTAGCTCCGGTGGTGTATTGTCACGCCTCCCAACCATCAGATCTTGTTTAAATGTTTTAATCATATCCATTGGTTTTAATTACCATTGTTGCAACGTGTTGACTAGGGTGTACCATGGATGACACGCGCGTAGCAATCAGATCTACCACCTCAATTAATGAGGGAGATCTGATGGCTCTAGTTTTTTCTATTTTAATTTTAATTTCTGATTTTATGTTTAATCCATTTATTTTGTTTAATTCATAATAATTTCATTTTTAATCCAAATAATATGGGACTTTCGCCAAAAATCTTTAAATATTTTCCTCTTTCATCTTTTGAATTAAAGTTATTTTTTAGATTAATTTTGATATTTTTAATGAATTATTTGTTTTTGTGCATATTTTTAATTGTTTAAAAATACTTATGACTTTTCAAAAATCATGAAATTTTTTGTCTAAGGTCCTTTGACTTTGTTTGACCTAGGATAAATCTTTTGGCCATTTATTTGGTATTTTGAAGAGGTTTTAGGTTTTGACCAAATTAAATTGAATTTAAATGCATTTTAATTTGATTTTTAATTGATTAATTGTGTAAAAATTGTGTTGAGCTATTTTATTTGATTTGTGATATTTGATTATTTGTTTGGGCCTTGGTCAAAGTTGATTTGACTTTTGTTGAGTTAAAATCATTGGGCTTAGGGGATTGATGAAATGTACATTTCATCTCCTAAAATGAATGAATGATTTTAATTTAATAAAATTCCTCCCATGATCAATTTGTGTTTCTCTCATCTCCCCTTCCTCTTCATCTTCAATCCCATTCTCTCCCATCCCTTTCATTGACCAATAAAGCCTCAAGATTCTAAGGCTAATTGGTTCATCAATAATCTTGTGTTAGATGAACCAATACAAGTATGAATGAGATATGTCCATCCTTTTGATATTTTTTCTTTTAGTGTATGGTATGTTTTAGGAGTTTGGTTCATCATACCAAATCTATAACATGCCTTAACACCTAAATTTCTACTGCTCGGCCTCAGATAGTTGTGACTTCTACATAAGTCCAATTACTGCTTAACATAGAGCTAAATTTGACCCTATAGGCATAGCATTCTAATAAGTGAGATTGTAAGTCTCCCATCTTTCATGGTATTGTATGCAAACTTTGCCTTTTTCCTTCCTTTAGAATATGTCTTGGTTCAAGAATCCATGCTTGTGAATAGATGGTTGAGTGTTCTCCAAAGAATGACTTAATCAATTGAAAAGCAAAACTCTACTAACATCCAATTCTCTATATTAACTTTGCTTTATTTTTAAGTCATTTATTTTATGCGTTTTATTTTGCAAGTCATTTATCATTCATTGTCATTTACATATCATTTATGTTTATGTCATTTTCACTTTGCTCATTTGAGTCATGTATTGTGATTGTATATATTTGTTTGTGTTTGTGGTCTTAGGATCTTAAAATACCTAATAAGCAACAAAAACCCTAAAAAATGTTTTGTGTGGACTGTTGGGATTGATATAAACTTTTGGACTTAGGATTAGGCAACATTCCATATGCAAAAGGACTTGGCCAATGCCAACATTTTTGAGACCAAGTAATTGTAATTTGAGCTTTCATATGATGCAAGTATTGGACCCACTTGAATTCATCTGCTACATGGTCTTGATGCAACTGTTATTTTGATCTCATGCCTAATGCTTTATTCTGAGTTAATCAAGGAGTATTTCATCTGATACATGAGAAGACAAAGGAGACTACTAGCTGTGGGATTTGCTTGCTTAGATGTGGATATCTTTATTTGATGCCTTGATCTTCATGATGCTTGATATTACTAATTGTTTGTTGATATTTTCTTGATTCAAAGTCCAAAGGGAAAATGAGTTTTCTATATGACATTATTGTCTGTTGGATTGCATCCCATTGGTCAGATGTTTTCAACTCTTAACTTTCAATTTTATGCTTAGAATTATTCTCTTCATCTCCTCTCACTTCTTAAATTTTAAAATCTCCCCCCTTTTCAAAAAGCTTCTTTGCTTGTGATTTCAAACTTAGACTTTGTTTTAATAATTAGAAACTTTGGCCTTACGCCATTGAATTTTCAAACTCTTTTCTTAAATCAAACTTGTAAGTAAACTTAACCATATTGACTTAAAATTTTCAAAAGACAAAAAGAACTAACACTCATTCAAACCTTTGGGGCTCTTTTCACTTAAATTTTGATTAAAAGCAATCCACTCATATTGAAATTGATACCACGAACTACGAAGTTTTTATCTCTCATTTTTATGTTGGTACGTATGCACAAATCCGAAGGTCTTGTCAAACACAAAAATAATCAAATGAATTCTTTTCTCATATCCAAACTCTATTTTTATCATACATATTTTATACCAAAAACACATACACACATAAAAAAGGGCTCCCTAGGAGTACCTAGGATACTTTGGGTGCCAACACCTTCCCTCTGTGTAACCAACCCCCTTACCTGTAATCTCTGGCATTTTATTAGTTTTGACTTGAAAACTTCTTATCTTTGGGTTTTGTTCGTACTTTTCCATTGGACTTCAAGCAATGCCATATGAAGCTTTTATCCGCGTTATCTGCCGACGTAGTTGAAGGACTCTTCAGTGTGTTGGTTCAGTTCTATGATCCTCTCTACCGTTGCTTCATTTTTCCCGATTATCAGCTTGTGCCTACGTTAGAGGAGTATGCCCATCTCTTGGGAACACCCATTTTTGACAAGGAACCCTTTAGTGGATTGGAGGAGATTCCCAGATCTCATATTATGGTTGAAGCTCTTCATCTGAAGAAGTATGAGATTAAGGCTCATTGGGTGAAGAAATGAGGAATGATTGGGTTGACTTCTGAGTTCCTCATATGGAAAGATATTGTCTTTGCTCAAGCCGATGGTATGGATGCTTTTGAAGCCATCTTTGTGTTACTCATCTATGGTTTGGATTTGTTCCCTAACATTGACGGTTTTGTTGATGTTAACGCCATTAGAATCTTCTTGATTGGAAATCATGTTCCTACTCTGTTGGGTGATTTGCATTTATCTTTGCATTTAAGGAATTCTAAAGGTGGTAGGACTATTGTGTGTTGTATTCCTCTTTTGTATAAGTGGTTTATTTCTCACTTGCCTCAGACACCTGATTTCTTGGAGAACAAACATTGTCTACGGTGGTCCCCGAGACTTATGTCTCTCACTAATGATGATAATATTTGGTATGATTCTGCATTGAGTAGTGTGGATATTATTGATAGTTGTGGTGAATTCTCTAACGTGCCCCTCATTGGTACACAAGGAGGAATCAACTACAACCCTGCTTTGGCTCGTCGCCAACTTGGGTTCCCCTTGAGAGACAGACCTAATAACACTCAGTTAGAAGGTCTTTTCTATAAAGAGGGTAAAAATCCCCAACATTTGAAGTAGAAGATGATGCATTCTTGGCATAATATGCATAGGAAAGGAAGATCCGAGCTTGTCCCATGCAATTGTGTAACTTTAGAAGCTTACACTACTTGGGTGAAGAAGAGAGCTTTGGAGTTAAAGATGTCATATGCTTGTGAAAGACCTATGTTTATGGTTGTGGCTGAGCCATCAACTCTCCCTAAGCAAGATGTAGAAGAGTTGGAAGACGCACTCGCTAAGATGAAGCAAGAGAGAGATATGTGGGAAGAGAGGTTCCATGCTTTGAGCCAAAAGCATAAGGAGTTGCAGCTTGAGTTGAAGCACAAAGATGCGCTTATTGAACTTCTTGAAGACCGAGAAGTGAAGAGATAGAGAGAGCAAGGGGGTTCATCTTCCTCTAGTATGCCTCAACCTTTCGGTGCTTGGAGGAAGATTGTTGATCAGCTTGTCCTCGAGAAGGCTTAGATGAAGACATCTTTTGAGTCCGAGATCCGACGCATCTGAAGGAAGTACGCTCCCGCAGCTAGATCAACTGATATTGTTGCTAAGGGATCCTTAGGATGATTAGTTTCCTTTTCTCTTGTATTTGTATTTTGGTTTCTGAAATTGTACTCAATGTAATCCTTCCAAATTTTATGAATAAAAAGATATTTTTATGGTCAATAAAATTGTTATTATTTTTATCATTTAATACTTGCAAATAAAACAGTATGTTCCTTGAAATTAAAAACAATCAAAAACATTGCATTTCATGCATCATTTGCATAACACGTTTTCTTCTGCCAGATGTTTTATCAATTATTCTTCTGTACTTTAGCCAAGATGACTCATCAATACAACACTCGCTCCAATCAACCCAGAATCATGGAACATTTGGAACAAGAGAACAAAGAGCTGAAGGATGAGATTGCACGATTGACTGCCATGATGGAGTCTGTTCTTGCTACGCAAAATCAGTCTTCATCAACTCCTACAACCCCCCTAAAGGATTGTCATTTTCGAGGTTGCTACCTCGACTATTCCCATTGCTGCTAGCCAATCTGATCCATCTATTCCTGGTGGATTCCCGTGGGGAATGCCACCAAACTTTGTGCCTGAAGGGTTTGCACCTACCTTTGCTTCCATGCCGACATCTAGCTCGATCATGATTGTGCCTCCTCCCATTGTTCATACTTTGCCTCGTGTTGAGGACACCATCTACCATTCTGATCCATCTGAGGGCCCAGATGTTTATGAGAAGATGGATGAGATGAAGGATCAGTTTCTTGAGCTGTGAAAGGAATTGAAAACATTGAGAGGAAAAAACCTGTTTGGGAAGAGTGCTGTTGAGCTCTGCCTATTTCCAAATGTGTAGATCCCGATGAAGTTCAAAGTCCCTGACTTTGAAAGGTATAAGGGAAATACTTGTGCACTTAGACACCTTGTTATGTACGCCAGAGAAATGTCAACTCAGACTGATAATGATTAGTTGCTGATTCACTATTTCCAAGAGAGTTTAACTGGTGCTGCTCTGAGATGGTATATGGGGTTGGATATTGCAAGTGTCCGTACTTTCAATGATTTGGGTGAAGCTTTTGTCAAGCAGTACAAGTATAATATGGATATGGCACCGGATATAGACCAACTGAGGACTATGTCTCAGAAGGAGAAAGAGACGTTTAAAGAGTATGCTCAAAGGTGGAGGGAACTTGCTGCTTAGATTAATCCTCCATTGGAAGAGAAGGAGATGACGAAGATTTTCCTGAAGACCCTGAGTTTGTTTTATTACGAACGTATGATTGCTAGTGCCCCTAGTGATTTTATCGAGATGGTAAACATGAGGATGAGGTTAAAAGAGGGAGTTCGTGAAGGACGTCTACCTAAGGAGGAAGCATCGTCCAATAAGAAGTACAATAGTAGTTTTGCCAAGAGAAATGAGGGGGAAACCAATTCAGTATCTGCAGGGAGGCAGAGAAGGCCTCATGTCAGAAGGAGTTCTCAACCGTGTCAGCATCAACATTAAGTTTCTTCAGTAATTCCCGTGTTTTCCAATAATTCCAACAACCAATTTGTTCCGATTCAACAACAAAAACGTCAACAACAACCGCAACAGTGAACCAACTTCAACAACAACAACAATAATCAACAACAAAACTTTGAGAGGAAGAAAGTCTCTTTTAAACCTTATCCTATATCATACGCCGAATTATACCCATCCTTGGTTCTCAAGAACCTACTTCAACCCAGAAATCCCCCTCAAATTTCCGAGCCACTTCCTTGGTGGTTCAAACTCAAACTCCGTTGTGCTTTTCACCAGGGATCCCCTGGCCATGACATTGAGAATTGCTACCCATTGAAGTATGAGGTACAAAAGCTTGTGAAGAGTGGGATGGTGTCCTTTGAGGACCGTGCACCTAATGTGAAAGCTAATCATTTTCCTGCTCATGGTACTGCTTCAGTAAACATGGTAGATGGTTATCTTGGGGAGTTCAAGATTTATGATGTCCATTTTATCAGAAGATCCTTAGTAAGAATGAATAAGGATATTTGTATGGTTAGTGAATGTGAGCATGACTATGATGGTTGTGCAATCTGCAGTGTGAACCCTCGAGGATGTATTATTGTTAAGAGAGATATTCAAAGGTTAATGGATGAAGGTCTTATCCAAATTTTCCAGTCCCGTCACTCGGGAGATGATGTGAATGTAATTGTTCCTGTTTTCAAGACCCCTGAGCAGGTAGTAATTCAGTTTGATAACAGCAGCACAACAATGTTAATAAATCGGTATCACTGTTGGTAATACGGTTAGCGGGCCCTATCCCATATGCATTCGATAAAGTTGTGCCTTATCAGTATAACACCACAATGATGGAGAATGGTCAAGAGGTTCCGATACTTGTAACAAATTCTATGGTGAATATAGCTGATATTGCAAAGATGACCCGTAGTGTCGTGTCTTTGGTTCGGTCTTTTCGAGGGAAGTAGAGGATGTTTTAGCCAGTAAGAAGGTGGATGTGTTTGTGATGAATCTAGTTAGTGCTCCAGTGTGTTAGTCCAGTGAATCCAGCAAGCTGAAGCCTAATGAAGATGATGAGGTATTACGATTGATTAAGAGGAGTGAATTTAACGTGGTGGAGCAGCTGCTTCAAACCCCGTCAAAGATTTTAGTGCTGTCTCTGTTGATGAATTCTGAAGCACACAAAGAAGAGTTGTAGGAAGTACTAGAGCAAGCCTATGTCGAGCACGATGTTACAGTGGATAAGTTTAACCACATTATGGCTAACACCACTTCTTACAATAATCTGAGCTTTTGTGATGAAGAGCTTCCCGAGGAAGGCAGAAATCACAACCTAGCACTCCATATTTCGATGAATTGTAAGAAGGACGCTCTATCCAATGTGTTGGTGGATACTTGTTCTCCTTTGAATGTGCTTCCAAAATCAACTCTTTCTATACTCTCTTATCAAGGAACCCCTATGAGGTATAATGGCATGATCGTCAAGGTGTTCAACGGTTCTCGAAAAACTATCATTGGTGAAGTGGACCTTCCAGTCAAGATAGGTCCGAGTGATTTCTAGATTACTTTTCAAGTAATGGATATCCACCCGACCTATAGTTGTTTATTAGGAAGGCCATGGATTCATGAAGTAGGAGCTGTGACATCTACTATGCACTAGAAGCTTAAATTTGTGAAGAACGACAATCCTGTCGTTGTTGGTGGAGAGAAGGCATTTTTAGTGAGCCATCTGTCATCCTTTACGTATGTTGAAGCTGAGGAGGAGGTTGGAACTCCGTTCTAAGCCTTGTCTATTACTGAAGTGAAGAAAATTGGGGCATCCATGTCTTCCTTGAAGGATGCCTAGAAAGCTATTGAAACTGTCAGCGTGGATCAGTGGGGTCGTGTGATAGAGACTGCTGAGAATAAGAATAGGGCCGAATTGGGATTTCAACTAGGGTCGTTCAACGTCAAAGCTGAAGATGTGCAACCGAGTTTCCGTCGTGGAGGGTTCATTCATGGTAATGATCAACACTCAGCTGCTGTGATCGAGGATGATGAAGACAAAGATTGCGCCAACTTTGTGACGCATGACCAGACTTGCATCAATTGGGTTGCTGTTGATATTCCTATTGTTGTTCACCACTCTAAGTAATTTGTTTTCATTTTTTAAGAAAAAATCCTTCTCCTATGCCTAAGGAAGAAGTGAACATTGTTAGGCGTTTCAATCATCATTAATAAAATACAATTTTATTCATCCACATCTATGATGTTTTATTTTTACTTTTTGCTTTTTTGAAAATGGTAATCACAAAAAAACATAAATGAATAAATAATAATCATCCATCTGCATAATATTTGGTCACAATTCACTTCTCTAAAATCAAAATATCAAATCATTATGCAGGTTGGTTCCCAAACCCATTGAATACAATGATCTTACTCCCTCTCCAAACTTTGATTTCCCTGTGTTTGAGGCTGAGGAAGAAATGGATGATGAAGAAGTATCTAATGAATTATATCATCTACTTGAGCATGAGGAAAAAGTCATTCATCCATTTGAAGAGCAGATTGAATTAGTCAACTTGGGTTCCGAAGATGATGTGAAAGAAGTCAAGATCGGGTCTCAACTGTGTCCAGAGGCTAAGAAGGGGTTGATTGATCTTCTTCGAGAAAATTCAGATATGTTTGCTTGGTCCTACCAAGACATGCCTGGTTTGGACTCTGATATTGTGGAGCATAGATTGTCGTTGAATCCAGAATGCCCGCTAGTCAAGCAGAAGTTAAGGAGGACTCATCCTGATATGGTAGTGAAGATCAAAGAAGAAGTGCAGAAACAAATTAATGCTGATTTTCTTGTTACCTCCGAATATCTGCAGTGGGTGGCAAATATTGTGCTTGTCCCTAGGAAGGATGGAAAAGTCCGTATGTGTGTTGATTATAGAGATTTGGATAAAGCTAGTCCGAAAGATGATTTCCCTCTGTCACGCATTAATATGTTGGTAGATAATACAACTAAATTCAAAGTCTTTTCATTTATGGATGGATTTTCCGGTTATAATCAAATCAAGATGGCACCCGAAGATATGGAGAAGACCATATTCATTACCCCCTGGGGAACATTCTGTTATATAGTGATCTCTTCGGGTTAAAGAATGCTGGTGCAACGTACCAGAGAGCTATGACCACTTTTTTTCATGATATGATGCATAAAGAGATTGAAGTTTATATTGATGACATGATTGCCAAATCAAGTGATGAAGAAGAACATGTTGAGCATTTGTTGAAGTTATTCCAGCATTTGAGGAAATACAAACTCCGCTTGAATCCCAATAAGTGTACTTTTAGTGTTTGTTCTAGTAAGTTGTTGGGCTCTATTGTCAGTGAGAAGGGTATTGAAGTTGATCCTGCCAAGGTCAAAGTAATACAAGAAATGTTTGCACCCAAAACTGAGAAGAAAGTCAGAGGTTTTCTCGGCCGCTTGAATTATATTTCGAGATTTATATCGCATATGACTGCCACATGTGCACCTATATTCAAGCTTCTTCGAAAGATCAATCTTGTGATTGGACCGAGGATTGCCAGAAAGCTTTTGATACTATCAAAGAGTACCTGCTTAAGCCTATGATTCTGTCTCCGCTTGTTGAAGGAATACCTTTGATAATGTATTTGACTGTGCTTGAAGAGAGTATGGGATGTGAGACTCGGTATTCTATGCTAGAAAGACTTGTTGCGCATTGGCTTGGGTTGCTAAGCGTCTGCGCCGGTATATGTTGAATTATACTACTTGGTTGATATCCAAAATGGATCCAATCAAGTATATTTTTGAGAAGCCCACTTTAACTAGGAGGATCGCCCATTGGAAGATGTTGTTATCAAAGTATGATATTAAATATCGATCTCAAAAAGCGATTAAAGGTAGTGTCTTGGCTGACCATTTAGCTCACCAACCGATTGAAGATTACCAGTCACGGCAGTACGATTTTCCCGATGAAGAAATTTTGTACTTAAAAATGAAAGATTGTGATGAACCATTGCTTAAAGAAGGGCCAGAACCTGGTTCCCGTTGGGGCATGGTATTTGATGGAGCTGTTAATCAGTATGGTAATGGCATTAGGGCAGTGATTATTACTCCTCAAGGCACTCATTTTCCGTTTATAACTAGATTAACTTTCAAGTGTACAAACAACATGGTTGAGTATGAAGCTTGCATTATGAGGCTTGAAGAGGCCATTGATCTCAGAATCAAATATTTAGACGTCTATGGAGATTCAGCTTTGGTGGTGAATCAGATCAAAGGTGAATGGGAGACGAATCAACCCGGTTTGATACCATATAAAGACTATGCGAGAAGGATTTCAACATTCTTTATAAAGTTTGAATTTCATCATATCCCTCGAGATGAAAACTGGATGGCAGATGCTCTTGCAATGTTGACTTCAATGATCATGGTGAAATTTTGGAATGAAGTTCCCAATTTGACTGTGATGCGTCTTGATAGGCCTGCTCATGTGTTTGTTGTTGAAGAGGTCAAAGATGAAAAGCCGTGGTATTTTTATATTAAGTGTTTCCTCTAAAGTCAGATGTACCCATCTGGGGCATCTTTGAAAGATAAGAATACTTTGAGAAGATTAGTTGGCAATTTCTACCTGAATGGTGATGTGATTTATAAGAGAAACTTCGATATGGTTCTACTCAGATGCATGGATAAACACAAAGTAAACTTATTGATGACTGAAGTCCATGAAGGTTCCTTTGGTACTCATTCCAATGGACATGTTATGGCTAAGAAGATGTTGAGAGCAGGTTACTATTGGCTGACAATGGAATCCGACTGTTGCAAGTTTGTGAAGAAATGCCACAAGTGTCAAATTTATGCAGATAAGATTCATGTTCCTCCGACACTTTTGAATGTCATTTCCTCTCCATGGCCCTTCTCCACGTGGGGAATTGATATGATTGGCATGATTGATCCTAAAGCTTTGAATGTACATCATTTCGTTTTGGTGGCTATTGATTACTTTGCAAAGTGGGTTGAAGCAACATTGTATGCAAATGTAACCAAGAAAGTTATTGTGAGGTTTATCAAGAATCAGATTATATGCCATTATGGTGTGCCAAGTAAGATCATTACTGACAATGGATCGAACTTGAACAATAATATGGTAGAAGCTCTTTGTAAAGACTTCAATATTGCATATCATAATTCTTTTCCCTACAGACCTAAGATGAATGGGGCTGTTGAAGTTGCGAATAAGAACATCAAGAAGATCATTCAAAAGATGGTTGTAACATATAAAGATTGGCAGGAGATGCTCCCATTTGCTTTGCATGGGTACCATACATCCATCCATACTTCAACAGGGGCAACCCCTTTCTCACTTGTTTATGGTATGGAAACTGTACTCCCCATGGAGGTTGAGATCCCATCACTACGTGTTTTGATGGAAGCCAAGTTAATAGAAGCTGAATGGTGTTAAACCAGGTATGACCAATTGAATTTGATTGAAGAAAAGAGGTTGACTGCCATGTGTCATGGTTAGTTGTACTAGCAGAGAATGAAGAAAGCTTTTGACAAGAAGGTCAGGCCTCGTGTGTTCTGAGAAGGTGACCTTGTGCTCACTAAGATTTTATCTTTTAAACCTGATGCTAGAGGCAAATGGACTCCTAATTATGAAGGTCCATATGTTGTTAAGAGAGCCTTTTCAGGCAGTGCTTTGATTCTTACAACTATGGATGATGAAGAATTCACACGTCCCATGAATGCCGATACACTCAAGAAATACTTTGCCTAAAAAGAAAAGAGCAACTCGTTAGGTTGAAAACCCGAAAGGGTGGCTTAGGTAAAAATGAGCGTCTCGGTGGATTGAAAACCCGAAAGGGCGATCCAGGCAAAAATTACAGACATAAAACAAAAAATTTGTCCCGATAGATTGAGTACCCCATCTTGGGGAAATCTATGCGAAAATTAGGGATTATGGCAAGTAACTACATTTAGTTGATCTCCAGTCATGTGAGCAGTTTTTGAGCAAGTCAGTCGATTCTGATTCATCTTTCTCAACCAAAGCCAAGAGCATAGTGGATATTGAATTTGGTAGAAGGATTAGTGATCATTGTATTCAATATTGCCCTTTTCCATGTAAATTACCATTTTTCAATCTTTGTAAGGATCTATGGAGTCTTGTCATTTACAGACTACCATTCTATTAAATAAAGTTGAGCTTTTTATCCAATTGTTTTTACTCTTATTTATTTTTTAGCTAAATAGAATTGAATTTTATGATGATAATTTTGAAATTGAATTAATAAACAAAAATCATTTTTCTTAAATAATAAAAGCAATCACTTTAAAGGCAATTGATTATAGTAAGGAATATCAATAAAAATCTGAGAACAGGTAAGCCCTAAAGTGCGAAGCATTGTTGGTCTTCCCCAAGCAGTTGGTTTGATAACCTTTTCCTCCCCTACGACAAGTCAGTTTCCCCAATTGAGTTTGTAATCACATCCCCAACTGAGTTGTAGGCTCATGTTCTCATTGATTTTCACGAACCCAATAGAGTTTTATCTCCTATAACCCCAATGGAGTTCACTTCTGATCCCCGACAATGTTGATTCTCGAGCAGTATTTGATATGGTCACCTGCGATTTTGTCTCCCATTTGATGTGATGATTAACCTAAAATTCCCTGCATAGTTGAAAATTTAGGTCCTCAACAAATCTTTTCTCTTTCCCCAACCAGGGTTGAATTATTCAGAGTTGAATGACTTATGTTCATCCTCAGCATTTTCTTCTCCAATTGGCCTTTTCATCTCGTTGAGATTAGCCGAGTGTTATAGAGATGATTCGAATTAGTGAAATTTGCATCCTTTGTGATTGTTTTGTTAGCATAATCATCAATCATATACATATACATTCATACATAAGATATTTCATTATGCATTTGATTCCTTATTTTCTGATCCTCTACTATGGTGATATTTTTCCCCATGCAGATTTGGTACGTTTGTCCTCTTTCAATGGCAGAGTGTCATCCCCTTAAGCAAAAAGAATATAACTCTTCTCATTCCCCACTGAGTTATTTCCTCGTGGATGATTATTCTTTCAGTTTCCTCACCAGTTAATTATCTGGATAGAATCATCCCCCTCTGAGTTATATCCTCATCGGGTTGAGTCTTTGTTTGACTGTTTCTTTCTAGCTCTTACCTAGACAAATATTTTTGGTCCCCCGAAAGTCTATTACCCACTAACTGGTAATATTCTTTTTGATTTGTGAGTACTTTACTTTTTCCCAATACCCGATAAAAGTAATTTACCTCCTTTATTTTCCCCAGTGGATTCATTTTCACGTTTCATCAGGTAGTCTATCCTTCATATGTTCATCCTAACCAATGACCGATATTCTCCCCTTTGTGGTTTTCTACCCAGTAAAAAGGTAGTTGTAATCCCTATTTCATTCCCTAGAGAGTCAATCCTGATATGTTCATCCTAATCAATGACATATTTTCTCCTCTTTTTGGTCTTCTGCACAGTAACCAATAGTTGTAGACCCTACTTTCCCCTCTGAGTCTATCCTTGATATGTTCATCCTAACCGTTGACAGATATTCTCTCTTTGGTATTCTATCCAGTAACCGATAGATATAATTCCTATTTTTACCCAGGTGGTCTATCCTTGATATGTTCATCTTAACCGATGACAAATATTCTTCCCTTGAGTCTATCCTTGATATGTTCATCTTAACCGATGACGAATATTCTCTCTTTGGTCTTCTGCCTAGTAACCGGTAGTTATAAATCCTATTTTCCCCAATAGGCTATTCTTACCCAATAACCAATGACAAATACACCTCCTGTTTCCGTCAGCGAGCATCCTTGATATGTTTACCCTAACCAGTAACGGATGCCTCCCTGTCAGATTATGTTATACTCCTACCCAGTAACCGGTGATAAATAATATAATTCTAGTACTCCTGTGTTGAAGTTCATTCTTTCCCAATTGAATGTGAGTGCATATTTCCTTAGTGAAGTCGCCAATTCCCGGGGATTATGACCAGTACCATAAGAGACAATTTCTTTGTGTGAGATGAGGAAGCCATTGTGAAATAAAGCAAAGGTTTGAAGGTTTTGAAATACTGTGTGAGAAAGTGCAATGTAGAAATACGTCTAAGGTTTAAGAAAGAGAATACGTGAGTATGGAAGTAGAAGAATGTGTAAAGAATGAGAAGAGACTATTTATAAGCCAATGAGGTGAACAGTCAAGCAGTAGGTGATTGATAAGTGGATGGCTAGGAAGTAATCAAAAGAATTACTGGGTTTCGGTTGAGATCCCACGGCCTAGGGATAACTTCTAATGATGGTTGAGTGTCTTTGAAATCGTGCGGCCAAAAAAAGTCATCATCACATATGAAGTTGTGAGTAATCACAAGACAACTAGCCGAAATATGGAACGTCAAAAGGCTAACTTCTCGATCGACTCATTCATGTCGAAGCCAACCTTTTCAGGGGAAATTTTTTAGTTGACCAATTTCGGCTAAGGGAAAAGTCCAATTTCGACCAGGGGACCTGTCGGAGGCTCCCAGACAGGAGGGTGGACGAGTCTGCAGGTCGACCCATGCAAGCCTCGGTCGAAGTCGAAGGTTTTGAGTGGAGAATGGTAACGTGGGCACGCAAAGAAATCGTGGGTAGTTATTCGCCAAGATGGGGGAAGTGGACCGACACTTGGCACCACGAGAAGGTTTTGTAACCTCCAGACGGTTATTTTCAACTAGTATTTAAGCCAATGTTAGGTGAAATTATGGAGGTGGCAACTTGGACATTTGCAGTAGGGGTAAAGCTTGAAGTACCAAAGCGTTTACGAGAAAAAAGTCACTCTCCTCACAAAAATATTTTTTGTCTCCACTTTATAATTACAAGTTATTTAATCTCGCAAAGTTTACCTTTTCTTGCTTTATCATTTATACTTTTTTTCCAGTGCTTTATCGTTTCTATTTTCCATTCCCATTTTACCTTTATTACCTCCATAACTCATCAAGGGCTGCATTTACACCCTTTAAACCTATCAAGAACACTGTTTACTAAAACATATACACCCAAAACACTAAGTCCAGGACTTTGTAGTCGGTCCTGCAAGTAACCCTCTTATAGGAAGGCAAAAGATTATTGAGCCAACAACAGGCGGATGACGAAGACTCAGTTGGGAGTGTGCACTCTTACATTTTCTCTCCATTAAAAGCACCTCCCATAACACCACCTACCCCAATGTGGAGGAAGAAGGCTCCGACCCAGAAGACTCCGACAAAGGTTGCTCCTGTGGCTTCCCCGACCGTCCAAGAAAATTTCGAAGAGGTTCCTACCCCCTCGGATTTAGAAAGGACTCCCACTACTTTGCCTCCTGTCGATCTCCAGGTATTTACCCATACTCCTCCCCTTTTGCATGTGTTTCTTCTTACTACGTGATCTAACACTTGTATTTTTCAGGGACCAGTGGGCTCCCCGATTGAGGTCGAAGTCTAAGTCAAAGATTCGACCGAACATCCTCCTGCTGATGTTGCCTTAAGCCCCCAATAACAGGCCAAGTTTAAAAATGATTCCCCAGTGACCTTTGAACCTCCTACCTCTCCACTACCTTTTGATGTGAACGTGGTTGACGAAAATGCATCGGCCAACATTCTGACCCCGAATGACATAAGGCTAATCAAATACATGAATCCTGTAGAGGCCTTAAGAAAATTGCAACAAATTTGTCGTTTGTCGACTGACGGACCACCTCCATCAACTACTTTCGGTGATTCCTTAGAGCTTCATGTCGAGGTTATCCTTATCCTTCAGCAACTGAAAGCGTCACTCTTCGATGATGGATTTTTAAGTACTCTTGGAAAAGATGGGGAGGTTGTTCGTGATGTTTTCAAATTTCTCGACTCTCTGGCCCTCCGCGACCTTCCAGCCTCAATGGAGAAGTACTTTGTTGAGTTTGAGGATTTCTTTACCCAATACACCAAGGACTTAAACCTCCGACAAAATGCTGACTTTCAGATAAACACGAAACTCAATGAGGCGAAGATCGAATGGGATTCCAGTGAGGCTTGTGAGCGGGAACTCGATGAGTTTGAACACAAGAAGGAAGAACGTCTTCATTAGCGGGAAGTCTTAGATCAACAACTCTCTGATTACCAAGCTCAGATTGTTGAACTCCATAAAAAGATTGCTGAAGTGGAAGCGCAAAAGGCTTCTTTGGAGATAGTTGAGGGGATCCCTAAGTAGGAGGCGATCGACAGTGAGGTCATGAGGGGAATATCTCATGGGGAAAGAGCCCTCAAAATCGAGGTTGACATCAAGTATTTATGTGGGAAGAAAATCTCTCTGGATAATAGGATTAGGCATGTGATGATAGCGTTTAAGGATTTTAAATCTAGGTTCTACATTTAAATATTTCTTCATCTTATTGTAGGTTTGTTGACCATATTTGTAAATCCCTCTTGGAATAATTTTCTAAAGAATCAATGAAACTTATGTTTGGATCTGGATCTCTTGTAACATAGGTTTATATTTCTTCAAGTATTTTCCATTTACTCTCAAGACCCTTTGATCCCTACCAAGTTCTTTGATTTCATATGCATTGTTACTGTACGTTCAAGTTACTTGAAATGGTCCTTCCCACTTTGGTGACCATTTACCTAGGGTTCGATCTCGACGATCCATATGCAATATTACTTTCCAAACGTAATCATTATCATCAAAGATTTTTTCCCTTACCTTCTTATTGTATACCTTCGCTACGCGCTTCTTTTGTCGGATCAACATTTCGACAATGACCAATCTTTCTTCATCTAAATCAACCAACTCGTCGAACATCATATTCCAGTATTGCTCTGACTGAAGGTCATTCTTCTGGACTTTGACGGACTATAAGCATATCTCCATCAGCAATATGGAAGTGTGACCAAATGTTAGTCGAAAAGGCGTCGAGTTCGTCGCCTATTTGGGGGACGTTCGACATGCCCATCGAATTTTGTCCAAAGTCATGTGCCAATTCTTTGGTTTTTTAGGAACATGCTTCTTAATCAAACTTATTATTACTTTTTTGGCCGTTTCTACTTGGCCATTTGCTTGTGTATAGTAGGGTGTAGAGGTAACCAACCTAAAACCTGTCTCGCTGGAAAATTCCTGCATCTTTTGTCCTACAAACACTGACCCTTGATCCGTGGTAATGGTCTCTGGGATACCAAACCTATAAATGATATGTTTTTGAATGAATTCAATCACCTCCTCTTGATCCACCTTCACCATAGGGATAACTTTGACCCATTTAGTGAAGTAATCTATCCTGACTAGGATAAACTCTTGTTGCTTCGATGAGGCCGGTCGAATTTATCCAATGATGTCTAAAGCCTACCCCCTAAAAGGCCATGGTTTGATGATAGCATGTAACTCACTTGCCGGCATGTGTTGAATACCCGCGTGTCTTTGACATTCCTGGCATCCTTTGGCAAACTCGATGCAATCTTTCAACATGTTGGGCCAGTAAACCCCTTGTCAAAACAACAACCATTTCATCTTATGGCCTGCCTGGTGGGCACTACAGGCTTCACTGTGTACTTCGTATATGGATAAGTATGCTTCGGTATCTCCCAGGCATTTGAGTAGTAACCCTTCTAGTGTCTTCTTTAGCAATTCGTTTCCTGCCCACACGTAGCTCAAAGCCCTGTATTTGGTTTTCCTGTCAGTACTTCTGATTGGATTCTCCAAATATTCGATAGTTGGATTTCTCGAGTCTGTTGGCGATGAACTATTGATAGAAAAAACTCCATGTTCCCAGGCCTCTTCGACTCCACTGGTTTCCTGTCACTCTTTATCGAGCTCTCTATCACGACTGACATTCTCGTCGAGGATGTCTTTTGTTGGGGGCGTACTTGACACCATTTTTTCTCGAACCTCGATCATATTTTGTAACTTCGACTTAAATATCTTATATCCTTAAGCGATTTGGGCTAGCTCGTTGGCCTTTTGGTTCTCGTTTTTAGGCACATGTCTTATGTCTATAACTTCAAAATGTTTTTGTAGTAGTGTTGCAGTCACAAAATATTTCAATAGACTCCCCTTGATGCACTTATATTCGCGTGTGACTTGCTTTACTATCAGCTCCGAGTCTCCCCTCACTTTAATTTGACTGACTACCAATTCTTTCAAAAGTCGAAGACCAACTATCAAAGCCTCATATTCGGCTTCATTATTGGAACACTTTTCGCTGATCCTATACTTAAACCTCGTCGGACCACCTCGAGGGGATAATATCAAAATACCCCGACTCCTGTTCCATCTTTGTGACTCGACCCGTCGAAATATAGGTTCCATGGTTTGGTGTCGACCATGTTCAGAGGTGGTTCGACCATGGCATGATCTACTATGAAATCTGCCACGATCTGGCCTTTCATGGCCTTTAAAGGTTTGAATGTTAGCGAGAACTTCGTTAACACTAATGCCCATTTCCCAATTCTACTATGCAGAATAGGTTTAAACAACATATGTTTAATAATATCGTAATGGGACGAAACATAAACATCAACATGTTTAATATATTGCTTTAACTTCATACAGGCAAAGTACAAACATAGACATAATTTTTCTATGAGGTTGTACCTAGTTTCAGCATCTACCAACATTCTACTAAGGTAATATATGGGCCTTTCGACACCATTACAATCCTCTTGGGCCAACATACTCCATATAGTCGTATCAAATGCATCAATATATAAACTCATACTTTTATTTCTATTGGGAGGTAACAAAATATGAGGCTTGGTAAGGTACCCCTTGATTACGTCGAAAGCCTCTTGTTGTTCAGGGCCCTAGAGAAAATCACTTTCCTTCTTAATTTTAAGCAGCGGCGAGAATACCTTCGTTTTACCACTTAGATTCGAAATGAATCTTCTTAAGAAGCTTATTTCCCCAACAAAGACTGGAGTTGTTTCTTTGTAGATGGGCTTTTGAGATCTAAGATCACCTTCGTCTTGTTTTGATTCTCTATACCTCGTTTGTGTTCCAAAAATCTCAGGAAGTCACCTGCAGTGCACCCTAAAAGCACACTTTAATGGATTCATTTCCAATCCATATTTCCTCATTCTATCAAACGAGCGTCGAAGATGATCCAGGTGCCCTTCTTGAGATGACGACTTCACAGGGATGTCGTTGATATATACCTGTATGAAATTCTCAATGAAGTCATGAAAGATGGCATTCATGGCCCTTTAGTAAGTTGCTTCTGCGTTTTTTAAACCAAATGGCATGACGAACCACTTGTATGTCCCCAATGCACCAGGGCATCGAAACACTGTTTTGGGGACATCTTCTTCGACAATGAGAATTTGATTGTAGCAAGAGTATCCATCAAGTAGGCTCAGATACTCAAAACCTGCGGCCGAATCGACCAACATTTCCGCCACGGGCATCGAATACTCGTCCTTTGGCGTGGTGTTGTTTAGATCTCTGAAATCTATATAAATCCTAAGAGTTCCATTTTTCTTGATGACAGGCACTATGTTGGCCATCCATTCGACGTACCTTGTCGTTCTTATGAACGACTTTTTAGGAGTCTTTCGACTTCTTGATTGATCTTCAAAGTAATGTTTGGAGCAAACCGTCGAGGGTGTTGCTTCACTGGCTTCTTCCCATATTGGATAGGAAGTCGATGCTCTACGACGCTTTGATTTAAACCTGGCATTTTTCGTCATAATCCCAGGCAAAGTAGTCCTTGTATTCGGTCAATACCTCGACTAGTTTCGCCTTCATTTCTGACCCCACCTTAATACTTATGTAGGTTGGTCTTTTTGTGGTTCCATATCCCAGATCGATCTCTTCGAGGGAATCTTACGCTCGCATCTTCTGGGACTCGTTTTGTGGGTTCTTCTCGAACCCCAAAGGCTCATTGTCATAGATACAATCAGGCCTTCGGCTTTCTAAAGCTATTTTCTGGTCTAGTCGACCATCTTCTAGACCTTCGGCCTCAAAGGCCAAATTCTGAAGTCTCTTCCTTTCCAAAATTGACTTCCTCTTGTTTTCAGCCAAATAGGCCGAAATTTGAGTCAGGCTTTCTGACTCAGCAGTCATCCTCGTCGACTGTTGGCCACCCCGTAGGTGGAATTCCCGTCCCTGATGTTGTATCTTCCTCATTACCCTAAATGAAACCATGATCAAGGTCTAAGTTTAGAACTCGACCAATATTAACAGAAGTGTAGGATCCCGATTCGTCATCACATGCCGCCATGTTCGCCAAGTGTTTGTCAAAATACCCCTTGGAACCTCTATCATCGACCCGATAATAACTTTGGTCGGCCTCAATATTCTCTATGATGCCATCCTTTCACCAGATTATAAGCCTTTGGTGGACCGTTGAGGGAACAACCCCTATCCCCTGGATCCATTCTCGACCCAGAAGTAAGTTAAAATTGGCCTTTGAGTCTATTACCATGAATAGTGTTGAACGTGTTACCGTGCCCACCGCGAGGTCGACCTGAACAACCCCGAGTGTATTGCTGGTTTTCCCTTCATAATTTGAAAGGACCATATTATGTTATCGGAGATCTTCGTCACCCTTTCCCATTTTCTTGAATAGAGTATAGGGTATCAGACTGATTGCAGCACCCCCGTTGACGAACACCTTATTCACTGCCATTCCATCAACCTTAGCTCTGATGAACAATGGTTTTAAATGGTATATCATCCCAGGACTAGGCCTTTCAAACAAAGATTTCTGTTCTTCCACCATGCCGCTATTCATGACATAGTAGCATAAAGGTTTTCCCCCATTTATTTTGTCTGGTATAAAGTCTCCCTCTATTTTAGAAACTTCAGATACCATGTCGTATTCAGTTGGTAGCACCAACGCAATGCCATAGTTTACGATGAAATCATCACCATAGATATCATCGTTATTTTTGTCGTACATGTCCTCGTCAAATTCCTCATCATATTGAGGGGAATATTCAAGTTCTTCCTCATCTAGTTGGGGATAATACTCTGGTACCTCCTCCTTCGACTTGCCCTCTCTTTGTGATTGTCTCTCGATCTATGACAAACATTCCATATTTTGGGTAGCTATCACTGCCTTTTTTCCCGTCGAGTCGACGGTCATGGCCACTATCTGATTGACCACCATTTTCCTTGTCCTTTGACCTTTGACATCTGTTCCTTTTGTCCAGCTGCTTCCGAAGTCTTCGACTATGGAGTGGTAACGGCTTTCCCAACTTTTTTGTTTCGCTGGTGGCGTCTCCATTGTGTCCTAGTCATTGGATTCTTTCCCTTGTAGTTAGGGGAGATTGTGTAGCCTCTTTTCTTCACTGGATATGTTGTCTCTTTCTCCAACACCCTCCATTTTGGAATTTTGCCCCCTTTCTGATTGACGGATTCTATCCATTTCTCTTGTGGAACATCAGTTGGAGGAATGAAAGTCTTTGGTCGGGAATGCTGAAACTATCTTCTATAATCTTCGTTCCGTTGAGGTGCTCCATGTCTGTCAAACACGAATCGTGGGACAACAGGCTTTTCCTCTTTCACGACCTTATTATTGGCTTCTAGTCTTTCGGCAGTTTTCTCGTCGAGCACCGCGCTGCACTTCAAGCACAAGAAAGCTTTTGATCAATTTTCCTTGAACTTCTCCTGGAAGTATGATAAGCTTTCTCCAGGCTGGGGATAGGCCAACTCGGGCCTCCTTTCGTCTTTATTTATGAAACCTTCAGTAATTTCGACCATCATCACTTCAAATGATTCAGCTAACGAGGTTGCTTTGAAAACCTCAATGAGACCATCAATAGTCTCTACCATCATGCATTATAGAGGCTCTACATAGAAAGCTTCTTCCACATTCAGAGGGTCAGAATCCACCTGTATTTTTGGCCTTTCGCCAAACTGGAGCCTTCCTTCTTTCAAAGCTTTTTGCACCAAATCTCTAAAAAGAACACATTGGTGAGTTTTGCGACCAAGGAAGTTATGAAATTTATAGAATCGTCTTTTCTTCTTTTGTTCTAGGGGAGAGTCTTTTAAACCATGAGGGACGATAATCTGACCAACTTTTACTAATAGATCAAATATTTCGTGGCACTTAGACACGTCGAACATATATGTCCTAGCTACGTATTTGCCTGTTCTCTCTAGTTCGACAGGGTTTTTTCCATTCGATGGCTTCAAAACCTTGCACGCATATGCAGGTCCGGAATTAAGTTCTGCCATATTAACCTCACTCATGTTGACTATATCTTCATCGTCGAAAGAGACTCCTTTGACTGCAATATAGGACACCTTTTCTTTCTTATGATATCGACCGACCTTAGAATTCTCGGCTTTCAAGCATTCGATACGTCAAACCCTATCGGCCAATTGGGCCATACCCCTAAGATACTGAGTATCCGGCTTTTTCCTTATAGAATAATCTAGACCCCTAGCAACCATCTCGATTAGTTCATGTTCAGGGACTTGATTAAAGCATCAAGCCTTCAGTAATCTAAACCTATTCAGGTACTGATCAATTGACTCAACAACCTTTTGCTTAACGCTAACTAGTTCTTTAAGGCCGATCTTTGATTGTCCGATGTAGATTTGTTCATGGAACAACCTCCCCAATAATGTCCATGTTTGAATCGACCGTGGAGGTAGCATCGTGAACCATGTGAAAGCATTTTTTGTCAAAGAACTTGGGAAGTATTTTAACTTTAAATCCTCATTGTTTGCTATGTCACCAGCCTCGATCTGGTACCTGGCCACGTGCTCGACGGTGGATTCTTCAGTATCCTCAGCGAACTTAGTAAATTTAGGGACTTTCCATCCCCTTGGAAATTTTGTCTGTAAGACAAAATCTATAGAGGCGAGGAGTACGTCGGCCGCTGGAGGCAAGGACTTACTCTATTTTGCACTATGATCCGTTTGATGATAGCCTCTAGGTTTTGTTCCCCTATGGCTGCATCACGTTGAACTTGTCGAACCACCTAGTCTGGATCCTGGTTACGGTTAACCAGTACCATGGGGGGCCTTCGTGCCACCCTTGGGATGTGTTCGAATTCCTGATATTCTTGTTAGAAAGTATCATGTGTCATCTCCTCTTGTCAAACCAATGTTTCTGGTCGAGGAGGAGGCGTGGGATTTCGACGAACTTGAGCCCTTATCAGTTAGGTTGCCAACTGCTGATAGCTCTGCACCGAATCCTGGATCAATGGCCTTAAAATAGTAACCATTTGCTGAGTTAGCATGTGTACCATTTCATGGTTACTTTCGTCCATCAGTTGTCGCATAACGACAACAAAGCTTAACATAAAAGTTAGGAATGATTGAGACGTCAATCTGAAACCTGGGGGTCGACCAAATGGGGTTGCCAAAGGTCAAATCCCCTGGTAATGAGATAATGAAGATGATAAGGTATCGTTGTAAGTTGAACCGAGGTTATGCATATTTGCCATAAACTCTGCCAGCATTCCCAACGTTCTGTGCATGGGAGCCGTGTAGTTGGGCATATGTTGCCCCATGGTTCCCATGGTTGTCAGTGTCGGTGTTTGTGGCTGACACGATGTCAGAATTGGTTCTACAAACGCATTTGAAACCGTCATTGCCATACTAGAGCCGGTGTCGTTGGTCTGGGGTGTCGTTGTGTCTCCCGCCGAAGACGTTTCTTCGTGGGGTCTAGGAGACGTTATTTTTCCATTGCACAATCGCATATAACTTACAATGTTGGGGTCCCACTAGGTGTGCCAATTTGTTGTTTACTCAACAATCTCTAGCCTTCCTATAAGAGGGTTACTTGCAGGACTGACTACAAAGTCCTGGACTTAGTGTTATTGGTGTATGATTTTTTAGTAAACAATGTTCTTGACAGGTTTAAAAGGTGTAAATGCAACTCTTGATGAGTTAGGGAGGTAATAAAGGTAAAGTGGGAATGGAAAATAGAAATGATAAAGTACTGAAACAAAAGTATAAACAATAAAGCAAGAAAAGGTAAACTTTGCGAGATTAAATGACTTGTAATTATAAAGTGGAGGCAAAATACGTTTTTGTGAGGAGAATGACTTTTTTCTCGTAAACGCTTTGGTACTTCAAGTTTTACCCCTACTACAAATATTCAAGTTGTCACCTCCATAATTTCACCTAAAATTGTCTTAAATACTAGTTGAAAATAATCGCCTGGAGGTTACAAAACCTTCTCATGGTGCCACGTGTCGGTCCACTCCCCCACCTTGGCGAATAACTACCCATGATCTCTTTACGTGCCCACGTTACCATTCTCCGCTCAAAACCTTCGACTTCGACCGAGGCTTGCATGGGTCGACCTGAAGACTCGTCCACCGTCCTGTCGAGGAGCCTCCGACAGGTCCCCTGGTCGAAATTGGCCTTTTCCTTTAGCCTAGATTGGTCAGCTAACACTTGCATGCTCACGGTGGAGACTTAAGCGCTAGTTTGTATATGCATTAGAAAGTAGTTTTGTTATCGATCGCACGGAGGTGAGAAATTAGGTTTAATATGTTTGGTATTTTGAAGAAGAACGACAAAATATTAAGCAATATGGTGCACACCAATCGTTCAATTATTCGAGGAATAACAAGGCGAACGCCTCCTATTTCCTTTTTCATTGAAATTATATTAAAACTTATTTGCAGAAATCGAATATGCGCGGTAGTGAGGCGAACACCTCCTACTTGCTTACTCGAGGATTAATGAGGCGTGCACCACCTATTCTTTTATCCAAGTTTACTTAGAGTGTTTTAATCGGAAGATGGAAGTTTGAGCAATATGGCGAGCGTCAATCATTCAAATATTCGAGAGATAGTGAAGCGAACGCCTTCCATTCTCCTTTTCATCTGAAGTTTTAAGTTATAAAAGAAATTTCTTCAAAGTTATATTAATTTGAAAAATAATTTGAATTATAGTTGTGAATTAATCAGATTGGAAAATAATACTTGGCTTTGAACCAAAGTTTTTTGTTTATGAATGAGATTGAAATAGTTTAGTTTAAAAATGATTAGGAATTCGCTATAAATCTATCCATATGCAATTAACAAGAATTTATTGATTAAAATTTAATTAAACCATTTGATTAATATAATCAAAATGAATTATCAAGATTATCTGATAAAATCAAACACTCGATATAATTATAATTAATTATCAAAATTAACTAATTTAAATAAATTTTTAATTAATAAATTAGTTTAATTAGAAAAAGATTGAAGTGAATAAATCACAATGTGCTCCAAACCAGTTTGTTCATAACGACAATGGAATCGAAGTGTTGTATGTAAGGATCGAAACATGGAGAAATATCATATTGATGTATTGTAATTTTAGTGGCATATCAACATAAAATCAATGTTGAAACCGCTAATTTAATCTGACACAACGCAATGCAAATATACGATATCAACTCGATATTATATACAAAGACTAATTTATTACAAAGTTCATTACAGTATACAAGGTATAATGGCTAATTGGCCAAAGTTCAATCAGTAATATGATATTAATAGCTCAATCAAAGCCCATCTTCAAAATATTAAAAATGAAATTTAAAGTCAATAAAGAGTAACTATTAAAGAAAATAGAAATTGAAGTAGATTGATTTATCCAATAGCCAAAAATGTGAAATGAGTAAAGTAACATATCCTTGACTTTTCGAACATAAAATTTTAGAATAAAAAAATGGGTACTTGGCCATCTCTATCTGGAACGGTAATAATAACCCAAAGATTAAGATCAAAAGAAGAAAAAAGAACAACTTGACATGCCAAAACAACATTCATCACTTATTCCTTACTGAAATTCTGGCGTAGTCAGATTTGAGATGTTCTACTCCAAGTCATGACATCTGATCCAACATTGTAACTAATACAGCAAGACAGTTATACAAATTAAACCCTGTACTAATATGCACACGTTCACAGATGTCACGACATCTGCTTCTATATCACCCTAGAATGGAAGAACACCTAGTTCTGTGCATCTGGTAGAAAGACTCAACAGAGATCAACCATAACACTAACTTCTGTTATTTTCCTACACAGTCATCAGCAAGATGTCTCAATAGTGATTTGAACATCATCTGTTACATTATTCCAGTTTGCTGGCCTTGTACTTGTATTTCCTAAAATAAAGGTTGAACAAGTTAATCTAATTTCCACTTATTAGGGTGCTAACAAATAGGCTATTTGTTAGGTTCATTAAATGTAGTTCAGTTGTTAGTTTCCTGGATTTTAGCTCAGCTGTTGGATTCCTGAAGAATAGCCTGAAAAAATTACTGAAACAGAAAAACTAATCACCCTACAATTCAACACATGATGTCAGGAATGAATGTCACAACATTCAGTTTGACAGCCAGAACATATACCTCATGCTGATTCAGTTATGTTCCTGAAAACAGACTGTGCTAAATTTGATGTACTGTAAAAGAACACCAGTCTCTACTTCAGTATCAGCATACATGACTAACTGTCAAGGCATCCAGTTTGACAGTTTCACAATGATCCTTTGGCCAGGTCTGTTATCCTCTTGAAGACCAGACTGGAATAAATAATGAACTGAAGCAGAAAAACCAACCTGCCTATTATTCAGTATATGCTGTTAATGATGAATGTCAAAACATTCTGATTGACATTCAAACAGAAGGCTATGTACCAGGTCTGTTATTATCTTGATAAGCAGACTGAAATCCAAGCTAAGTTATGGCAGACAGGACTATAACATGCAGAAGGAAAACAAACACAGGAAATTGTTAACCCAGTTCGGTGCAACATCACCTACTCTGGGGTCATACCAAGCCAGGAAGAAGATCCACTATCAGCAGTATTAATTCAGAGTTAAACTCCCCCTTTTACAACTCTTCACTTAATCCCTACCCAATGCAATCTATACCTAGGAACTCCTAGATAGAAACCTCCAGTTTCCATTCCTATCACTACAAAAACAATGTAATGTTAAACAACTTGAACTTGCTTCACAGCTTCGTTCAAGACCATAACAACTCTTACCTACAGGCTTAGAGATACAAATACTCTCAGCTTTGAGCACTGAGAAACACATGGTAACCTTCCCACAGGTTGGGAGGTTTACCTCACACACACCCCTAATTTTTCATTCTATGAGGCTTACAAAAACTAGGTTACAATATGCTATTTATAACCTAATCACCCAACTGGATTTGGGCCTTCAGAAATCGCAGCAAACTTCTTCTTTGCTGTTACAAAGTCAGCAGAAAATTTCTGCTACAAATAAGGTCTTCAATCTTTTAGTTCCTAAAATCTCTCCATATATATCTCCATATTTAGAGCCTATATATTCTGATTGAGTCTTTAAGACCTCCACAAGGAAGTTAGAATATTCACCAAATATCCTCACTAATCCCAGAATATATACTGAATTAATTAATTCAGTTTTCTACACATGTGCGATGTCACAGGAATGATGTCGTGACATCGTACATGACATGTTGGTCCAGATGTTGAACTTCTTCAACCCAACATATTAAAACAACAGAGATGATTACATTATTTGTTAGCTAAAATTAATGCCAATCATAAGGTATTAACAATCTCCCCCTTTGGCAAATTTTAGCTAAAACAAATAAGCCTCTGTCATTATCTCCACCACCACAAACACCAAAGTTGGTGTACATGAGGAAGTAGAGGTACAAGACGCAGTTGCATCACAACCCTTCCCCTCAACAGGAGGGCTTCCTGAAGAATATGTAATGCTGAGTACATAGATAATGTTACTCAGATCACAAGACACAACTGTCCTCTTAACTCAGATCACAAGACACAAGTGATATACACAGTTAGTGACTTTGGTGCCTGAAGCCAGCTTCTGCTTGCTACCACATTTTGCTTGCTTCTGGTACATTCTCAGGACAATATTTCTCTCCCCCTTTTTAGCTAAACATTTGTAAATGAACCCTTCATAAAACCAGATCCAGGCACATTTTGCCCAAACCTTAACAAACCCCATGGTTTAGAGGAAATGGAATGTTTCTCTTGTGAGCAGAGGAGTGCTGTAACATCCTTTAAATAGTCCAACCCGTGCTTAGGAATTAACGGAAGGAATAAATGCTTGGTCAAGATTCATTAATGTTTGTTGAGAAACAGTCAGAGAATCACTAACAAAATCTCAGACTATCTTTGAATACCTTTTATAGCTCTTGACTGTTTCTTTTCCAAAACAACTGTTCCAGTGCATGGAGACTATTCCATATATGCAGTCAGACACGTTGCACGCGATGTCTGAACATTCAACGCGGCTTTTGCCTGCATTCTTCATGTATTCTTCCTATCAACATTTCCTAAGACCACTTTCGTACCTCCAGTAGAAACTTGACATCTGGCGTCACTAAAGCCAAAATCACAAACATCAGTAGGTGGTTACTCCCCCTGTACCACACAACTGTAACACTTTGGCTTATCATAATTAGACACATCACATCCATATTCCCTCAAGACTGTAATATTTAGAAGGAAATAACAGTATTGTCGAAGGCAATGTCATGACATCCGGTCAGACATTCTTCTGCTCACTCAGCCTTGACACACACCACATCATCTCAGCAACTAACAAGGTGCCATACCCAGGTATCTGAGAACACACAAACCACAAGCTTGATGATTACTTGCAGCGCAAAGACAGAACTCCCCCTGTCATGAACAACCAACTCTCCTCCTGAAACATGGAGATCACATATGAACATATCCAACACCCCAAAGTTGGACCTTTACAAACTTCCTGATTCAAGGAGAACCCAAACCACTTGATGAATGGAAAACATAAGACGCATCTTCATGTCTTCAAGAGCACACCCTCTGTTCAACCCTCTTGGCTGAACACATCCATACTCTGTGTCAATCTCTCTTCTAGCCATAACAGAAAACCACATTACAAAATGTTCTAACATGAGTTAGGACACCCTTCACAACATAACTCCATCTGATAATCTTCAGATATCACTGAGTTATTGGCTTGATCCACAAGAGCCCAGACAGAACTTGGGACATATACATTCTCATCCCATTACAAGAGATAATCTTCCATAGATAGCTCAGAACTCCTACCACAAGCTCCAAGAGATGAATAGAAAACACCTCCTTTTGTCTTCAACTTACTACTTTTCTGCTCAAAAGTAATTTGTCTCAGACTTTCCTCAAGAATAATCAGTTGCCATATGTTGATCATCTTGATTCTTCGAACTCACTTCTGAGATAGACCAAATGCCACTGGTTGATTACCTCCTTCATGAATCCTCATATGAAAAAGTCAAATGTCACTTATTGACCTCTCCACGTTTATCAGACTTCTCCCAAAGATATTCTGACCTTCCAAGTGAGACTTGAACTTCAAGCTACATGTTAAACAAAACATGTAACATCTTCTCCATCCAGCAACTCCAAAAAACTGCAATGAGAACGATCTTTTTGAAGTACCCAATCTACGACTCTGTAGACCCTTCTATCTTAAGTTGATGTGCCACTTCACCAACTAAGATTCTGATGTTGAACCAAATGTCACAACATTGTGTTTTAACATCTAGCTGTTGAATTCAGCTCCTTCTTCTGCCACTTGAAAGAACTTCCTCCCTACACAGAACAAGAGTTCAACGCTCTCATAGACTTAATTGTGGAACCAAGTTTGAGTAAACAACCTCCATCATGCAGGTTTGTAGTTAAGTCATCCAAGCTCACACCTTGATGAATTCCTGCTTCTTCTCCAAAGACATCAGACACTCTGATGCATGAGTCTTCAGAAGGACCAGTTAGAGACCAACCCTTCAGCTATACCAAGGATTCCACTTCCTAAGGCAAGGCTGTTTCCATGATGTCAAGAATGTTGCCACTTGTTCTTAACTTCCTTACCTAGATCAGAAATAAACTTATCCAAGTAACCACCATCAAGACTATGATGTCTTCTTCTTCTTGTACTCACCAAGGCTGAACATGTTTCTTGCCAGGAAACCTTTTCAGAGATCATATGCTCTTGCTGCCACCAAAGAGATAGATCATAAACCAATGTACTATCCTTCCTGTGATTCTGCACAGGATCTTGAAGATGAGATGTTCCAACATCTTTAAGAACATCAGTTATCTAGAGCTCCAAGGATAATCAATTAAATACTTGTACTTGGCACAAGTAGACATTGATCTTAAATCCTTTCCCAATTATCCTTTCAGATACTTCCACCATAAGAATAGTTTGAAAATACTCTTCTTGTGTCAACATCTTCTGCTTGCAAGCACCTCAATAGTTTTGAGAATCTTTCCAGATTAGATTCACCCTTAGGAATGAGAGAGATGAATCCTTCCTTGCAAATGTGTCACACAACAACCAGAACCCATGTGACACAGGTCAACAACCAACCAGACCCTAGGCTGACCAAACGTGAGGAGGTTAACCAAAACTCCCCCTCAAATTAACAATCATGGACACTCCACACCAATATCCATGCATTGTACACAAATGTCTCAACATGACATACACCATCCCTAACAGTGGCAACTAACTCTATGAGTTATACCTATACATACTTCAATCACACCAATCAGACTCCAGCTGACCATAAGTACTAGTGACAACAAAACAACACCAGTTAATAGTAGATATGCATTGCCAGAGCATAGTACCTCAACCAACCACTGAATCTTCATATTCTCACTCCTTGAAAGAACTGACACTTCTGAGCGTGGTGTTTGAATAACAAGATTCATGGTTCCAATCCTCTTAAATGAAATAGCAGTCAGGTTACCCCATTATTGACTTCTAACCTCCAGGGGACTTGTCTTCCAACACAACATAGTACTTCAGGGAACAACTATCTAACCCTGATCAATCTACAGGAATAAGGCACACAACAGGGATAACACAATGTCACATCTCAACTAGCTCCACTTCTAGAGATCAGACTCCTAAAAGTGACCTTCTTGAGCATACACACAGTTGACCCTACCCTTGTCAACTTAGCACACACATATGTCTCCTCTTCCAGGTCAGGAGTAGGTTCCAAACAAAAGTATCTCTTTGTTTGACGCCTAAAAACATCTGCTCTTCAACCAGTAGGTGCATACTTGTTGAACAACATGTTCTAACATCACATAGAACATTAGTTCCACCTGCTTGGAACAAACCCTCCTTGAAAGTCTTCAAGGTCTTCATATGCACTACCCAAGAGAGTAAAAGAATCAGTGATCAGGTGATTCTTACCATGATGAGTGGACTTGAGGAGACTCAAGTATCTTTGACATCTTTAGTAGATTATGATGAAATCTTGAATACAGCAGCCTTTCATCCACATGAGGGGAAACTAAATCAGAGTTTGAGTTTTGCCAGGTATTATGCAGCGGAAATCATAATACAACTCAACCTACAAACACACACTTCACCAGATCAGCCTTCAAGAACACACAAGGTTTAATATGATTCAATACTAGCACAACTGTCCCACACACGGGCCAATTGCCAACTTCCAGAGACAGGTACACACAGTTCTTGTCATGAATAGTCCATCCACCTACTTCAGGGGACCATTCAGGGAACTCACAGAGCCTTCACAAATTCCAACATCAGTACTAACATACCTCCTTGCAAGATACCAGAAAGTATCACCCATGGATCTCATCCAGAAACAGAACAGGATGCCTGCTCTGATACCATTTGAAATTCTGGCGTAGTCAGATTTGAGATGTTCTACTCCAAGTCATGACATCTGATCCAACATTGTAACTAATACAACAAGACAGTTATAGAAATTAAACCCTGTACTAATATGCACACGTTCACAGGTGTCACGACATCTGCTTCTATATCACCCTAGAATGGAAGAACACCTAGTTCTGTGCATCTTGTAGAAAGACTCAGCAGAGATCAACCATAGCACTAACTTCTGTTATTTTCCTACACAGTCATCAACAAGATGTCTCAATAGTGATTTGAACATCATCTGTTACATTATTCCAGTTTGCTGGCCTTGTACTTGTATTTCCTAAATCAAAGGTTGAACAAGTTAATCTAATTTCCACTTATTAGGGTGCTAACAAATAGGCTATTTGTTAGGTTCATTAAATGTAGTTCAGTTGTTAGTTTCCTGGATTTTAGCTCAGCTGTTGGATTCCTGAAGAATAGCCTGAGAAAATTACTGAAACAGAAAAACTAATCACCCTACAATTCAGCACATGCTGTCAGGAATGAATGTCACAACATTCAGTTTGACATCCAGAACATATACCTCATGTTCCTGAAAACAGACTGTGCTAAATTTTCTGTACTGTAAAAGACTAACCAGTCTCTACTTCAGTATCAGCATACATGACTAATTGTCAAGGCATCCAGTTTGACAGTTTCACAATGATCCTTTGGCCAGGTCTGTTATCCTCTTGAAGACCAGACTGAAATAAATACTGAACTGAAGCAGAAAAACTAACCTGCCTATTATTCAGTATATGCTGTTAATGATGAATGTCAAAACATTCTGATTGACATTCAAACAGAAGGCTATGTACCAGGTCTGTTATTATCTTGACAAGCAGACTGAAATACAAGCTAAGTTATGGCAGACAGGACTATAACATGCAGAAGGAAAACAAACACAGGAAATTGTTAACCCAGTTCAGTGCAACATCACCTATTCTGGGGGCATACCAAGCCAGGAAGAAGATCCACTATCAGCAGTATTAATTCAGAGTTAAACTCCCCCGTTTACAACTCTTCACTTAATCCCTACCCAATGCAATCTATACCTAGGAACTCCTAGATAGAAACCTCCGGTTTCCATTCCTATCACTACAAAAACAATGTAATGTTAAACAACTCGAACTTGCTTCACAACTTCGTTCAAGACCATAACAACTCTTACCTACAGGCTTAGAGATACAAATACTCTCAGCTTTGAACATTGAGAAACACATGGTAACCTTCCCACAGGTTGGGAGGTTTACCTCACACACACCCCTAATTTTTCATTCTATGAGGCTTACAAAAACTAGGTTACAATATGCTATTTATAACCTAATCACCCAACTGGATTTGGGCCTTCAGAAATCGCAGCAAACTTCTTCTTTGCTGTTACAAAGTCAGCAGAAAATTTCTGCTACAAATAAGGTCTTCAATCTTTTAGTTCCTAAAATCTCTCCATATATATCTCCATATTTAGAGCCTATATATTCTGATTGAGTCTTTAAGACCTCCACAAGGAAGTTAGGATATTCACCAAATATCCTCACTAATCCCAGAATATATACTGAATTAATTAATTCAGTTTTCTACACATGTGCGATGTCACAGGAATGATGTCGTGACATCGTACATGACATGTTGGTCAATATGTTGAACTTCTTCAACCCAACATATTAAAACAACAGAGATGATTACATTATTTGTTAGCTAAAATTAATGCCAATCCTAAGGTATTAACACTTACTTTCTTCTAAATTCTGACATTCATTCCACAAATTCATGTATGAATAAATTCCAAACTCAGACTAACTCAAAAAACTACCATTAACTTTAAGCTCAACTCAATGTAAAATGAACAAAAAAACATGAAGTGAAGCAGTTACCCATTCGCGGAGGACAGATAGATGATATGGATCCCAACTATATTATTGTTGAGGTTCAACTTTACAGTTGAAGTGTTGTTGCATATCACTTTGTGGTCGTCCGAATAATGTAGTGAAGGCTTGAATGATGAGGGATCAATGCCGAAGTCGATGAAAAGAGGTCGTACATCGGTTGCAAGTGCGGATTAACGAATCCAGCGATGTCGTAATCATATCTTAAGCTAAAATTAGATGTTTAACCTGTACATAAACAGACTGTGACCCAAACAGAACAAAAAAAGCAAGTATCACATATCTGAAATCAAAAAAATAGAATTAGGTGGGAGATTGAGATTCCAAATGCTTCTGGGTGAATCCGTGTTCTTTGATCTTTCCGCAAATGCACGCACGATGATGATGAATTCTGAAACAAGAGAGAAGCTTCAAAGGCGGTGCATGAGGGTGTTCTGCCTTCGATGAAGGATGATGAAGATGACTCACGGTGGGAGAGTTTGCTGGATGTGTGAGGGAGTATGGTGATTTGGAAAGGGTGAATTGCGGCGGATGGTGTGGTGCGTTATTGTGGTTGCGGGTGGTTTGGTTGAGAGATTCACGGCGAGGATGAGGATGGCGGAAAGGTCTGGCAACGACTGAAGGAAGAAGAAGGGTTTATTGGCTTTTCAGTGGGTTTTTTTTCCAAAAAACTTCAAGAGAGAGGAGAGAATTTTTTCTGTCACGCAGAGAGAGTATTTGTTTTCGTCCCCGATCCAGTTTGGATCCTCCTCCGAAGAAAAACATTTTTTTCCTTTTCACCTCTCTCTTGTTGCCATCCATTGCCAACTATATTAGGACACGTGGTTCCCCACTAATGGAGGGAAAACATTATTTTATTTTTTTCATAGTTATATATTTAATTGATTATTCAAATTTTAATTTTGATTGGATAAATGTAATTAACAAGGATAACTAAATGAGGACCATTGATTAATCTTGATCTAACGATCATGATTAACTCAAAGAAACACACAAAGAAACGCAAATTGTTAGATAGTTTAAAATGCCTAGAATGCCCCTTCTAGATGATTTAATTGATTTAAACAATTTAAATCAATTAAATTAAATAAAATCCATAACTTTTGAAATAAATGTGATAAAATAAAATAAGAGCATGGAAATTTCTATTTAGTTACCCTGATTAATTTGACAAAAGAATAAAAATAAAACTACTAAAAATGAATAAAAGTCGGACGGAAAAGTGCTCGAAAAATTAAACTGAATGCATTAAAATGACCAATAAGAAATAAGTCTCAAAAAATATAGCGTCTGATTTAATTTTGAAATAAATTTTGATCGGTTAAAAGGCTCAAACGGATCAAAATGCGACTGAGAAAGTCGTCGACAAAATAAAACGAGCACACCAGATTAAACTACAAGAATTATAGATCAATAATACTGATGTCTGTAACCTTGATTTTGAAACTTTTTACACGCTGATTTTGCATGTACTTGAGGAATGATTTAACCAATTTGTCTGTATATTCAAGAATTTATTCCGACTGATATTTTAGGTATTATTCATGATGAAATGCATGACATGCTATACATATGATGCAAACTGAAAATTATGAAAATTTTAAAATGGCCGGACAAAATTGGGGTATGACACAAAGCTCGACTACGAATATTTTAAGAATAATGACCTTATGTTTAATGGGATCTCATGATTAAGTCACACTTGACACATTAAACGGACTAGCTATTCTAGGGACTTTATTAAACAACCATAATAAAGAAAAAAGTGTTTTTATTATTAATAAATAATTCAATACAAGTACCAAAAGTATTTGCCTATAGGGCTTACACCAACAATCTCCTACTAGCACTAGAGCCAATCATGCAAACCCATAATACCAATTGATCTAGTATGAGCGTCATGCTTCTGCTGCGTAAGAGGCTTTGTCAGTGGGTTAACAATATTGTCAAGTGTAGGTACTCTGCATATTTTCACATCTCCTCTATCTATTATATCTCAAATGAGGTGATAACGCCTAAGTATATGTTTGGATTATTGGTGATATCTAGGCTCCTTATCTTGTGCGATAGCACCATTGTTATCACAATAGAGATTAATGAGATCCATAATGCTAGGAATTATGCCAAGTTCACTAATGAACTTTTTGATCAAAACAACTTCCTTTAATGCACTCGAGGCAACAATATACTCAACCTCAGTTGTAGAATCAACAACTGTATCTTGCTTTAAACTTTTCTAGCTTACAGCACCACCGTTTAAGCATAACATATAACCAGAATGCGATCTAAAGTCATCCTTATCTGTTTACGAGCTAGCATCGGTGTATCCAATTACAGCAAGCTCTTCCCGACCTCCATATATCAAGAATGAGACCTTAGTATTTCTCAAATACTTAAGGATATTCTTGATAACTATGAGCATCACCAGGATTAGATTGGTACCAACTCATTGCACTTAAAGCATACGAGACATTTGGTCGAGTATATAACATGGCATACATGATAGATCCTATTGCATATGCATATGGAATCTTATTCATGCGATCCCTTTCTTCCTTAGTTGAAGGGGATTATGTTTTTTATATACGCATGCCATGTTGCATAGGTATGAATCCTTTCTTGGAATCATGCATATTAAAGCATCTTAACACTTTGTCTATATATGTACTCTGACTTAGGTCAGACAGTTTTTATGATCTATCTCTATAGATCCTGATTCCTAATATATAGGCTGTTTCACCTAGGTCCTTCATAGAAAAGCATTTCCCCAACCAAGTCTTTACTTGTTGCAGGGTAGGTACATCGTTTCCAATAAGTAATATGTCATCTACATATAATACCAGGAAGACTATCATGCTCCCACTTGTAAGAACAAAATTTGTTCTACAATATAATTCCAGGATTTTGATGATAACAAAAGATGAAACCAAAAATGGCACCCTAACAAAAATTCTCTAAGTGTGCAAGACTCTAAACAGCAATAAAGGAATCTAATCCTTTTGTCAGATACAAACTCTGATCAGATACAAAGTAGTAGAAGATCAGAAGCATCTGAAGAAGAAGTGCGCTCTAGAAGTTCTGATTCTGAACAAAACAAGACAGTAGAAAGAACCAAAAGCTCTAAACATCCACTGGACTTAGTTCTGATGATCTAGAAGACCAGTACTCTTAGAAGCTCTGATGTAACCTCAACGCAATCTCCTTCTGACACAGAAACTCCGAGATAACAAAGACTCTGATGAAGATTCTCCAAATCCAGATATAGTAACGTAAAGAATTTCTTCAAATGGAAAGAAATTATTTTTAGAAAGAAGTTATTCAGGGAGACAAATTGTTTATGGCAAGAAACACAGAAGTGATGACATTGAATGCTCATCAAAGGCCAATATTCTATCATCACTCCAACGGTCCTTTCACCACTATATAAAGGACAACCTACTTCAGTGAGAGATACAACAATGCACAGAAAATTCTTTACATTCTCTCTCAGTTTTTCACGAGCTGCTGCTCATACGTGAAAACACTTGCTTGATTATTCTGCTGTAATATTTGCTTACTCTTAGAAGCACTCTCCATTACAAAGTTATTTTTCTGAATCACTTTTGTTCCTCAAGTGACTCTGCGTAGTCTGTATACTTGGGAAGACTAAGAGATCACTCTCTTAGACGTTTGGTTGTATTAATCTTTCAAGATTAGTGAATTAAGTCCTTTTTGAAGGCGAAATCACCTTGGCAGGGTGGACTGGAGTAGCTTTGTGTTATAAGCGAACCAGTATAAAATTTTGTGTGTTCTTACTTTTGAAAAAGCATTTATTTTCCAAAAACAATTCAAACCCCCCTTTCTTGTTTTTCTCACCTTCAGTTGGTATCAGAGCTTCGACTCTGTTATTGATTTTCTAATCAAACACTTAACAGTGTAGAGAGATCCAGAACGAGAAAAACTATGGCCAACACCAATGAAAGAGACAACTACAACACTAAGCCTCTAGTCTTTGATGGAGAGAAATTCGATTACTGGAAAGATAGAATTGAAAGTTTCTTTCTGGGCTATGATGCTGATCTCTGGGACATTGTCACAGTTGGATACAAACCTCCTGTAACAGATGCTGGAGTTGCCGTCCCCAGAAGTAAAATGACAGATGATCAGAAGCGCGAATTCAAAAATCATCACAAAGCCAGAACGATACTTCTCAATGCCATATCCTATAATGAGTATGAAAAAATCACCAACAGGGAAACAACTAAAGATATACTCGACTCCCTAAGGATGACTCAGGAAGGAAACTCTCAGGTCAAAGAAACAAAGGCTCTGGCTCTAATCCAGAAATATGAAGCCTTCAAAATGGAGGATGATGAAGCTGTAGAGGTAATGTTTTCTAGATTCCAAACTCTTATTGCAGGTCTCAAAGTGCTAGACAAAGGATACACAACTGCAGACCATGTCAAAAAGATAGTCAGAAGCTTGCCAAAGAAGTGGAGACCCACGGTCACAGCCTTAAAGCTGTCAAAGGATCTGAACAACATCAGCCTTGAAGAGCTTGTCAGTTCGCTCAGAAGTCATGAGATAGAACTGAAGGAAGATGAGCCTCAGAAGAAGATCAAGTCTGTAGCATTAAAGTCCAGATCTGAAAGGCGCAAGTCTGATAGAAACAAAGCCTTCCAGGCCGAAACAGAAGATGCTGATGACTATGAACAAGAAGATTCTGACGATGAGGAAGAATTATCCCTTATGACCAGAAGAGTAAAACAACTCTGGAGAAAGAGGAATAATAACTTCAGGAGACCAAGACCCAGAGGGGACCGATCAAAATCAACCTCAAAAGGTAATTCTAACAAAGATTTTACGTGTTATGAATGTAAAGAAACAGGTCACTACAGAAACGAATGTCCCAAGTTAAAGAAAGACAGTTCCAGAAAAGAGAACTTCAAGAAAATTTCCCTCATAACCAAAAAGGGACTGATGGCTACCTGGGATGACAGCGAATCCGACTCATCAAAATTAGACTCTAATGAACAGGCTAATGTGGCACTCATGGCTACCACATCCAAGAACACTTCAGATGAAGAATCTGAATCAGAAGAGGTATTTTCTGAACTCTCTCGATCTGACCTAGAATCATGTCTGTCTGAAACTCTCAGCTCATATCAGAAACTCAAACAAAAATTTAAAGCTATAAAAGGCGTTCTTGTAGAAACATTAGAAGAATGTGGCAAACTTGAGATAACAATTTTAGAACTAAAAGATGAAAACAGAATTTTGACATTAGAAAGAGACGCAACAAAGAAAAATTGCTCAAAACTTGAAGAAGCGTTATCTCAAGCTCCACAAACTTCAAAGACAATAATTTATAAATATGAAAAATCCTTTCAAAAGTTTCTGAAAAATGGGATAGGGAGGAGCATAATGGCATCCATGATTTATGGAGTCAGTCAGAACAATAGAAGAGGAATTGGGTGTGATCCTAGTGAAGATAAAACTTCTACTAATGACCAACCTAAATCTCCATTTTCATATCACTATACACATACACAAGAGCAACAATTTAATAATGCTAGAAAACCTAAAGTGTTAAGAAACTCTGGGAAAACTAATCACAAAGGACCCAAAAGACTCTGGGTACCAAAGGATAAGATTGTTTATGTTCCAGATATCTTATGCAGCAGAGTTAAAACACCAGTCATGGTACCTGGACTCTGGATGCTCGCGACACATGACGGGAAGAAAGTCTATGTTCCAAAGCCTGGAACTTAAAGATGCTGGATTCGTAGGCTTCGGAGGAGATCAGAAAGGAAGGATCAGAGGCTCCGGAACTATTGGTAATGGTACTCTTCCCTCTATATCTGATGTGTTATATGTAGAAGGATTAATGCATAATCTGTTATCAATAAGTCAATTAAGTGATAACAGATATGATGTAATCTTTAATCAAAAAACATGTAAAGCCATAGATCAAAACAATGGTTCTGTCCTATTCACTGGCAAGAGGAAAAACAATATCTATAAACTAAATCTTTCTGATTTAAAAGAAAAAAATGTGAAATGTTTGATGTCTGTTCACGAAGAGCAATGGGTATGGCATAGACGCTTGGGTCACATTAGCATGAGAAAATTATCTCAGCTAAATAAACTCGAGTTAGTCAGAGGTCTACCTAAGCTGAAGTTTTCTTCAGATGCTCTGTATGAAGCATGTCAGAAAGGAAAATTTTCAAAAACATCTTTCAAAAAGAATAATATTGTTTCTACCTCTAAGCCTCTGGAACTTCTTCACATTGATTTATTTGGTCCTGTGAAAACAGCATCAGTCAATGGATAGAAGTATAGACTAGTCATTGTTGATGATTTCAGTTGCTGGACATGGGTAAAATTCTTAAAGCACAAAAGTGAGTCTCACTCTGTATTCACTAGCTTCTATTCCAAAGTGCAAAACGAATTTGACTCTAAAATCACCAGAGTCAGAAGTGATCATGGTGGGGAATTTGAAAATAAATTTTTTGAGGAATTATTTGACTCTAATGGAATATCCCATGATTTCTCCTGCCCTAGAACTCCACAACAAAATTGAATTATAGAGAGGAAGAATAGGACTCTCCAAGAGATGGCTAGAACCATGATCAATGAAACGAATGTGGCTAAGCACTTTTGGGTCGAAGCTGTAAATACAGCGTGTTACATTTAGAATAAAATCTCCATAAGACCTATTCTAGAGAAGACTCCCTATGAACTGTGTAAAGGAAGAAAACCCAACATTTCTTATTTTCACCCTTTTGGATGTTCCTGTTTTATCTTAAATACTAAAGAACATCTGAACAAGTTTGATTCCAAAGCACAAAAAGGTATTATGTTAGGATACTCAGAACGCTCTAAAGGCTACAGAGTATACAATACAAAAACCAAAATTGTGGAAGAATCTATTCATGTCAGATTTGATGATAAGCTTGACCCTGAGAAGTCAAAGCTAGTTGAGAAACTTGCAGATCTGGAGATCACTCTTGCAGGTTCTAACGAGAAGATTAAAGCTCCAGAAGCAACTGCCATTCAAACTTCAGAAGGATCTAAATCCCCAGAAATCCCAAACAAAGCTAAAAGTCTCCTCAACGTATCTGAAGAGTTGATTCTGGGAAATAAGGACGAACCTATCCGAACTAGGTATACCTTCAAGACTCCTGAAGAAACTCCTCTAGGACTAGTATCTCTGATCGAGCCTACTTCCTATGATGAGGCACTTCAAGATAGTGACTGGGTTCTAGCCATGCAAGAAGAGCTAGATCAATTCACAAAGAACGACGTCTGGGATCTTGTTCCTAAGCCCAGAGGCACTCACATTATCGGAACCAGATGGGTGTTCAGAAATAAGCTGAATGAGAAAAGAGAAGTTGTCAGAAACAAAGCTCGACTGGTGGCTCAAGGTTACAGTCAACAAGAAGGCATTGACTACAATGAAACCTTTGCTCCAGTCGCCAGGTTAGAATCTATTCGCTTACTTGTATCATTTGCTATAAATCATTCTATCAAATTGTATCAAATGGATGTCAAGAGCGCATTCCTTAATGGTTATATATCAGAAGAAGTGTATGTCAACCAACCTCCAGGTTTTGAAAACTCAAATTATCCAGAACATGTTTTTAAACTTAAGAAATCTTTGTATGGACTTAAACAAGCTCCCAGAGCTTGGTATGAAAGATTAAGTAATTTTCTTTTGGAACGTGATTTTATCAGAGGGAAAGTTGACTCCACACTCTTCTGTAAAAACATTAATAATGATCTCATGATATGCCAGATATATGTTGATGATATCATTTTTGGTTCAGCTAACGCCTCTGTATGTCAAGAATTCTCTGAGCTAATGCAGGCAGAATTTGAAATGAGCTTAATGCAAGAACTAAAGTTCTTCCTAGGAATTCAAATCAATCAAACTTCAGAAGTCACGTACGTTCATCAAAGTAAATACATAAAAGACATTCTGAAGAAATTCGAAATGGCTGAATGCAAACCTGCAAAGACACCCATGCATCCAACCTGCATTCTTGAAAAAGAAGAAGCCAGTCAAAAGGTTTGTCAGAAGCTCTATCGTGGTATGATAGGCTCCCTTCTCTATCTGACTGCTACTCGTCCTGATATTCTATTTAGTGTTTGTCTCTATGCCAGATTTCAATCAGACCCTAGAGAATCTCACTTAACATCAATTAAGAGAATTCTCAGATATCTGAAAGGAACTCCTAACCTGGGCCTGATGTATGAGAAAACATCAGAGTATAGACTATCTGGTTTTTGTGATGCAGATTACGCAGGAGACAGAATGGAACGAAAAAGTACATCTGGAAATTGTCAGCTCTTGGGAAAGAATCTGATATCCTGGGCCAGCAAAAGACAATCAACCATAGCCTTGTCTACTGCAGAAGCGGAATACATCTCAACATCTCTGTGCACTACTCAGATGCTCTGGATTAAGAATCAATTAGAGGATCTACAAATCTTTGAGAGTAACATCCCTATCTTCTGTGATAATACTACTTCCATTTATTTAAGCAAGAATCCTATTTTACAATCCAGAGCTAAGCACATAGAAATAAAACATCATTTTATCAGAGACTATGTTCAGAAAGGGGTAGTAACATTGAAATTCATTGATACAGATCATCAATGGGCTGACATCTTTACTAAACCCTTAGCTGAAGATAGATTTCTCTTCATCTTAAAGAATCTGAACATTCAAAATTGCCCTGAGTAAAATGTGCCTCTGAGTTTGTAAAATGAGATTCTGATGTAAACACAATGGATTCTGCCCCTGACTCTGATACTCCTACCAAGTTAGAAGTTATCTGAGTTAGAAATCTCTAGGAACCAATCCCTTGGTATTCCTGAAGATCAGATAAAGCAAACACGTGGAGTACCTTGCGTCTGACCTTGGAACTTCTAGACAGCTTTCTAGTAGTAATCAAGGAACAGTCTATTGAGATCTCCTCGAGCAGTGTACTGACTGTTGGGATTAGACATCATTAATGAGCTATAATCATTTTCCCTCTAAACGTGTTGACTTGGTTTTTGTGCTAAACTCTGTTTTGTGTGTCGTTTTGCATGCGCCCTAATTTGGGTATTTAAACACCTCAATTCACACATTGCACACTTTTCACTCTCACGCACTCATAAACCTCTACAAGTTCAGCTCTCTCAAGGCATTCCTGCAACATTCTTCAATCTTCATCTCAGCTATCAACAACATTCATGGATGCTCAACAACAATCTGTCTACAACTTCTCTCAACAAATGGATTCAAACGAACAAGCTCCAAGTTCAAGTAACCCAAACCCAACGGTTACCGGTGTAGTCACAACTCCCATCTACAAAGAGCCTCACATTCTTGATCGTGAGCCTCACATCAATCTTGCAACGCCATTTGAGAAACTGGAAGTGTCATGTGAATCCTTGGTGGATTTTGACAACATGCGAAGAAATGGCATTGACCTCACTGAAGAACTTAGAAATCAAGGTTGGGGAAATTACTTCAAGCGTTTGTATGGTCCAGTCTACATAAATTTAGTGAAGGAATTCTGGAGATTCGCTGATGCTGATGATCACTACATTGTCTCCTATGTTCTGGGAGTGAAAATGGTGATAACTGAGAAGTCCATTGCTGCTCTTCTGAGCATGGAGAAAGATGGAGGCAGAAGGATCTACAACATTAATCCTAGGGTAAAATATCTGTCCCATGAGATTAATCCAACCATCTTCAAACAGAACGCTAAAGGCAACCAATCCAAGAACAAGGAACTACATCAGAACCTTCGGGTCTGGCTGAAGATCATCTTGGGCACCATCCATCATCGTCCAGCTTCAAACTCTTCAGACTACATCAACACAGACCAGAAGTGCATTCTGTACTGCATCCAAAAGGGCCTGAAGCTCTGCCTTCCAGCACTTCTTTTCAAATACCTCAGAGATTCTGTACGAGATACAAGAAAAAATATGAAGCACAGAAACTACATTCCTCTGGGAAGGCTAATCTCTGATGTTCTGATTGAAAGCCGTCTCGTGGACCACCTGATAACACTTAGACTCATGGATGACGTGATGATCGACACTGGAAAAGCTCTAAACGCCAAAAATCTGAAGAGCATGGGGATTCTGGATAAAGTCAAATTCAAACCCACTCTGGACACCTCTTGGGAAGCTCTCAAAGATCAGAGGAAGATTCCAAATGGACTCTATCTGTTCTCAAAGGTTGACCCTCGAGAAGTAATCCTTTACTACTTAGATGATCTAAGGAAAAAAGGAGTGGATATCTCAGACTTCAACATCAGCCAGCTGCCAGATGAGCCTCCAAACTTCATGAAGCATCCACGAGGACCATCTGAGAAGGCGAAGCAAGCTAAGAAGGTAAGACTGGGAGAATCCTCCGGATCAAGACCTCCAGCACCTCTGCCTGAACCTTCTGGTAAGTCCGTTTCTCTTGCTCCCTCTGTACAAACACATACTATTGCTTCCTCCATCCCTCAACACACACATATCTATACAAACTCAGAAACCTCTCCCTCAACCACCAGAACATCTCATCAACCATCCCAGAAATTTAACCTTGCCACCACCACCTTACCTCTTTCTGACGCAGAAATGTTGAATGAAACCACCTCACCATCTTCATCTTCTTCTCTAGAATCACCCCCTACTACAACATTTCATCAGACACAGAACACTCTGACCCCTCTTCTCCCACTCTGGCCCAACTTCAAGCTCAGACTCTGGCCTCACAACAGCCAACACAAACCACACCTGAACCAGAAGTCACTTCACCACCCACAGAACAACCAAACCCAACACCATCTGACCCTCAACCGTCTGAACCAAACAACTCTAACACACACCCACCAAATACATCCGCTGAACCACAAACTCCCACTCTCAACCTAAGCCCTCCCACTTCTCCTCCTCCACCCTCTGAACCAGAAAACACCCTGCCAACCCTAGAGGAAGCAATAATGTTGTTTGCAGGAGCTTCAGTTGATAAGGTCAAGTCTCTGACCATCAACTCTGGCATCATTGATGATCCTTCAGCTGTTAGGACACACTGGAACATAGTTATTGGCTGGATGACCGTTGAAGCCTTCAAGCTGAAGAGCCTCTCTGAGCAAGTCCGAAACGACTTCATCAGAGACGCTGAGCTAAGACTCCAAGAGCATCTTGCCAGAGAAGCTGATGAGAGAGCCCACAAGGAAGCAGAAGAGAAAGCCACACAAGAGGAAATACAAAGACTTAAGGAAGCTGAAGCCAAAGCTCTAGCTAAGGCTACTGCTACTGAAGCCGAAGCAAAAGCTGTTGCTGAAGCTGAAGCTAAAGCCACTGCTGAAGCTGAAGCTCGTCGTGCTGAAGAATCTGCCAACAGGGTAGAACCAGATGCTCTGACTCAAGGGGAGTCTTCCACCTTTGTCCCTCTGGTTCTCAAGACACTTGAGGATCTTCAGAAGGAGCAGAAAGAAGTCCGATCCAAATTGGATCAACAGGATTTAGTAAATGTCAACATTCAGAATCTGCTGACCCAGCTGCTTCAGAGGATGCCTCCACCTCCAAACCCTTAGGCACCTAGGATTCCTTTTGATTGTTGATTTGCTTGTTGCCTTCTGTTGTGTTTGTTCTCGATTTCTGCTGTTTGTGTTTTCTATCTGAATATATATATATATATATATATATATATATATATATATATATATATATATATATATATATATATATATATATATATATATATATATATATATATGTCTTTCCTTCATTTATCATGGAAGCTCCGGTAAGAACTTCTGAACTCCCAGACTTATCTTAGGGGGAGCTCACGTCTATCTGATATAAATATTCTTATCTCTAAATGTTTCATCTCTTAATTAAGATTGTTTTGTCATCATAAAAAAGGGGGAGATTGTAAGAACAAAATTTGTTCTACAATATAATTCCAGGATTTTGATGATAACAAAAGATGAAACCAAAAATGGCACCCTAACGCAAATTCTCTAAGTGTGCAGGACTCTGAACAGCAACAAAGGAATCTGTTCTTTTTGTCAAATACAAACTCTGATCAGATACAAAGTACTAGAAGATCAGAAGCATCTAAAGAAGAAGTGCACTCTAGAAGTTCTGATTCTGAGCAAAACAAGACAGTAGAAAGAACGAGAAGCTCTAAACATCCACTGGACTTAGTTCTGATGATCTAGAAGACCAGTACTCTTAGAAGCTCTGATGTAGCCTCAACGGAATCTCCTTCTGAAACAGAAACTCCGAGTTAACAAAGACTCTGATGAAGATTCTCCAAATCCAGATATAGTAACGGAAATAATTTCTTCAAATGGAAAGAAAGTATTTTTAGAAAGAAGTTATTCAGGGAGACAAATTGGTTATGGAAAGAAACACAGAAGTAATGACATTGAATGCTCATCAAAGGCCAATATTCTGTCATCACTCCAACGGTCCTTTCACCACTATATAAAGGACAACCTACTTCAGTGAGAGATACAATAACGCACAGAAAATTCTTTACATTCTCTCTCAGTTTTTCACGAGCTGCTGCTCATACGTGAAAACACTTGCTTGATTATTCTGCTGTAATATTTACTTACTCTTAGAAGCACTCTCCATTACAAAGTTATTTTTCTGAATCGCTTTTGTTCCTCAAGTGACTCTGTGTAGTCTGTATACTTGGGAGGACTAAGAGATCACTCTCTTAGACGTTTGGTTGTATTAATCTTTCAAGATTAGTGAATTAAGTCCTTTTTGAAGGCGAAATCACCTTGGCAGGGTGGACTGGAGTAGCTTTGTGTTATAAGCGAACCAGTATAAAATTCTGTGTGTTCTTACTTTTGAAAAAGCATTTATTTTCCAAAAACAATTCAAACCCCCCTTTCTTGTTTTTCTCACCTTGACCACTAACCTTCTTATAGACACAAGGGTCATCTTCATTCTTGATGAATCCATATTGGTTTACTATTTCATCAAAACAAAGATTCAAGCTTCTGAAAGCTTGCTTCAATCCATAGATTGCTCTAGGTAAATTACATATCTTTTGGGCTTCTTCTAGTATGTCAAATCCTTTAGGCTGTGTCATGTACACATCCTCAAGAAGATTCCCATTAAGGAAAGAAGTTTTGACATCCATCTGCCATATTTCATAATCATGATATGCAGCAATAGCAAGTAAAATCCGAACAGACTTAAGTCTTGCAAATAGTGAAAAGGTTTCATTATAGTCAACCCCTTGAATTTGTTTATATCCTTTTGCAACCAGACTTGCCTTATAGGTATGTACCTTACCATCCATGTCAGTCTTATTTTTGAAGACCCACTTGCATCCTATAGGGTTAACTTCTACATGAGGCTCTACCAAGGTCCAATTCTGGTTTGTGTACATGGAATCCATTTCAGATTTCATGGCTTCTAGCCACAGTAGCGGTAAATTTATGACCATCAAGCTATGGGCGAACCAGATGTCAATAAAACCAGAGTCGCCACCGCGCTTTTATTGTTCCCAAAGGAAAAGGGAAAAGTACGAACAAAACCCAAAGATAAGAAGTTTTCAAATTAAAACTAATAAAATGTCATAGATTATAGGTAAGGGGGTTGGTTACACAGAGGGAAGGTGTTAGCACCCAAAGTGTCCTAGGTACTCCTAGGGAGCCCTTTCTTGTGTGTATATGTGTTTTTGTACAAATGATGTTTGCAATAAATAGAGTGGAAGGATGAGAAAAGAATTCATTAATTAAATTTTTGTGTTTGACAAGACCTTCGGACTTGTGCCTATGTACCAACATAAAAATGAGGGATCAAAACCTCGTAGTTCGTGATAACAATTTCAAAGTGAGTAAGTTGCTTTTAACAAAATTTTAACTTTAACAAAGGCACAAAAGGCCTAAAAAAGGTTTGAGTGACTATTAGTTCTTTTTGGCTTTTGAAATTTTAAGTCAAGTATAGTTAAATTCATTTACAAGTTTGATTAAGAAAAGAGGTTTGAAAATGCATTGGCATAAGGCCAAAGTTTCTAATTTGCAATATGGTCTAAGTTTAGAAAACACAAGAAAAGAAGATTTTTAAAGGAGGGAGAGATTTTTGAAATTAAAGAAATGGGGAGGAGATGAAGAGACTATCCTAAGCACAAATTTAAAAGTTAAGAGTGTCGCATCCGTGAAAAACAACCGGCGGGAAAAACAAAACAAACAGAGCCGCCACCGTGCGTTATTTATCCCAAAGAGGGAAAGGAAACGCTCGAAGTAAACCTGAAAAAGACATGGTCTCGCGACCAAAGAGAGATGGGATCGGGAGTCGGTTATGCGAAGGGAAGGTATTAGCACCCCTACGCATCCGTCGTACTCGACGGGATCCACGCTCAGAAAGATAGGATAAGGTTGCTAAAACTGCTCAAAAGAATGCACACACACACACTGGAATAAGACAAATGGAAGAGGGGAACGGGCTCGCTAGGATATCGCATCCTATGCCTACGTATCTCATCTGGAATGAGAATCAGAGCTACCGTAGTTCGGCTCACGCACGCCAAAACAAAACACACACACACAAGAAACCGACTGCCAATCGCTGGGCTTACGTCAGACTCCACACAAACAGGCAAACATGGAAACCGAATGCCAATTGCTGGACTTACATCAGACTCCGAACCAACAAACACACACTGGAAACCAACTGCCAATCGCTGGACTTACGTCAGACTCCCCACAAACAGACACCAATAGGATACGGAATGCCAATCGCTGGTCTTACATCCATCTCCTAACACACACAAGAAGGTTAACAAACAGACAAGTTAATAGGGAGTCTGGAACTCGAGCCTAATAACTGTCAAGCAAACACACACAAAAAGGAAAAAAAAAAGGTGCCCGGAGAGATCTCGTACGATCTCCTGCCTACGTACCTCATCTGGTATGAGGATCAGGGCAACGTAGTTCCCCTTAACAGGGGAGAAACTTTCTCCTAACCAGAGACTGGGAAATGACAAACTAAAAGGGAGACTGACTCGAGCCTAATAGTTATCATGCAATCCACAATGGTCCTAGGTTAAGGTTTCTATCTAACTTGCACAGGCAGCAAGCTATCCTAAACAACACAAGCAAACACATACAAGCACAAAAGGCAAGCACACACACTATATGCACACAATTGGGCTCATACAAGGTTAGGCTGTGAAACACAAGCCAACTGGAATCAGGTGTAGTTAGCTCTTAACCCTAACATTGAGAGTTAGGGTGAAGCAGATGAAATGGGAAGTGAGGATAAGACCTCACAGCTCTTATCCCTGGCCTGGGAGAGCTTCAGACAAATGAAAGTGGGAGTTCAGAAAGTTGGAACTCTTCTCCACATATGACTGACATAACAAAGATCTTGGGTTAATATCCACAATGCATCAACACAAGGTGTGAGCAAAGTGGATGACACACTGAATAGCAGGAGATGGATTACACATCTATTTTATCTGCCAATTGCCTCTAAGGAGGTCTTTTCCTGCTTGGCACAAAGATAAACAAACACAAGCATTGCCTCTTAAGGAGGGCTTCAGACAGGTGCCTGCCCACATAATAGGACAGGTCTTCCAGACTACATGAAGTCAAAGGAGTTATACCTCAGTGGTTAATAAACCAAGCAAAGCAAAGTTCAAAGTGAACTTAAAGCAACTAATGTACCTGTGAAAACATCAAACAAATCAGTACAAAGTTCAGACCACCAAACAACAGTCAATCACACAATCAGACAGATAAGGCATTAAGCAACAATGTGCAAGCCATAAGCCAATAGGCACAACACAAATAACTTGGCATCAACCTACAAAACAACATAAGGTTAGCCAACATCCATCAACTAATCAATCCAAATGAGTGAACCACTTTCACCATAGTAATGCTTCTTAACCTGAAATCCACAATCCAAACAGTGAGTCCAAACCACTAGGTCAAAGCCTAGGGTCAAAAGAGGGTCAAACATTCAAAACAGAAAATGAAATTTAACATGGATCAATTTCATTCAATCAAGAACACAATCCAAAAGGTCCCATATCAATATCCTTAACCTAAAGCATTTCATGAACCAAACATGGCAAGGTATGCAAATTGTGACCACATTGTGACATTAGAAGAAACAAATGCACATTAAATAAAAAATGATTCAAATAATCTTGGCAAAATTCATGAGTAAACAGGACATACAACATGACCATCACACAAAAAATTAGAGGCATTGGACATCATTAGGCATGGCAATCACATAACATAAGTCAAGGCAAGCACAACAAGCACATGTGTGACACAAATTGTCACACCAAGTTAGCATAGGCATAAAACAGAAATGGTAATTGGTAAAAACCTCAAACCAAAGCCAAAACAACACTCAACATGTCTAGAAATAGTGTGCCAAGTTTCACATTCATTGGATAAAGAACAAGCATTTCACAATCAAATGAAGTTCAAGGCAATTTAGAAGCTCAAATGTGACCATCCAGAATGAAAAATCTCAATTAAATCAGAAATGATCCCAAAAATTCCAACAAAAATCATGAGCATTCACATCATCCATAATATGCATCATACAAAAAATCAAGGCAAATGGATATCATTTGGCATGGAAAACTCATCAATCAAGTTGAACATCACAAGGTGTGACACAAATTGTCACACCTAACTTAGCACATTCATAAAACAGTCATGGTAAATGATAAAAATACCAAATTAACACCATAATTTCAAGCAATGAGTCTAGTTTCATCATGTAAAATTTCAGAAGCATTGGATTAAAAATGAGCATTTCACAAATGATATAGCCAAGCAAGGTCAAGAATGCATACATGTTAAAACTCCTTAGACAAAATAATTTTCAGGCCAGGCACAACTTATGAAAATATGATGATAAAAAACTAGAAAGAATCAGGATCATAATGCAAAAAATCTCATCATTTTTGGATCAATTTTCAAATTGATGTGAATTTTGGAAGAGGAAGAAAAAATAAAAAAATGATGAAGCAAGCATGTGGAAATGAATGGAGGGAAATAGAAAAACATAGCATGGCATTTGAATTATCACACTGGCTGGGAATCGAATGGGGAATGCATTTGAAATAAATTGGCGCCAGCAGCTAAACGCTGCCGTTTCATTTAAACGCTGGCAAGTCAAAGCGCAGGTCAAAGCAACTGGCCAATGAAACGCGTGCATGGAAAATGAATCAACCAATCAGAACGCTAGCCCTAACAGCACATGCAACAACGCTTTTTTGTGGCGAAATGAATCAAAACCGTGGCCTTAGACCTGCATTTCATCTTCTTCATCGTGTTCATCATATGAACAGTGGATGTTTATCAACATCAAGAACATTTTCTCCAGATTTTAAAATTGGACATAGCAACATGTAAATCCTTCATCATACAACAATAATCCACAACTAATTCATCCAGAATCATCAAGACATGCATGAATCGAATCAATCAAGTTTCATCATCACAACTTAAATCACCTATATCTAACTCAAAACAGCATGGAATTGCATGATTTAAAGCTCAGCATCATCAGTGTACTTAGATCTACAACCTTATAGCAAGAAAAATCAAAATTATGAGATGCGATTCATGACCTCTTGAAGACCAGATCTGGAATTGGAGAGATTCAGGCTATGTAATGGCTTTAATGTTCCTCTATAATGCTTGTGCAAGTAATTGGAAGAGAGATTGCACCTCAATTGTACACGAATCTACCAGAACTTTGCATCACCATTGTTGCTTCCAAGCTGCTAGCATGAACAGAACAAGCACGATTTTGCTCCTTTCCACGTCCAAACTTGCTCCATGATGCTTCCAGATGATGATTCAACCAAAGGAAATGCAACTTGTTTGAAGAAATTTGAAGAAAAATTGAGAGAGAATTTTGTGAATATTTTTCTAGATCTGAAATTATGAAGGTTGTTATGCTGAAAACAGTTAGAGATTAGGCTTATATATGCTCCACTAATCATGCCTTAATCAAGTTTTAAGCCAATGCAAATGGAATTAACAAATATGAGGTGTTTTGGCAAATTGAGTTTTTCACCCTATGCATGAAATGCATGGTGAATAGTGCACGAATTTTGATTCAAATTCACTCAAAAATCTGTTTTGGAGCCAATGGAAATGGTGTAATGTTCAAATAATGCACAAATTTTAAATTCCATATTTTCCCTCCAAAAATCAAGTGAATTTCCAAATATTCATGTGATGATAATTGATGTAATGTGATGCAAGATTTTGAAATTAGAGGTCATGATGAGAATGTAGCAAAAAGAGCCATCCAATTTGGAGTTATGGTTGAGAAGTTATGCCCATTTGAAGTTCAATGCACCCTTTGTCAAGTTTTGATCATATCTCCTTAACCACACATGAGAAACCCATGATCTTGGACTTTTTGGAAATGGGAGAAAAAGATCTACAACTTTCATGTTCAACAAAATTTCATTTGAAGCTTTATTGATGATGTAATCTTGAGTTGAAAACCTTTCCATTTTTGGCAAATTCAAATTACAGGTCACTTTCTATTTTTGGAAAGTTTTGACCTGACTTTAAATTCTTCAATGTTGATGTTTGAAATGTCAAATGAGACTTGTTTGAACATGAATGAAGTATTTCTACTCACTTCCCACCTCCAAATCCAATAGTTGACTTGGCAGTTGACTTTTGCAGTTGATAGATGACTTGGTCATGCACAGATGATTTTGAGCCTAAACCAGTTGATGAAATAACTCCAAAATGAAACCCTAGCTTATACAAGCTCAATAAAATCATATGATGATCCCCATCTTAATAAAGACCTCATCTCCCTGAAAATCCCTGATTGGCATAATGCAACTGATTAGGGTTGACCAGAGGTCAAAACCCTAATCCCAAGGAGCTTGATCAGAAATAATGACTCATGATGATGATGATATACCATTTCAACCAAGATAATACCCAACCTTCTTGAGGAACCAATAAACCCTAATTGAAGCACAAACCTCAGATGATTAGTGATCAATTCATGAGACCCTCAAGCTTGAATCTTTTAACCTCTCTATCCTCTGATAAAGACCTAGGAGGATGACTTGCTTATTTCACATGATATGCAAAGATGTAATGCCTAATGTCCTAAAAATGAGATGCAATATCCTAAGCTAGTCCCAAGAGAGGAGGGCAAATTTTAAGGTGTTACAAAGAGTTGAAAAGATTTGACCAATGAGCTACAATCCAATAGACAAGTATGTCATATAGAAACCCAAATTTCCCTTGGACTTTAGAATCAAGAAGTATCAATACACAAATAGAAAGATGAAAAGCAAGACATCAAATAAAGATAGCCACATCCAATCTTAGAAACTCCATGATCTTCTTCATAATTCCCCATGTATCAAATGACTTCAAAGATGAGCATTAGACATAGGTTCAAAATAACAACTTCAATAGGATAATGTTGCAAATGAATTCAAATGGATCTTCAATACTTGTATCAGATGAAAGTATACTTCATAAGCACTTGGTTTCATGAAAGTTGGCATTGGCCAAGTCCTTTTGCATAGGGAGTGTTGCCTAATTCTAAGTCTAATAGTCTCAGATCAAATCCAACAGTCCACACAAAATGTCTTTTAGGGTTTTTGTTCTTATTATGTACATTAAGGTCAAAAGACCACAAACACAAACAAATATATACAAACAAAATATATTCACAAAGTATGGCTCAAGTGAGCAAAGTAAAAATGACATTAAAGTAAATAAATTGAATGGTATGAATAATGGCAAATAAAATAAGACTTGAAATTAAAGTGCATAAAAGTAAATGGCTTGAAATTAAATGTTAGTTGTTAATTGATTAGAAGTTAGTATTGCGTTTGCTTTGGTTTTGTTTAAGTCATTCTTTGGAGCACACTCAACCCACTATTCACAAGCATGGATCCTTGAACCAAGACATCTTCCGAAGGAAGAAAAAAAGGCCAAGTTTCCACACAATACCACGAAAGAGGAGAGACTTACAATCTCACTTACTAGAATGCTATTGTAGCGGTAAATTCATGATCATCAAGCTATTGATAAGCTAGAGATCAATAAAACCAGAGTCGCCACCACGCTTTTATTATTTCCAAGGGAAAAGGAAAAAGTACGAACAAAACACAAGAGGGAAGGTGTTAGCATCCAAAGTGTCCTAGGTACTCCTAGGGAGCCCTTTATTTTATGCATATGTATTTTGTACAAAGTGATGTTTATAAACAAATAGAATGGGGGGATGAGAAAAGAATTCATTAATTATATTTTTGTGTTTGACAAGGCCTTCGGACTTGTGCCTACGTACCAACATAAAAATAAGGGATCAAAATCTCGTAGTTCGTGATACAAATTTCAAAGGGGATGCATTGCTTTTAACAAAATTAAGTTTGAAAGGCACAAAGGCCTAAAATGGTTTGAACGAGTTAGTTCTTTTTGGATTTTTGAAGGTTTAAGTCAAGTATAATTAAGTTCATTTACAAGTTTGATTAAGAAAAGGAGTTGGAAAATGCAATGGCATAAGGCCAAAGTTACTAGTTGCAAAGTGGTCAAAGTTTAGAACAAACTAAGTTCAATCAAAGAAGATTTTAAAAGGGAGGGAGAGATTTTGAAATTAAATAAATAAGGAGGAGATGAAGAGACTAATCCTATGCACAGAATTAAAAGTTATGGGTTGAAAGATCTGACTAATGGTAGCAATCCAATAGACGAGAATGTCAATAGAAACCCAAATTCCCTTGGACATTTAGAATCAAGCAACACACAAATGCACAATTATATCAATCTTGAAGAGCAAGGCATCAAATAAAGATAGCCACATACAAGCTTAACCACTCCATGATCTTCTTCAAATTAGCCTATGTAACAAATGAATTCCACAAGTCACAGGTTCAAAATAACAACTTCACAATGATCATGTTGCAGATGAACTCAAAGGGATCTTGAATGATGTATCAGATGAAGTTTCAAATTGCAAGCACTTGGTTTCTGTAAGACCCCAATTTTGACCCTAAGATCCCTCATTCAATTTCATCATAAGCATAAGCATTGGGATCATATCTTGGCATCCTCCTTACCCCTTTTCATTTGGTTTGTTTTAGGAGAGATCACCAAGCAATTTGTGATTGTATAATACTTGTATTATATCATTTCACTAACCAAAATACCAAAAATATGTCTTTGTATTTGTCTAACTCTTTTGTAGGTAGGGCATGATCTCATTAATTCATTGATCACATCTAGGGGTTGAGACCCTCATGAACAAAGGGCACAACCAAGAATTGATTCAAATAATGGTGATGAACATCATATATGAGTCCCAATGATCTCAACATATTATATTGATCAAGTTTACTTCAAGAGTTTGAGGGTGATTTGCCTTGGAAACCCTAGTTTGACTGGGTATCTTGAGTAACTTCTCCAACAAGCTATCTCACCAATTGATCAAATTTCTCAAGGGACACTTCAAATTTAATTATATTATGTATATATGATATACCATGAGCCAAGAAAGTCAGTATAATTGGAAATTAGCAAGTTGGTTGATAGTGGTTGGCCAGATGAATTCATCTCATCAAAACTCGGCCTCCTTAGACCCTATCTCCTATAATTTTCACCATACAAAAATGATTCCAAGAGAAAACTTACTATAAATGACATTATAAACAACTTTCATGTTGATACCTAGAGCTAGTTTTTCTTGGAAAATCATTTTATATGTTAAAACATTATAGGTCATTTTGTCTAAACCCTAATTTGAAAGTCAACTTCCCAAGGCCATAACTTGCTCAATGTTTATGATATGAAAGATTTCCAAGTTTCAAAATCAAATTCAATGTGTCTCCTTCAACTTTCGTGTTTGGAGTGGGAGCTAATTCAACGTTTTTGAGCATGTGATATGAGGCTACATTATAGGTCACTTTTCACCTATACCATTGATCAAGTGATTTTTCCAAACTTCAATAATGCATAACTCTATCATTTCAGATCCAAATGAAATGAAATTGGTGACCATTTTGAATTTCTTTGAGATAGCTACAATGTTGGTGAAGACATGTTTCTCATTTGAAGCTCCCATAAAAAGTTACGCAAGGTTGAATATTGAGACATATGGCTTAACACTTAGAAAAATTTTGATATGTCAAAATTTTCCAAACTTCCACCTCAAATTTCTCCAAGTTACAAGCTCCAAATGAAAAAGTCTTCAACATCAAACTTGTTCCTCTTGATCTTACCTTTCCAAAGAGCTCAAATTCATTCATTTTGGACTTGAAATGCATAGGCTGCGCATGGCTTAAACAGACTGATATCATATGGCATGAATCCAACTTCAAGTAATAATGCACAAGTGTCTTGCAATCCAATCCATCTTCAAAGCATCTGAACTTCAAATTTGGACTTTCAACTATCATTCCATGGGCCTATGCATGCCCATGCACCATTCCATCATCATTTTTCCAAGTGTGGAAAGTGGAAAGAGTGTGCAAATATCACATGGATTTGGCTATAAATACAATTGCATTTGCTCAGAATTAACACACATTGCGCCAACTTTGAATCTCCATTGAAAACCCTTCACTCTCATAGATAACCCTGATAAATTAATTTGAATTTGAGCTTGAATCTCCACTATTTTGGAATTCAATTCTCCAGTGATGATGTGGCTTGTATCTGAACCACTTAATTCAAGTCTCATGTTCTAATCTAGATCGTTCCTAGTGATTACTCCTTTTGCCACGCGGTTGACTCCGGTGTATGTGGAACACACGTTCTGGATCATCAAATTTGTCACCTCAGTTAATGAGGGAGATCTGATGGTCCACGTAATTTAGCATTTTGAATTTTGTTTTAATTGCATTTTCTTGAATAATTCATATTAAATTCAATATTGATCCAAAAAATATGGGACTTTCCCCAAAAATTTCCAAATACTTTTCTCTTTCATATTTTGAATTAAAATTATTTTTTGGATCATTATTAATATTTTTCATGAATTAATTGATTTTTCATTTGTTTTTAATTTAAAAATATTTTTAAGTGTCCAAAAATTATGAAATTTTTTCTCCATGGTCCTTGACCTATGATAAATCTCATGACCATTTATTTGGTGTTTTGATGAGATTTTAGGATTTGGACAAAACATATTTGAATTTAATGTATTATTTTATTATTTTTAATTGAATAAATGTCATTTTAATTGTGTTGACCATTTGTATTGACTTAATTGAGTTTGATTGTTTATTGTTGTGCCTTGGTCAAGGTTGATTTGACTTTGTCAAATTAATATCATTGGATTTAGGGGATTGATGGAATATACATTCCATCTTCCAAAATGAACGAATGATATTAATTTGGTAAAAGTCCTCCTTTGACCAATTTGTGATCTCATTCATCCCCTTCCCTTTCATCTAATTCCCCTTCTTCATTCATCCATTTCTATTTGGCAATGACATCTCAAAGTCCTAATGCTAGTTGATTGAAAGATTAACATGAGTATAGATGAGATTAGGCCACACCTTTTGCATATTTTTTGTGTGTGGTATGTGTAATGAGCATAGTTCATAATACTATGTCTCCAACATGCATTAACACCAAAAGTCTATTGCTCGGCCTCAAATAGTTGTGACTTCTACATAAGTCCAATTACGATTGCTTAACATAGCGCTAAATTTGTGACATAAAAGGCATAAGCATTCTAGTTAGTGAGATTTTAAGTCTCCCCTCTTCCATGGTATTGTATGGAAACTTGACCTTCTTTCCTTCTTTTGGAAGATGTTTTGGTTCAAGGATCCATGCTTGTGGCAAGTGGGTTGAGTGTTCTCTAAAGAATGTCTTCAAATCAAAAGCAAAACAAAACTAACCTCTAACTTACTAACTATTGACTTTTAATTTTAGGCTTTTACTTTTAATGCAATTTACTTTTAGCATTTTATATCATTTGCCATTATACAGATCATTCTAACTGTTTATGTTAATGTAATTTTCACTTTGTCCATTTGGATCATATTGTGTGATATTATTTTGTTTGTGTATACTTTACTTGTTTGTGTGGTCTTTGACCATTAATGCACATGATAAAAACAAAAACCCTAAAAGACTTTTGAGTGGATTGTTGGTTTGATCTTACTAAAATGGACTTAGAACTTAGGCAATATTCATTTGCTAATGGACTTGGCCAATGCCAACTTGTTGAAGAACCAAGTGCTTACAATTTGAATTTCATCTGATACATTATTCAAGATCTCTCCAGTTCATCTGCAACATGACCATTGTGAAGCTGTTTTTTTGAACCTATGACTTGTGGAATTCATCTGTTGCATGAGCTATTTTGAAGAAGATCATGAAGTGGATAAGCTTGGATGAGGCCATCTTTATTTGATACCTTTGTTCTTCAAGATTGATATAATTATGCATTTGTGTGTTGCTTGATTCTTAAAGTCCAAGGGAATTCTAGGGTTTCTATTGACATACTTGTCAATTGGATTGCTACCCATTTGGTCAGATATTTTCAACTTTAAACTTTTAAATTTTATGCATAGGGTAGTCTCTTCATCTTCTCCCCATTTCTTTAATTTCAAAATCTCTCCCTCCATTTTCAAAACCTTCTTTGTGTGAACTACTTTTGTTCTAAACTTTGACCACTTTCAAAAAGATAGAAACTTTGCCTTATGCCATTGCATTTTCAAACTTATTTTCTTAAATCAAACTTGTGAATAAACTTAACTATACTTGACTTAAACTTTCAAAAAGACAAAAATAACTAACTCATTCAAATAATTTTAGGCCTTTGTGCCTTTCAAACTTAAATTTTGTTAAAATAAATGCATCAATTTTGAATTTTATAGCACGAACTACGAAGGTCTTGTCAAACACAAAAATATAATTAATAAATTCTTTTCTCATCCCCCCATTCTATTTGTTTGTAAACATCACTTTATACCAAGTACATATTGTTAGATGCCCAAAAGTGCTTATTTGAGCTATCATATGTGGGCATCTTTCACTCTTTTTCCTTGCTAAATTGTCAAAACCACCTTTGTTTTAGATGAAATGCATTACATTGATAAACGATCTTGGTACCTTTGATTTGTGTGTTATTGTGCAGGAAGAAGGCATGAAACAATAGAAAGTGAAGACACAAGAAAGTTGGCAAAGGAACCAAAGAAAACAAGCATTCATCAGCCTACTCGCTAGGCGAGGGCTGTGGCGAAGCACTCGCTAGGCGAGCGCCCAGCGAAAAGCTCCAGTAAATTGTCAATAAATTCGCCAGGCGAGCTGCTGGCGAAGGTGGTAGCGAGTTCGTTCAGTTTTGGTGAAAAGCGCAGCCAGCACTCACTCGCTAGGCGAGGCTCTAGCGAGTTCCCAGCGAGCATTCCAGTAGCCAAACCTCTCAACCTCGCTGGGGCGAAGGTTGAAGCGTGTCCTTCGCTAGGCGAAGGTTTTGTTCGCTACGCGAACATGACAGTTTGAGATACCCTGTTTCTCTGGGCGCAGGTGCCTTATGTACCACATTTAGACCCTCGCTAGGCGAGCCATTCTGCTCGCCTAGCGAACATGACAGCCCAGAAACAGCTCTATAAGTAGCAAGTGCCACTTTTGAGAGCCAGACCTTAGTTTTACTTTATTTTTCCAGCTTTTGCTCTAGAGATATTTTTGACCTAGATTTCATTTCTCTTCATCTTGTAACCATCTTCTACAAAAAGAAGGTGGATTCCCATCCAATCTCGATTATCCGACTTGGATGTTGATCAACCTTCTTCCGAAACTTGCCGACCAAGCTACCATGAAAATGAGTAGCTAAGTCATCCATTTGTCAAGGTTAGATGTAGGTGATTACTAGCTTTGTGTGTAAATGTAAGGATCTTCATGTGTAAACTCTTTAATGGTGAATATATGATGAAAACTTTGTTTCTATTTAAAACTCTTTGTGTTGGTTTATGATCGAGAGATGTTTACCAACTTTTGACCTAGGTTTTCATCCAATCTTGTTTGTTAGCTAGAGATAGTAATGAATGATTTTGTTCACCATAAGGTTGAACCAAAAAGTTGTCATTTTGATAGATTGTGTTCGAGAGAAACAATGGATCAAAATGGCAAAACTCACAATGGGTGTTCGAGAGAAACACATTGGGAGGACCTTGTGAAATAATTTATCATCTAAAGGAGTTTATAAGATTGTTGACCGAACAAATACATGCAAAGTGATCATTGAACCCTAACTTTGGCAATATTTCTCATTTATTCAAACCAAAACTTTTACCGCAATTTATTACCTTTTTATGCAAGATAACGTGACAATCAAACCAAAACCCTATTGTTACATTGAGCTAGAATTAATACAACCATCGAACGACGGTGATATCTTACAATCCCTGTGGATACGATAACAAAAACCCGACACGTAAATTTACAACTAACAAAATGGCGCCGTTGCCGGGGATTGTAAATTGATATTGCGAGCATCACAATGGTTGTTTAAGTTTTAGCTTGTGAATTTTTGACTTGTGCTTGTAATTTGTTTGGTTTAGTGTGCAGCTTACGTTTTATGCGAGGGCAAATCCCTGTGGACGAACTTCTTTTTGATCCTGAGATCGAGAGAACCGCAAGGAGGCTCAATAGCAAAACGAGACGTAGGAGGCAACAGGCTAGACAACGCCAAGAGCAAGGAGAAAGTTCTTCAACCACAAATCCACCACCATTCATACCAAACATGGAGCCATAACCACCACCACCTATTTCTACTCCATGCATAAATAGTCCACGGAACACCGCTCAGTTTGCCAACCATACAGGAAGGCAAGCTGAGATGAAAACGGGAACTCTAAATTTATTATATGGAAGTCCATTCACCGGAATGGACCATGAAGACCCATTTGCTTTTCTCACAAAATTTTATGAGATAGCATTGGCTGCCGGAGTGGATCAGGCTCAGGAGCTTCCGTTGTTCAGACGATTATTTCCCCACGCTTTGCTCGGTAAAGCAAAGTATTGGTACTTAGATCAAACACCAGCCGTAATGACAGACTGGAACGTGTTAGAAGAGAAATTCATCGAAAGATTTTTCTCCCATAACCGATTCATGGAATCCAAGACGGCCATCTCGGTGTTTTCACAAGGAACCAGTGAATCATTAAATGAAGCGTGGGAAAGATTCAAGTCCATGCTTCGGAAATGTAAAGGGCATGGATTTGATGAATTGACTCAAATCCATATCTTCAAAAATGGACTTCAACCAAACTGCAAAACGTTGTTGGATGCTACCTCGGGTGGCTCTTTATTGTCAAAAAGTGCCGAAGAAGCTACAGACATTATAAATCGAATGGCTCTAAATGATCTTCAGAGTCAAAGTCGAGGCAACTCTTTGAAGAAGCCGGGAGTGCTTGAGCTAGGGACGAACGATGCCATCCTTGCCCAAAACAAGCTCATCTCACAACAAGTGGAACTCTTAACGCAACAAATCAAAGAGTTGAGAGAACCGTCTAAAGCTAAACAAATAGCTTGTTGTGAGCTTTGTAAAGGTGAGCATGACACCGGATTCTGTCCACCTCCGGGGTTTGAAGAAGTAAACTACATGGCAAACCAAAGGGACTACCAACCGAGACCACAACAACAACAACAACCTTATCAACCAAAACCTCAAAATCAACAACAACATTTCCAAGGGAACCAAGGGTTCCAACCTAGAAGTAACTATTACCAAAACCAAGGTTATGGAGGTGGTTCTTCTAGCCGTCAAAACCCTCCTCAAAATCCTTATATACCTCAACCACCGCCGGTCGTAAGTTCGAAGTTGGAAGAGACATTGACGCAATTCATGCAAATGTCAATGGCAAATCAAAAAAGCAACGACGCGGCTATAAAAAATCTCGAGACTCAAGTTGGGCAACTTGCTAAGCAACTCGCGGAACAACAAACCGGTCCTTCCTTTTCGGCAAACACGCAAACAAATCCTAAGGAGTATTGTAAGGCGGTCACAACGAGAAGTGGGAGGGAGTTGATGAGGGAGAATAAAAAAAGAGTTGAGAGAGAAAATGAGGAGGAAATAGTTGAGGAAAATATTGATGGTGAAGTGGGGGAGTGGAGTGAAAAGGAAGAAGTTAAAAAGAATAAAAATAATGGTGAAGTTGAAAAAGAAAAAGGTGTGGAGATGGGGAAAAATACAAGTGAGGAGGTAATAAGGGAGGTAGTGAAAAAACCTAGATGGAAGAGTGCTAGAGTTGCAAAGGGAAAGGAGGTAGTGAGCGCTACCCCTATCCAAAACCTTCCTTATCCTCATGCTCCTTCCAAAAGGGAGAATGAACGGCATTACGCCCGGTTCATGGATATTTTTAAACAATTGCAAATCAACATTCCGTTTGCCGAAGCCTTGGAGCAAATGCCCAAGTATGCCAAATTCATGAAGGACATACTAACAAAAAAGAGGAGGTATACGGAACCGGAGACCATCGTCCTTGACGCAAGCTGTAGTGCCATTATTCAAAGGACGCTTCCTAAGAAAGAGGTTGATCCGGGAAGAGTTACATTGCCGGTTAAAATTGGTGACGTTTATGTCGGAAAAGGACTTATTGACTTGGGGTCAAGCATTAATCTTATACCTTTGTCAATTATCAAGAGACTTGGCAACACTGAGATTAAGTCCATCCGAATGACGTTGCAATTGGCGGATAAGTTGACGACCCATCCTCATGGCGTAGCCCAAGATGTTTTGGTGAAGGTCGACAAATTCTTTTTCCCGGTCGATTTTATTGTTATTGATATGGAGGAAGATGATGATGCTCCGCTCATCTTGGGCCGACCGTTCATGAAGACCGCGCGAATGATGATAGATGTTGATGACGGTTTAATGAAGGTGAGAGTTCAAAATGAGGAAGTCACATTCGATCTATTCGAGGCAATGAAGCATTCAAAAGATAGAAATGATAGCTTTCGCATCGATGTGATCGAAGACGCTATTATGGAGGTTTCAAAGCATATTCATGAGATATCTCCTATGGAGTTAGCTCTTGACGACTCATTGGAGGTTTTCACTATTGAAGAAGAGCTAGATCTTGAGGAATGCTTAAAAGAACTTGATAGTTTAGACGACCTACAACCATGGGAAGTAGAGGAGGAAAACTTGAAGAAGGAGGTTATTGACGAAAAAGCGCCAATTGAATTGAAAGTGCTACCCCCTACTTTGAAGTATGTATTCCTAGATGAGACCGAGGCAAAGCCGGTCATCATAAGCAACCTTTTGACAAAAGAAGAAGAAGCCCGTCTAATCATTGTGCTAAAAACAAATCAAGAAGCAATGGGTTGGACTCTTTCCGATCTAAAAGGAATTAGTCCATCCTATTGTATGCACAAGATTTTGATGGAGGAGGATTTTAAGCCGGTGGCTCAACCACAACGCCGCTTAAATCCTACGATGAAGGAGGTTGTTCGAAAGGAAGTTGTGAAACTATTGGATGCGGGAATGATTTACCCGATCTCGGATAGTCCATGGGTTAGTCCCGTGCACGTGGTTCCGAAGAAGGGGGGGATTACCGTGATCCGGAATGACAAGGATGAATTGATCCCAACTAAAGTTGCAACGGATTGGAGAATGTATATTGATTATAGGCGGTTGAATACCGCGACTCGAAAGGACCATTTTCCACTCCCATTTATGGATCAAATGCTCGAAAGACTCTCGGGCCAATAATACTATTGTTTTTTGGACGGCTACTCCGGGTATAACCAAATTGCGGTTGACCTGGTTGATCATGAGAAGACGGCTTTCACGTGTCCGTTTGGAGTGTTCGCATACCGAAAAATGCCCTTTGGGCTGTGCAATGCACCGACGACCTTCCAACGATGTGTCCAAGCCATTTTTGCCGATCTGATAGAGAAAACAATGGAAGTCTTCATGGATGACTTCTCGGTATTTGGTGGGACCTTTAGTCTATGCTTGGCAAACTTGAAAACGGTGTTGGAAAGATGTGTGAAGACCAATTTGGTGCTTAATTGGGAGAAGTGTCACTTCATGGTGACCGAGGGGATCGTGCTAGGCCACAAAGTCTCTAGAAGGGGGCTTGAAGTGGATAGAGCTAAGGTTGAAGTGATAGAAAAATTACCTCCTCCGGTGAATGTGAAGGGCATCCGAAGCTTTTTGGGGCACGCCGGGTTCTACCGGCGCTTTATCAAGGACTTCTCAAAGGTGGCTAAGCCTTTGAGCAATTTGCTTGCTAAGGACCAGGTATTTCTCCTAACCAAAGATTGTTTGCAAGCTTTTGAGGCTTTAAAAGAAAAATTGGTTACCGCTCCAATAATAGTCGCTCCCGATTGGAATGAAAATTTTGAACTAATGTGTGATGCGAGTGACTATGCTGTTGGAGCGGTACTTGGCCAAAGAAAAGACAAAACTTTTCATGCGATACATTATGCAAGTAAGGTTCTTAACGAGGCTCAAATAAATTATGCCACAACGGAAAAAGAACTACTTGCAATAGTGTATGCGCTAGAAAAGTTTAGGTCTTATCTTATAGGGTCTAAAGTCGTTGTGTATACCGACCACGCGGCGATTAAATATCTGCTAACCAAACCGGATTCGAAGCAAAGGCTCATCCGTTGGATCCTCTTGTTACAAGAATTCGATGTGGAAATCAAAGACAAGAAGGGGTCGGAAAACTTGGTAGCGGATCATTTATCCCGCTTAGTGAATGTGGAGGTTACCGCGTCTGAAAAAGAAATCCGGGAAGAATTTCCTGATGAAAAACTGTTTAAAGTTCAAGTTAGGCCGTGGTTTGCAGACTTTGCAAACCACAAGGCTAGTGGTTTTGTGCCTTCCGACCTAACTTCGAACCAAAAAAGGAAGTTCCTTTCTGATGCGAAGTATTATGTTTGGGATGACCCATACTTGTTTAAGTTGGGTAGTGATAACCTATTAAGGAGATGCGTGACTGGCGATGAAGCGCAGAGCATCCTTTGGCATTGTCACAACTCGCCTTACGGTGGACATTATAATGGGGTTAGAACGGCTACTAAAATTCTTCAATCGGGATTTTATTGGCCCACTATTTTCAAAGACGCACATTCCCATGCACAAAGTTGTGACAGTTGCCAAAGAAGCGGTGGGATAGGTAAGAGAGATGAGATGCCTCTCCAAAATATCCAAGAAGTGGAAGTATTTGATTGTTGGGGCATAGATTTTGTAGGACCTTTCCCACCCTCTTATGGTAACGAGTACATGCTTGTCGCAATCGATTATGTCTCTAAATGGGTTGAGGCGATTGCCTCACCTCGGGCGGATGCCAAAACGGTGATAAATTTTTTGAAGAAAAACATATTTTCCCGTTTCGGAACCCCCCGAGTGTTGATAAGTGACGGAGGGTCACACTTTTGTAATGCACCTTTGGAAACTATTTTAGAACATTACGGTGTATCGCATAGGGTGACAACTCCGTATCACCCACAGGCTAATGGGCAAGCTGAGGTCTCTAATCGTGAGATTAAGAGAATCCTCGAAAAAACCGTGTCTAATTCAAAAAAGGAGTGGTCCCAAAAATTGGACGAAGCATTATGGGCCTACCGTACGGCCTTTAAAGCTCCAATTGGCCTAACTCCCTTTCAATTGGTATTTGGTAAAACTTGCCATTTGCCGGTTGAATTGGAGCACAAAGCCTTGTGGGCCCTAAATTTTTTAAATTTTGAGAATGAGTTGGCCGGTGACAAAAGGAAGGTACAACTACTTGAGTTGGAAGAGATGCGCAATGCCGCATACCACTCAAGTTGGTTGTACAAGGAAAAGGGAAAAAAGTATCACGACAAGAAGCTCCGTAACAAAGAATTTGTGCCCGGACAATTGGTCCTATTGTTCAACTCCAGGTTGAAATTGTTTCCCGGGAAGTTGAAATCAAAATGGCCCAGGCCATTTCGGGTGAAAGAGGTGAAGGAGTACGGGGCTATTGTCATTGAAGACATAGACAAGAAAGATAGTTGGACAGTGAATGGCCAACGATTGAAAGTTTATCTCGGCGGTCATGTGGATCACGAGAGCTGTGCTTTGCCGCTTGATGCTCCTCTGTGAGCATCGCACCGTCGAGCTTAGCCGACGTTAAACAAGCGCTAGTTGGGAGGCACCCCAACATTGTAAGTATTTACTGTTTTTTGTGTTGTGTGTGTTGGGTTTCCTAGTGCAAACCATGTTGTATGAACATGAACTGCTGCCTTTGAAAAGGCATTTGCTGTCATGCTCGCCAGATGCTCGCTAGGCGAGGCAGTAGCGGGCAAACTCGCTAGCTGCTCGCTAGGCGAAGCAGCAGCGAGCGCTGCATGACAGCACTTATTTAAATCTCAGCAGGGCACTCATTTTTGCCCTAACACAAATTTGCTGTTTTGCAACCCTGCTGCGAAATTTTTTACAGAGCTCTCCACACTCTCTCATTTGCATCACTCTCACTAACACTCCATCTCTATTCGGTCCATTGCAAACCCTGCTCAGTTCATTTCAATCAAATCACTGTAACTAAGGTTGCCCTACTACATTCTCTTTTTGTTTGAACTATATATTTCCAATTTGAATGTCAATTAGGATGAGTTGTGGTGTGGGAAACCTTGGGTTTGCATGTGGGATTTTCGGTTTTGCAAATTGGGATTTTAGGTTTTGGAATTGGGGATTTTAGGTTTTGCATGTAAATATGTAATCCCCAATAGCATAGAACAGTTATTTACTTGATTAATCATTAGGTTCTGATGTTGGAACCATTAGAGTATGGGTTTTGGGAAGTATTCTTTGAACATGCTGAAAACCCCAAAAACCCGTAAGGTTCGCTAGCACTCGCTAGGCGAACCTGGGGCGAGCGTTCGCTGCCACTTCGCTAGGCGAAGCAGCAGCGAGCTTGACAGTCTTTTGAAAAATGGCTTTGCTGTCTAATCTGTTTGTTTGGTGTGTGTTGTTTCCTCTCATATTTTGCAGATGGAATCAAGGTCTGGAGCATCTAAGAAAAGAAAGGGAGCTGAAGAGAGGGACACATACCACACTGATTTGTGGCTTCACCGGGATGTTGAAGCCATTTCTGCCGCCCTGCTATTACCAGGGAAATCTGTTGAGCGGAACCCATCTGGGGTTCCAATGAGGTATCATAGGGAGGACATGACTCCCTTGGCTCAACTGATACTGCTGTTGGTGCTGACGAACATCCAGCCTAAGTCCCACACCTCTACAGTGCCGATCCCAGTGGCACATTTGGTCCATTCTATCCTCGCCAACGTCCAGATAGATGTGGCGAGGATCATCGCTAATGAGCTTAAGTCCGTGATCGAGAGCGGGCTAAAGTCGGGGGCTCATGTGAATTGTCCCCTAGCTTTCCCGTGCTTGATCATGAGTTTGTGCATTCAGGCAAGGGTGAGACTTCCATCTCGGGGTCAGGTAAGGATCCCGCCACCTATCGATGACCGGTATGTGGCCAAATATTGTAGAGCCAAGAATGCCAGAGGCAGTGCAGCTACAGAGAGTACCCGGACTTCTGATGGTCCTGGTACTTCTACTCCTGGACTTGATCCCTACCTGCGAGTTGTGTGCGACTACAGTTTTGAATGGATGGCGGCATCCCAGAGAGCCATGATAGATATGCACGACTCTATGCAGCAGTTACAGCTGCAGGGAAGTGGTGCTCATGCTTTGATGACGCGTGAGCAGTTTCTGCTTAACGCCAACTGGCCTGTGGACAGGCCTGTGTATGGTGAGGGGGCGGATGCAGCTGTTGATGATGAGGATGATGAGGCTACCGGTTCTGAGGCCGGTAGCGAGGAGGATTCTGAGCCCTTAGAGGGTTAAGTTATTGTATTTTTCAGTTTTTATGTTTATTTCTATTTGTATTTTCGGATTATGTATTTTGACTTTGGTTTTGTACTGTTGGGGTGTTTTGTCCCCCATGAACAAATTTTTCAGTAATGTTATTTATTTACGTTTTTAATTTTGTTTGTTTAATAAATTTTTGGTTGATTGAGTGGCAAACCTTCTAGATTGGTTGCTCCTCAAAGAAGTACTCAATGAAGGTGCATCCGAGCTTGGATGGCAATGATAAGAATAAACAAGTGAATGAGGCTAAGGTACATGGTTACCTCCGGCTAGAATTTTAGAATGCATTAAGAACTTTACTCTTTTTGGTAAATTGAATATTGTCTTTTTGCAACATAATTGAATGAATGTTTCATCTAGGACTTAAAACCACAAATTGTGAGGAAACCTCCATTGTGCACTTAAATGCTGGATTCTAATAAGTTTTGTTGATTCATTTGATTCATGCTTTGTCTTTTATTATTGTGAAATTGTGGAAGCAATTAGAAATGATCAAGGCACTTGTTTTCTTTCAAGCACAACTACATCCAAAAACAACTTATCTGTGAGCAGAGAGAGTATTCGTTAACCCCTTTGAGCTTAAACAGTTGAATCTCGGCTTGAAATAAAGCGAGATCTCAAAAATCTTTTTTTTTACAACCCGGAAAATTTTGATTATTGTTCTTTTGCCGTAAAAAGTTAAGAGCATTCACTTAGGGTAAGTAAGAATAAGTTGGGGAGAATCGGTAAGTACCACAACTCTTGAAAAAAAAAAAAAAAGAAAAACCGAGCAAGCATTGAAAATAAAAATATAGAAAAGAAACATCTGTTTTGTAAATATGATGTGAAAGAAAAGAACAAAAATAGAAAGAATGAAAATGAATGCTTGCTTGGAAGAAAAATAGTGAAAAATAAAAATTGAGTTGTGGAATATGAGTTGTGAAGGTTTCAAACGAGAAACAAATGAAACAAAGTCGAGATGTGTGAATAATATACTGTGAATGTCTCTTTTGCATCGGCACTTTCGTTTCAATGGCCTTAGAAATGTCCCTTGTTTGTTAACCTAGCCAAGCTTCAACCAAAAAGCCCTTAGTGATCTTTATGCTTCCACAGTACCATTTATAATTGTTAGACATTGTATGAATCTATTTGATTTCTTCATTGTTTGTTAGAGAGTGAGATTATTCCCGCGGTTGCAAACGCGTAAATTCTTCATTCCTTATTCGAAGAGGAGAGATAGGGTGATTCATTCAGAAGAATATTGTTGTAGATAGATAAATATTTCGCATAGCTATTAAGTTTTAGTTCTTGTGTATTATTTTATTCGAACCGTTGGAAACTTGTATATGCTGACTCACTTGTGTTTGAGCCGTTTATCCAACTTCGGAGAAACCATTTTCTTAAAGCAAATCCTCTTGTCCTTCAAGAGGCATACTTTGCTTGAGGACAAGCAAGAATCTAGTTGGGGAGAGTTGTTAGATGCCCAAAAGTGCTTATTTGAGCTATCATATGTGGGCATCTTTCACTCTTTTTCCTTGCTAAATTGTCAAAACCACCTTTGTTTTAGATGAAATGCATTACATTGATAAACGATCTTGGTACCTTTGATTTGTGTGTTATTGTGCAGGAAGAAGGCATGAAACAATAGAAAGTGAAGACACAAGAAAGTTGGCAAAGGAACCAAAGAAAACAAGCATTCATCAGCCTGCTCGCTAGGCGAGGGCTGTGGCGAAGCACTCGCTATGCGAGCGCCCAGCGAAAAGCTCCAGTAAATTGTCAATAAATTCGCCAGGCGAGCTGCTGGCGAAGGTGGTAGCGAGTTCGTTCAGTTTTGGTGAAAAGCGCAGCCAGCACTCACTCGCTAGGCGAGGCTCTAGCGAGTTCCCAACGAGCATTCCAGTAGCCAAACCTCTCAACCTCGCTGGGGCGAAGGTTGAAGCGTGTCCTTCGCTAGGCGAAGGTTTTGTTCGCTAGGCGAACATGACAGTTTGAGATACCCTGTTTCTCTGGGCGCAGGTGCCTTATGTACCACATTTAGACCCTCGCTAGGCGAGCCATTCTGCTCGCCTAGCGAACATGACAGCCCAGAAACAGCTCTATAAGTAGCAAGTGCCACTTTTGAGAGCCAGACCTTAGTTTTACTTTATTTTTCCAGCTTTTGCTCTAGAGATATTTTTGACCTAGATTTCATTTCTCTTCATCTTGTAACCATCTTCTACAAAAAGAAGGTGGATTCCCATCCAATCTCGATTATCCGACTTGGATGCTGATCAACCTTCTTCCGAAACTTGCCGACCAAGCTACCATGAAAATGAGTAGCTAAGTCATCCATTTGTCAATGTTAGATGTAGGTGATTACTAGCTTTGTGTGTAAATGTAAGGATCTTCATGTGTAAACTCTTTAATGGTGAATATATGATGAAAACTTTGTTTCTATTTAAAACTCTTTGTGTTGGTTTATGATCGAGAGATGTTTACCAACTCTTGACCTAGGTTTTCATCCAATCTTGTTTGTTAGCTAGAGATAGTAATGAATGATTTTGTTCACCATAAGGTTGAACCAAAAAGTTGTCATTTTGATAGATTGTGTTCGAGAGAAACAATGGATCAAAATGGCAAAACTCACAATGGGTGTTCGAGAGAAACACATTGGGAGGACCTTGTGAAATAATTTATCATCTAAAGGAGTTTATAAGATTGTTGACCGAACAAATACATGCAAAGTGATCATTGAACCCTAACTTTGGCAATATTTCTCATTTATTCAAACCAAAACTTTTACCGCAATTTATTACCTTTTTATGCAAGATAACGTGACAATCAAACCAAAACCCTATTGTTACATTGAGCTAGAATTAATACAACCATCGAACGGCGGTGATATCTTACAATCCCTGTGGATACGATAACAAAAACCCGACACGTAAATTTACAATTAACACATATGCACACACAAAGGGCTCCCTAGGAGTACCTAGGACACTCTGGGTGCTAACACCTTCCCTCTGTGTAACCTACCCCCTTACCTGTGATCTCTGATTTTTATTAGTTTTTATTTGAAAACTTCTTACTATTTGGGTTTTGTTCGTACTTTTTTCCTTTTCTCTTGGAAACAATAAAAGCGCAGTGGCGACTCTTGTTAATTGATCTCTAGCTTGTCAATAGCTTGACGATCACGAATTTCCCGCTAAACAAATTAAGTGGCGACTCTGCTGGGGAGTAGTCTCCAGTTGGTTTAGCCTACTTTTTGTGTGAATACATTTGTATATATGTGATGTTTATATATATATATATATATATATATATATATATATATATATATATATATATATATATATATATGTGTGTGTGTGTGTGTGTGTGTGTGTGTGTGTGTATGTGTGATATAATCTGCTTGGTGTGCTTGGTGATCTCTGAGTGGTGAGCTAAGTTCTAAACCCGAACTTGAGTGAAATTAAGATAGGAGGATGGCATAGTCCCGTTCGACTTGTGTGAAGTAGTCCTTAACAAGTTGGCTTGAGATCTATCTGCTCAGGGGAGACTCTTTTGGATTTGGAAATGTCACACAAGTATTTGTTGTTAGGCATTACTATTTCTAATTGGGTCTGAGAAGCTGGGGACCTTAAAACATTTAACCCATCTTGGCCTATTTAGGATGTAGTGCGGAAACTGTTCAGGTGTAGACTTGATAATAGTTGTTACGCGATACTACACTCAGACGAGCTTCTCTTGAGAATATTATGGGTCGATGAGTCAGTCATCTTAACCTGTAATATCTGATAGATGGAATTAAGACTCTGGGAACTTTTTAGAACATGAGCTACAAGTTTTTATCCATAGTTCACTCCTTTGGGATGGTTCTTACCTAGACTCCATGCTCGTGACTTGCAACAAACCCTTGATTCTTGGTTGATCCAATCAAGTCTTGTCAATATCAATGGAACTTGGGTGTTGATAAGGTGAAAACCATAATCCACTAAAATGGATGATTGATATTGACAAAGACTTGATTCATCCCTTAACCTTTGTTTGCCTTGTGTAAGATCCCTTATTTGTGATTGTTGCATTCATTCATTCATGCGCATCATAACATTCATCACATAAAATTTCAAGGAACTAAGGTATCATTTGCAAATATTTCAGACCATGGATTGTGGACGAAGGAACACTAAGAAGTACAGTTTCAGATGTCCCGACTTGAAAGAGTTAAGGAAGCTAGCATCTTTTGTATTAGATCCCTTGGACTTCAAACAATGTCATGGGAAGCTTCTGCCCATCTTTTCTGCTGATGTGGTTGAAGGATTCTTGAGTGTGTTGGTGTAGTTCTATGATCCTCTCTACCATTGTTTCACTTTCCCAGATTTTCAGCTCGTGCCTACCTTGGAGGAGTATTCTCATCTTTTGGGGATACCTGTTTCTAGTAGAGTGCCTTTTAGTGGATTTGAGGAGATTCTCCGGTCTAGTATTATTGTTGAAGCTCTTCACTTGAAGAAGTCTGAGATAGAGGCTCATTGGGTGAAGAAAGGAGGATTATTTGGGTTGCCATCTGTTTTCCTCATCAAGGAAGCTACCCCTTTTTTTCAAGCTCGTAGTGTGGATGCTTTTGAAGCTATCTTTGTGTTGCTCATCTAGGATTAGCTTTGTTCCCTAACATTGACGGTTTTGTTGATGTTAACGCCATTAGACTTTTCTTGATTGGGAATCTTGTGCCTACTTTGTTGGGTGATATGTATTTCTCTTTGCATCTAAAGAATTCTAAAGGTGGTGGAACTATTGTCTGTTTCATTCCTCTTTTGTACAAGTAGTTTATTTCGCACTTGCCTCAGACGCCTGCTTTTGTGGAGAACAAACAATGTCTAAGGTGGTCTCAGAGACTCATGTCTTTCACTAATGATGATATAGTTTGGTATGATCCTTCTTTAAGCAACTTGGAGATTATTGATTGTTGTGGTGAATTCTCTAATGTGCCCCTTATTGGTACACAAGGAGAAATTAACTACAACCCTGCTTTGGCTCGTCGTCAACTTGGGTTCCCCTTGAGAGACAAACCTAATAACATGTTGTTAGAAGGTCTTTTCTTTCAAGAGGGTAAAGATCCCCAACATTTGAAGCAGAAGATTGTGCATGCTTGGCATAATGTACATAGGAAAGGAAGATCCGAGCTTGGTCCGTGCAATTGTGTAGCTTTGGAAGCTCACACTCTTTGGGTGAAGAAGAGAGCTTTGGAGTTGAAGATGCCTTATCCTTGTGAAAGACCTATGTCTATGGTTGTGGTTGAGCCATTAACTCTCCCTAACCAAGATGTAGAGGAGTTGGAAGACGCGCTCGCCAAGATGAAGCAAGAAAAGGACATGTGGGAAGAGCGTTTCGATGCTTTGAGCAAGAAGCATGAAGAGTTGCTATTGGAGTCTAAGGACAAAGATGCACTGATTGAGCTACTTGAAAACCGAGTAACGAAGAGACAGAGAGAGCCAGAGATTTCATCTTCTAGCATGCCTCAACCTTCCGTTGGTTGGAAGATGATTGTTGAGCAACTTGTCCTCGAGAAGACTCAGATGAAGGCTTCTTTTGAGACCGATATCCGTCGCATTCGAAGGAAGTACGTGCCTTCATCCAGATCTTCTGACTTTGTTGTTAGGGATCCTTAGGATGACTAGTCTCTTTTTCTCTTGTATCTTTTTATTTTGCTTTCTAAAATTGTACTCGGTGTAATCCTTCCAATTTATATAAATAAAAAGAGATTTTTGGTCATATCAAATTGTTGCAATTGCCATTTAAATATTATATATTTGCAAATGATATAGTAAGTTCCTTGAAAATAAAAATAATCAAGCATTGCATTTCATGCATCATTTGCATAAGCAGGTTTTCGCCAGGTGTCTGATTGGTGTTCTTCTGTGCTTTAGCCAAGTTAACTCACCGGTACAACACCAGAGATAATCATCCAAGAATCGTGGAGCACCTTGAGCAAGAGAACCGAGATTTGAAAGAGGAGATTGCCTGGCTGATTGCCATGATGGAGTCAGTTCTTGCTGCCCAAAGCCAAGCTTCTCCAAAGCTTGCAACTCCTCCCGCGAGGACGGTTATTTCTGAAGTGGTCACCTCTACTGTGCCTGCTGCCACCGCCCATTTCGCGCCAAACCTACCTGCCGGATTCCCGTGGGGAATGCCGCCCAATTTTGTGCCAGAAGGCTTTGCGCCTACCTTTGCTTTCATGCCGACATCTAGTCCGGTCATGTCCGTGCCACCTCTAGTTGTGCATACTTTGCCTCGTGTAAAGGACACCATCTATCATTCTGAGCCATCTGAGGGCCCGGATGTTTATGAGAAGATGGATGAAATGAAGGATCAATTTCTTGAGCTGCGCAAGGAATTGAAAACATTGAGAGGCAAAGACATGTTTGAGAAGAGTGCTGCTGAACCGTGCTTGGTACCCAATGTCAAGATACCAGTGAAATTCAAAGTGCCTGACTTTGAGAAGTATAAGGGGAATTCTTGTCCACTCAGTCATCTTGTGATGTATGCCCGCAAGATGTCAACCTAGACAGATAATGACCAATTGCTGATTCACTACTTCTGGGATAGCCTAACAGGTGTTGCACTCCATTGGTATATGGGGTTAGATAGTGCAAGCATTCGCACTTTCAATGATCTAGGTGAGGCTTTTGTGAAACAATATAAATACAATGTAGATATGGCGCCGGGTAGGGACCAGCTGAGGTCCATGTCTCAGAAAGATAAGGAGACGTTCAAGGAGTATGCCCAACGATGGAGGGAGTTGGCTGCCCAGATCACTCCTTCTTTGGAGGTTAAAGAGATGACAAAAATCTTTCTGAAAACCCTGAATTCATTCTATTATGAACGCATGGTCACCAATGCCCCCAGTGATTTTACCGAAATGGTAAACATGGGGATGAGGCTGGAAGAAGGGGTCCGTGAAGGACGATGTCAAAAGATGAGGCGTCGACGAGCAAGAAGTATGGTAGTAGTTTCTGCAAGAGGAAGGATAATGAGACCAACGCCATTTCCAGTGGGAGGCAGAAGAGGCCTCAAACCAGAAGAAATCCACCACCCCGTCAACATCATCATCATCAAGTATCTTCTATTATTCCAGTATTTTCCAATAAGCAAACAATACCAATTCAACAACAACAACATCAACAACAAAATCAACGTCAACAACAACAACTGCAACAAAGAACAAACACCTACAACAACAACAATTCCAACAACAATCATCACCAACAACAAAATTTTGAGAGGAAGAAGGTCTCTTTCGACCCGATTCCTATGTCATATGCAGAACGGTACCCATCATTAGTCCTCAAAAACTTGATTCAACCATGGAACCCACCGCAGATCCCATAACCACTTCCTTGGTGGTACAAACCCGAGCTTCACTGTGCTTTTCATCAGGGTGCACATGGGCATGATATTGAAAACTGTTACCCGTTGAAGTACGAGGTGCAAAAGCTTATGAAGAGTGGAATGGTGTCTTTTGAAGACCACGCACCTAATGCGAAAGCTAACCCTTTGCCCGCTCATGGGAATTCTTCAGTTAATATGGTGGATAGTTGTCTTGGTGAGTACAAAGTTTTTGATGTACATTTTATCCGTGGATCCTTGGTGCAGATACACAAGGACATCTGTATGGTGAGTGACTGTGAGCGTGATCACGATGGTTGTGATATTTGTAGCGTGAACCCAAGAAGGTGTATTGTGGTGAAAAGGGACATCCAGCATCTGATGGATGAAGGCATGATTCAGATTTGTCAATCTCGTCATGAAGATGACGATGTCAATGTCATAGTGCCTAATTTCAAGCAACCTGAGCGGCTAGTAATCTAGTATGATAGCAATAGTAACGAGAACATCAACAATAGATCAGTTTCGCCATTGGTAATACGGTTAGCGGGCCCAGTCCCGTATGCATCTGATAAGGCTGTACCGTACCAATACAATGCTACAATGATAGAGAATGGTCAAGACGTACCTTTACCTATAACCAGTTCAGTAGTGAGCATTGTAGATGTTACGAAGGCGACCCGCAGTGGTCAAGTTTTTGGACCGGTGTTCCCGGAAAATAAAGAAGAAATAATTGTTGGTAAGAAGGTGGAGGTGCCCAATGTAGATCCTGTTGGTTGTTCAAAGGATAAGTCTGGTGAATCCAACAACTTGAAAGCCAGTGATGATGATGAGGTACTCCGACTGATTAATAGGAGTGAATTTAATATGGTTGAGCAGTTGCTCCAAACTCCCTCAAAGATTACCGTGCTGTCTCTGCTTTTGAATTCTGAAGCACATAGAGAAGCACTGCAGAAAGTTCATGAACAGGCATATGTGGAGCAGGATGTTACTGTGGATCAATTTGATCACATTGTAGCTAACATCACTTCATGCAATAATTTGAGCTTTTGCGATGAAGAACTCCATGAGGAGGGAAGAAATCACAATCTGGCTTTGCATATTTCGATGAATTGCAAGGAAGATGCTTTGTCAAATGTGCTCGTTGACACCGGTTCGTCACTCAATGTGCTTCCGAAGTCAACATTGTTAAAGTTATCTTACCAAGGAGCTCCCATGAGATACAGTGGAGTAATTGTCAAAGCCTTTGATGGCTCGCGCAAAACAGTCATTGGAGAAGTGGACCTTCCAGTCAAGATAGGTCCGAGTTATTTTCAGATTACTTTCCAGGTAATGGATATTCACCCGGCCTACAATTGTTTATTGGGAAGGCCATGGATTCATGAGGCAGGGGCTGTTACTTCCACTCTGCATCAGAAGCTCAAATTTGTCAAGAATGGAAAGCTGGTAATTGTGGGAGGAGAGAAGGCGCTGTTGGTCAGCCATCTGCCATCTTTCACGTATGTTGAAGCTGAGGATGAGGTTGGAACTTCGTTCCAAGCCTTATCTATTACTGTTAAGAAGAGAGTTGGGGCACCTATGTCCTCTCTGAAAGATGCTCAGAAGATTGTTGAAGAAGGTCCTGTTGATTAGTGGGGGCACGTGGTAGAGGTCTCTGACAACAAAGGAAGAACTGGTTTGGGGTTCCAGAAGGGCTCGTCAGCTATTAGATCTGAAGAGATGCAACTTAGCTTTCATAGAGGAGGGTTCATTCATGAGAATGAACAACACTTAGCTGTTGTGCTAGAGGATAGTGAAGAGGAAGACTGCACCAACTTTGTGACGCATGGAAAGACATGCAACAATTGGACTGCTGTTGATATTCTTGTTATTTTGCATCGATCTAAGTAATTGCTTTTATATTTTAAAATCCTTCTCCTATGCCTAAGGGAGAAGTGAACATTGTTTGGGCATTTTAAATTGATCATCAATAAAATTAATTATATTCATCCACATCTTTGATGTTTGTTTTTACTTTTTGCTTTATTCTGAAAATGGTAATCACAAAAAACATAAATAAACAATATAATTTTCCATCTGCATAATATTTGGTCACAAATCCATTTCTCTAAAATCAAAATATCAAATCATTATGCAGGTTGGTTCCTAACCCCATTGAATACAATGATCCTTCTCCTTCTCCAAATTTTGAATTCCCTGTGTTTAAGGCCGAGGAGGAAAGTGATGTAGAGGTGAGTGAGGAATTGTCTCGTCTTCTTGAGCAAGATGAAAAGATTATTCAGCCGTTTGAAGAGCAGATTGAGGTAGTTAACTTGTGTCCAGATGCTAAGAAGGGGTTGATTGATCTTTTTCGAGAATATTCAGATGTGTTTGCTTGGTCCTATCAAGACATGCCTGGGTTGGATTCTGAGATTGTGGAGCATAGATTGCCATTGAAGCCAGAATGCCCGCCAATCAAGCAGAAGATAAGAAGAACGCATCCTGACATGGCTGTGAAGATCAAAGAGGAAGTTCAGAAGCAGATTGATGTCGACTTCCTTGTGACTGCTGAGTATCCGTAATGAGTGGCCAATATTGTGCCTGTGCCGAAGAAAGATGGAAAAGTCCGCATGTGTGTTGACTATAGAGATTTGAATAAAGCCAGTCCGAAAGATGATTTCCCTTTGCCACACATTGATATGTTGGTGGATAATACTGCTAAATTCAAAGTCTTTTCGTTTATGGATGGATTTTCCGGATATAATCAGATTAAGATGGCACCCGAGGATATGGAGAAGACCACATTCATTACACCCTGGGGAAAATTCTGTTATAGAGTGATGCCTTTCGGTCTAAAGAATGCTGGTGCGACTTACTAGAGAGCAATGACTACTCTTTCTCATGATATGATGCATAAAGAGATTGAAGTTAATGTCAATGACATGATTGCTAAATCAATTGATGAAGAAGAATATGTTGAGCATTTATTGAAGTTATTCCAGCGTTTGAGGAAGTATAAATGCCGCTTGAATCCAAATAAGTGCACTTTTGGTGTTCGTTCTGGTAAGTTGTTGGGCTTTATTGTCAGCAAGAAGGGTATTGAAGTTGATCCTGCCAAGGTCGAAGTAATACAAGAGATGCCTGCGCCCAAAAATGAGAAGCAAGTCAGTGGTTTTATCGGCTACTTGAATTATATTTCCAGATTTATTTCCCATATGACTGCCACGTGTGCGCCTATATTCAAGCTTCTTCGGAAAGATCAATCTTGTGATTGGACCAAAGACTGCCAAAAAGCTTTTGACAGTATCGAGGAATATCTGCTTGAGCCTTCAATTTTGTCTCCACCTGTGGAAGGAAGACCGTTGATCATGTATTTGATTGTGCTAGAAGATAGTATGGGTTGTGTTCTTGGTCAGCAAGATGAGACTAGAAAGAAAAAATTTGCAATTTACTACCTCAGTAAGAAGTTGACCGACTGTGAGACTCGGTATTCTATGCTTGAAAAGACTTGTTGCACATTGGCGTGGGCTGCTAAGCATCAGCGTCATTATATGTTGAATCATACCACTTGGTTGATATCCAAAATGATTCCAATCAAGTATATATTTGAGAAGCCTGCTTTAACTGGGAGAATAGCCCGTTGGCAGATGTTGTTATCAAAGTATGATATAGAAAACCGATATCAAAAAGCGATCAAAGGTAGTATCTTGGCTGACCAATTGGCTCACCAACCAATTGAAGATTACCAGTCAGTACAATATGATTTTCCAGATGAAGAGATTTTGTACTTAAAAATGAAAGATTGTGATGAACCATTGCCAGAAGAAGGGCCAGAACTTGGTTCCCGTTGGGGCATGGTATTTGATGGAGCTGTTAATCAATATGGAAATGGCATTGGGGCAGTGATTATTACTCCTCAAGGCACGCATCTACCATTTACAGATAGATTGACTTTCAAATGTACAAACAACATGGCAGAATATGAAGCTTGCATTATGGGGCTTGAAGAGGCCATGAATCTCAAAATCAAGTATTTGGATGTCTTCGGTGATTCGGCTTTGGTTGTGAATCGAATCAAAGGAGAATGGGAGACAAATCAACCCAGTTTAGTACCATATAGAGATTATGCGAGGAGGATTTCAACTTTCTTTACAAAGGTTGAATTTCATCATATCCCTTGAGATGAAAACCGGATGGCAGATGCTCTTGCAACGTTGGTGTCAATGATTGTAGTGAAGTATTGGAATGAAGTTCCCAATTTATCTGTGATGCGTCTTGATAGGCCAACTCATGTGTTTGCTGTTGAAGAGATGAAAGATGAGAAGTCGTGGTATTACGACATCAAATGTTTCCTTAAAGTCATATTTACCCGCCCGGGGCATCTTTGAAAGATAAGAAGACTTTAAGAAGATTAGCCGATAATTTGTACTTGAATGGTGATATACTGTACAAGAGAAGCTTCGACATGGTTTTTCTCAGATGCGTGGATAGACACGAAGCAGACTTGTTGATGACCGAAGTGCATGAAGGTTCCTTTGGTACTCATTCCAATGGACATGCAATGGCGAAGAAGATATTGCGAGCAGGTTACTATTGGCTGACAATGGAATCTGACTGTTGCAAATTTGTGAAGAAATACCACAAGTGTCAAATTTATGCTGATAAGATTCATATTCCTCTAACACTTTTGAATGTTATATCTTCCCCATGGCCCTTCTCCATGTGGAGAATTGATATGATTGGGATGATTGAGACCAAAGCTTCAAATGAACATCGTTTCATTTTAGTGGCAATTGATTACTTCACAAAATGGGTTGAAGTGGCATGGTATGCAATTGTAACCAAGCAATTTGTTGTAAGGTTTATTAAGAATCAAATCATATGCCGTTATGGTGTGCCAAGTAAGATCATCACTGACAACGGATCGAACTTGAATAACAATATGGTGGAAGCTCTTTGCAAGGACTTCAAGATTGCACATCATAATTCTTCTCCCTATAGTCCCAAGATAAATGGGGCTGTTAAAGCTGCGAACAAGAACATCAAGAAGATTATCCAGAAGATGATTGTCACGTATAAGAATCGGCATGAGATGCTCCCATTTGCTTTACATGGGTATCATACATCCATCCGCACTTCAACAGGGGTAACCCATTTCTCTCTTGTGTATGGTATGGAAGTAGTACTCCCCGTAAAGGTTGAGACTCCTTCGTTGCGTGTGCTCATGGAAGCCAAGTTGACTGAAGCTGAATGGTGTCAGACCAGGTTTGACCAGTTGAATTTGATTGAAAAGAAGAGATTAACTGCCATGTGTCATGGTCAGTTATATCAGCAGAGAATGAAGAAAGCTTTTGATAAGAAGGTCAAACCTCGAGTGTTCAGAGAAGGTGACCTTGTGCTCAAGAAGATTTTATCGTTCAAGCCAGATTCTAGAGGAAAATTGACTCCCAATTATGAAGGCTTATATGTTGTCAAGAGAGCCTTTTCAGACGGTGCATTGATTCTTACAACTATGGATGGTGAATAGTTCATTAGTCCTGTGAACGCAGATGCAGTCAAGAAATACTTCACCTAAAAAAAAGGAAAAGAACAGCTCGCTAAGTTGAAAACTCGAAAGGGCGGCTTAGGAAAAAATGAGCATCTCGGTGGATTGAAAACCCGAAAGGGCGATCCAGGAAAAAATTAGAGACATAAAAACAGAAAGAATTTCCCGATAAGTTGAGTACCCCACCTTGGGGAAACTTATGCAAAAATTAGAGATTATGGAAAGTAAATGCATCCTGCTGATCTTCAGTGATTTCGAAGACCTGTTTGAGCACAAGGGTTGACATCTGTTCATCATCCCAACAACGGTCAAGAGTATAGTGGATATCCAGAGTTGGTAGAAGGATTAAGGATCATTTGTATTCAATGTAACCTTTTCCATGTAAATTACCATTTTCAACTTTGTAAACCCTATGGAGTCTTGTCATTTACAGACTACCATCCTATTAAATAAAGTTGAGCTTTTATCCAATTGGTTCTACTCTTATTTACTTCAGCCAATAGTTTTAAATTTTATTATGATCATTTTGAAATTAAATTTTAACAAAAATAAATCAAAATCAAGCAAGAACTTTTCCAAAGCAAGTAACAGTAATATCAACATCATTTCAGTGAATAACAAGTTTTTAAGTGTGAAGCATCTGTGGTTCCCCCAAGCAGTAACTCTTCGGGTATCCCTAGATATCAATGGTGATTCATTTTCTCAATGGAATGTTGTTGTCCCCAGCTAACGGATTCAGAATGTTTGATCCCCCAGTGGAGCTTCTTTCTTCTCCCCCACCTGGATTGACTAATTCAGATACTCTGTGGCGTATTGTTTTCCCTAGTGAAGTCGCCAGAATGTTAGTACATCCCAGTGGAGTTTCTTTCTCCATCCCCAACAGAGTTTTGGCCTCCCCCAGCGAATTTCTTGTTTCCTCAGCAGGTGGATCTTCATCAAAGATATTTGATATTTCCATAGTAGATCGCTTTGGTGTCCCCACCAATCGCTGTATCTTTGCTCCCAGTCTGAGTTTCCTCCTGGTTTTTGAGCGGCTTTTGTTATTAATATTTTCTCTGTAGGGTTGTCTCCCATTTTTATGGCGTTGACCTAAAATTCTCCACATAGTTGGTTGTTCTTTCCTCAGCAGATCTCCTCTTTCCCCATCTAGAGTTGAGCCCTTGGGATGTTGATCTCTCTGTTCTCCAACAGTAGTCTCCATATTTTGTGGATTGACCGAGGATTATACCGGTGATTCAATTTCTTTGCGACACCTCTGTATCCTTTGTGATCGTTTTGTCAACATAATCATCATATACACATATGCATATACAATCATACAATTTCATGATTTGCATATCCTGCATCTCCATATTTGATTTGTTAAAGATTCTCATTCTCTGTTATGGTGGTACTTTATCCCCATACCAAATCTGGTGTCTGTCCTCTTTCAATTGTAGAAGTGTCAACCCCTTAAGCAAAAAGACTTTAACCTTTCTCTGTTTCCCCACTGAGTTTGTTTCCTCGTGGATGGTTGTTATTTCAGTTTCCTCTCCAGTAAATTTTCTGGATGGAATTACTCCCCTTGAGTTATGTCCTCAATGGGTTGAATATTGTTTGATTGTTTCTTTCTAGCTCTTGCCTAGATAGATGCTTTGGTCCCCTAAGAGTCTATTACCCAGTAACTGGTAATATTCTTCTTAGTTTGCCGTTTGTTATTTCTTGCCCAATACCCGACAAAAGTACCCTTTGCTCTCCTCAGTAGAGTCCTCTGAAAGTATATCCTTGATATGTTCATCTTAACCAGCGACGAATATCTTCCCCCCCCCCCCCCCCGCGTGAGTCTATCCTTGATATGTTCATTTTAACCAGTGACGGATGTTCTCATTCGTTGGTATTCTACCCAGTAAAAAGGCAGCTGTAGTTCCTATTTTGTTCCTCAGAGAGTTAATCCTTGATATGTTCATCTTAACCGATGATAGGTTTCCTTCTCCTTGTGGTATTCTACCCAGTAAAAAGGTAGTTGTAATTTCTATTTTGTTCCTCAGAGAGTTAATCCTTGATATGTTCATCTTAACCGATGACGGTTTTTCTTCTCCTTGTGGTCTTCTACCCATTAACCGGTAGTTATATATCCTGCTTTTTCCCTGTGTAGAGTTAATCCTTGATATGTTCACTTTAACCAGTGACGTATTTTCTCTTCTTTGGTATTCTATCCAGTAACAGATAGATGTAATTCCTATTTTTCCCCTTTCAGAGTCAATCCTTGATATATTTACTTTATCCGGTGATAGATTTTCTCTTTGATTTGGTCTTCTACCCAGTAACCGGTAGTTGTAAATCCTACTTTGTCCCGTCGCATAATTAATCCTTGATATGTTCATCCTAACCGGTGACAGATTTTCTCTTCGACGTTTTACTATCCAGATTTTGATAGATGTATTTCTTCCCTTTTCGTTCAGTTGATATATCCTTGATATGTTCATCTTAATCGATGACGGATATCCTCCTGAACATCCCCAGGAAAGTCTATCCTTGATATGTTCATCCTAACCGATGACGGATTTTCTTCCCTATTGAGTTTATCCTTGATATGTTCGCCCTAACCGGTGACAGATATTCCCATCTTTGGTCTTCTGCCCAGTAACTGATAGTTGTAAATCCTATTTTCTGCAGTTTTCCCCAACAAGGCTATTCTTACCCAATAACCGGTAATGAATACTCCCTCCTGGAGGTTCTCAACGAGTCATCCTTGATATGTTCATCTTAATCGATGATGGATGGCCTCTTAGTCAGACTTTTATTATCTCCTTACCCATTAACCGGTAGTAGATAATAGATTTCTGCTCCTCCTGTGTCGAAGTTTATTTCTTCCCCAGTTGAGTTGAGTGCGCATTTCCTTAGCGAAATCGCTTCCCCCTGCACGAGTCGAGTACCTCAATTTTATCCTGACTTATTCATATCCCCTGTAGATGTTATTGTTTCCCCGGCTAAGTCTTCCATTTTGCGTGGAATTCCTTTAGTCTCCAAGTAGTTTTAAGTCCTAGCCTTGCCTACACATAACTCCTTCTTATCCCCCAGAGTCTCTGTCTCCCCAGTGAGTTTTCCTTATGGAATGCATCATACTCCTGCGGACTTTCGGTCTCTCTGATTTCTTATTCCTTTGTGGCAATATTTCCCCACAAAGCATTTACTTTTGCATTCATATCATATGACTCATGAGGTATCTTAGGGACCAAAATTTGTTTCTCTACATTATTATTTAAGCCCATTCTTCTGAGTCGAGCCGAAGATTTTAACCTTCACCTCCTCAGTTAGAATGTCCTTAAATAGGGGCAACTGTAAGACCCCAATTTTGACCCTAAGATCCCTCATGCAATTTCATCATAAGCATAAGCATTTGGATCATATCTTGGCATCCTCCTTACCCCTTTTAATTGGGTTTATTTTAGGAGAGATCACCAAGCATTTTGTGATTGTATCATCCTTGTATTATATCATTTCACTAACCAAAATACCAAAAATATGTCTTTGTATTTGTCTAACTCTTTTGTAGGTAGGGCATGATCTCATTAATTCATTGATCACATCTAGGGTTTGAGACCCTCATGAACAAAGGGCATAACCAAAAATTGATTCAAATAATGGTTATTAACATCATATATGAGTCCCAATGATCTCAACATATTATATTGATCAAGTTTACTTCAAGAGTTTGAGGGTGATTTGCCTTGGAAACCCTAGTTTGACTGGGTATCTTGAGTAACTTCTCCAACAAGCTATCTCACCAATTGATCAAATTTCTCAAGGGACATTTCAAATTTCATTATCTTATGCATATATGATCCACCATGAGCCACGAAAGTCAGGAGAATTCGAAATTAGCAAGTTGGTTGATGGTGGTTGGCCAGATGAATTCATCTGATCAAAACTAGGCCTCCCTAGACCTTATCTCCTAAAATTTTCATCATATGAAAATGGTTCCAAGAGAAACCTTACTCTAAATGACCTTATAAACAACTTTCATGTTGATACATAGAGCTATTTTGGCTTGTAAAATCATTTTCTATGTTGGAGCAGTATACGTCATTTTGTCTAAACCCTAATTTGAAAGTCAACTTCCCAAGGCCATAACTTGCTCAATTTTTATGAGATGAAATATTTACAAGTTTCATAATCAAATTCAATGCTTCTACTTCAACTTTTATGTGATATGGGGCTACATTATAGGTCACTTTTGACCTATACCATTGATCAAGTGATTTTTCCAAACTTCAAAAATGTATAACTCTATCATTTCAAATCCAAATGACATGAAATTTGTGACCATTTTTAAGGTCTTTGATATAGATATAACTTTGATGAAGACACGTTTCTCATTTGAAACTCCCATATTGAGACATATGGCTTGACACTTAGAAATTTTTTGATATGTCGAATTTTTTCAAACTTCCACCTCAAATTTATTCAAGTTAGAAGCTCCAAATGAAAACGTGTTCAGCATCAAACTTGTTCCTATTTATCTCACCTTTCCAAAGAGCTCAAATTCATTCATTTTGGACTTGAAATGCATAGGTTGCGCATGGCTTAAATAGCCTGATATCATGTGGCATGGATCCAACTTCAAGTAACAATGCACAAGTGCCTTGCAATCCAATCCATCTTCAAAGCACCTGGAATTCAATTCTCCAGGAGTCCATTGCTTCTAAACCTTCCCATTCCTCTCTTGCAAGCAATTGAAGTGAAGCCAAGCATAATTCAGATCAAGATCCATCGTGTTCAGACCTCCATTGAAGGTAATTTGCAGAAATTTTAAACTCTTTGTTTCTCTTAAATTGTTGCTCAATTCCGTTGGTTCTTTGGTTGTTTGAAGTCCTACCAATGTAGGCAAGAAGATTGAGTTTCTTTGAGGCCAAATCGAAGCAACTCAGATCTTGTACCTCATTTTTCAATTCCACACATCTCTTAATATATTTGGAATTGGAGTAATTGGAGGTCAGATTCGAGCTCAGTGATGTTTTTTTAAAGATCATGTCCCTGTTTCGTTTTTTGGTGATGGTTCATGATGACCAGTCCGGTGAAGCTCATCGGAGAAGACAACCGGAGCTCTGGCTCCGGTGATGATGTGGCTTGTATCTGAACCACTTGATTCAAGTCTCATGTTCTAATCTGGATCGTTCCTTATGATTACTCCTTTTGCTACGCGGTTGACTCAGGTGTATGTGGAACTAGCGTTCTGGATCGTCATATCTGCCACCTCAATTAATTAGGGAGATCTGATGGTCCACGTAATTTAGCATTTTCTGAATTTTGTTTTAATTGCATTTTCTTCAATAATTCATGTTAAATTCAATATTGATCCAAAAAATATGGGACTTTCACCAAAAATTTTCAAATATTTTTCTCTTTCATATTCTGAATTAAAATTATTTTTTGGATCATTATTAATATTTTTCATGAATTAATTGATTTTTCATTTGTTTAAAAATATTTTTAAGTGTCCAAAAATTATGAAATTTTTTCTCCAAGATCCTTTGACCTTGTTTGACCTATGATAAATCTCATGGCCATTTATTTGGTGTTTTGATGAGATTTTAGGATTTGGAGAAAACATATTTGAATTTAATGCATTATTTTATTATTTTTAATTGAATAAATGTCATTTTAATTGTGTTGACCATTTGTATTGACTTAATTGAGTTTGATTGTTTGTTGTTGGGCCTTGGTCAAGGTTGATTTGACTTTGTCAAATTAATATAGTTGGATTTAGGGGATTGATGGAATGTACATTCCATCTCCCAAAATGAATGAATGATATTAATTTGGTAAAAGTCCTCCTTTGACCAATTTGTGATCTCATTGATCCCCTTCCCTTTCATCTAATTCCCCTTCTTCATTCATCCATTTCCATTTGGCCAATGATATCTCAAAATCCTAATGCTAGTTGATTGAAAGATTAACATGAGTATGGATGAGATTATGCCACACCTTTTGCATATTTTTTGTGTGTGGTATGTTTAATGAGCATAGTTCATAATACTATGTCTCCAACAGGCATTAACACCAAAAGTCTATTGCTCGACCTCAAATAGTTGTGACTTCTACATAAGTCCAATTACGATTGCTTAATAAAGCTCTAAATTTGTGACATAAAAGGCATAAGCATTCTAGTTAGTGAGATGGTAAGTCTCACCTCTTCCATGGTATTGTATGGAAACTTGGCCTTCTTTTCTTCCTTTGGAAGATGTTTTGGTTCAAGGATCCATGCTTGTGGCAAGTGGGTTGAGTGTTCTCCAAAGAATGTTTTAAAATTAAAAGCAAAACAAAACTAACCTCTAACTTACTAACTATTGACTTTTAATTTCAGGCTTTTACTTTTAATACAATTTACTTTTAGCACTTTATATCATTTGCCATTATACATATCATTCTAACTGTTTATGTTAATGTAATTTTCACTTTGTCCATTTGGACCATATTGTGTGATATTATTTTGTTTGTGTATACTTTACTTGTTTGTGTGGTCTTTGACCATTAATGCACATAATAAAAACAAAAACCCTAAAAGACTTTTGAGTGGACTGTTGGTTTGATCTTGCTCAAATGGACTTAGAACTTAGGCAACATTCCTTTGCTAATGGACTTGGCCAATTCCAACTTGTTGAAGAACCAAGTGCTTACAATATGAATTTCATATGATACATCATTCAAGATCTCTCCAGTTCATCTGCAACATGACCATTGTGAAGCTGTTATTTTGAACCTGTGACTTGTGGAATTCATCTGTTGCATGGGCTATTTTGGAGAAGATCATGAAGTGGATAAGCTTGGATGAGGCCACCTTTATTTGATGCCTTTGCTCTTCAAGATTGATATAATTATGCATTTGTGTGTTGCTTTATTCTAAAAGTTCAAGGGAATTCTGGGGTTTCTATTAACATACTTGTCTATTGGTTTGCTACCCCTTTGGTCAGATCTTTTCAACTTTAAACTTTTAAATTTTGTGCATAGGGTAGTCTCTTCATCTTATCCCCATTTCTTTAATTTCAAAATCTCTCCCTTCATTTTCAAAACCTTCTTTGTGTGAACTACTTTTATTCTAAATTTTGACCACTTTCAAAAAGATAGAAACTTTGACCTTATGCCATTGCATTTTCAAACTTATTTTCTTAAATCAAACTTGTGAATAAACTTAACTATACTTGACTTAAACTTTCAAAAAGACAAAAAGAACTAACTCATTCAAATCATTTTCGGCCTTTGTGCCTTTCAAACTTAAATTTTGTTAAAATCAATGCATCCATTTTGAAATTCATAGCACGAACTACGAGGTTTTGATCCCTCATTTTTATGTTGGTACGTAGGCACAAGACCAAAGGTCTTGTCAAACACAAAAATATAATTAATGAATTCTTTTCTCATCCCCCCATTCTATTTGTTTGTAAACATCACTTTATACCAAGTACATATGCACACAAAAAGGGCTCCCTAGGAGTACCTATGACACTTTGGATGCTAACACCTTCCCTCTGTGTAACCAACCCCCTTACCTGTGATCTCTGATTTTTATTAGTTTTTATTTGAAAACTTCTTACTATTTGGGTTTTGTTCGTACTTTTTCCCTTTTCCCTTGGAAACAATAAAAGCGCGGTGGTGACTCTTGTTAATTGATCTCTAGCTTGTTAATAGCTTGACGCTCATGAATTTCCCGCGGCAGTTTCTCAAAAGTTGGCATTGGCCAAGTCATTTAGCATAGGAAGGTTTCCTAGATTCTAAGTCCAATTTGTCCAAGATCAAGGCAACAATCCACACAAAAGTTTTTTTTACGATTTTTGTTGTTATTATGTACATTAGTGGTCAAAGACCACACAAACAAAAAAAATATAACCAAAATATGGTCCAAGTGGACAAAGTAAAAATTGCATTAACATAAACAATTAGAATGGTATGAATAATGACAAATGAATAAAGGCTAAAATTTAATTTCATTGAAGTAAATGGCTTGAAATTAAATGTTAGTTGTTGGTGAGTTAGAAATTAGTACTTTTTTTTGCTTTTGCTTTTTATTTGAAGTCATTCTTTGAAGAACACTCAACCCACTTATCACAAGCATGAATCTTTGAACCAAGATATCTTCCAAAGGAAGTAAAAAAGTCCAAGTTTCCATACAATACCATGAAAGAGGGGAGACTTACAATCTCACTAACTAGAATGCTATGCCTTTTTGTGTCACAAATTTAGCGCTATGTTAAGCAATCGTAATTGGACTTATGTAGAAGTCACAACTATTTGAGGCCGGACAATAGAATTTTGGTGTTAATGCATGTTAGAGACATATTATAATGGACTATGCTCATGAAACATACCACACACAAAAAGAATATGCAAAAGAGGTGGCCTAATCTCATCCATGCTTATATTGATTTTGCAATCAACTAGCCTTAAGACTTAGAGATATCATAGGCCAAATGAGATGAATGCATAAAGAATGGGAATAAGATGAAAAGGGAGGGGAATGGATCAAAACTCAAATTAGTCAAAGGAGGACTTTTCTCAAATTAATATCATCCTTTTATTTTGGGAGATGGAATGTACATTCCATCAATTCCCTAAATCCAATGATATTAATTTGACAAAGTCAAATCAACCTTGACCAAGGCCCAACAACAAGAGTCAAACTTATACAAGTTATCACAATAGGTCAACACAATTAATTGGAATTTATTCAAATTAAAAATACCAACATAATACATTTAAATTAAATATGGTTTGTCAAATTCCTAAAACCTCATCAAAACACCAAAGAAATAGTCATGAGATTTATCATAGGTCAAACAAGGTCAAAGTACGTTGGAGAAAAAATTTCAGAATTTTTAAAGACTTAAAAGTATTTTTAAACAATTAAAAACAATCACAAAATCAATTAAATCATGAAAAATATTAATAATGATCGAAAAAGTAATTTTAATTCAAAATATGTAAGAGGAAATTATTTGAATTTTTTTGGTGAAACTCTCATATTTTTTGGATCAATATTAAAATGCATATGAATTAATGAAAATAAGATAATTAAAATGAAAATAAGAAAATAGCAAAATAACGTGGACCACTTGATCTCCCTCATTAATTGAGGTGGCAGATCAAGTGGATCAGCGTGCGTGTTTTGTGGTGCCTTGTAGTCAATGCGGCATACTTGGTATTTAAAAGCAACGCACGAGATTAAAACAATTCAAACTCATCTAATGGCTCTGAACACTTCCAGCTCATCGCCGGATCCAAAGGCCGGTCATCTTCTCTGGTGACCCTGGTCGGACTGGTTCAGTCATCACCACATCATAAATGACAAAAGAGGACATGATCTGAAAGATAAAATGGTGTAGATCACGAATATCACCTCAATTTTAACTAACTCTAAATATATAGAGAGATATATGGAGTTGAATTTTGAGGTGTGTCAACTGAGTTGCTTCGATTTGACCTCTAAGCAACTTAATCTTCTTGCCTACATTGGTAGGACTTCAGACAACCAAGTATCCAAGAGAATTGATGAGAATTGATGAGAATTGAGTGAGAGTCAAAGAGATAAAGTTTTCTGAAAATGACCTTCAATGTTGTGCAGAACTTGATGTTGCTTACTTCAAACACGATCTGATCACACTTAAGAAGCTTGCAGGAAATGATTAGCAAGGGTGAAAGGCTTTGGATCCTGGAGTTTTTGAATTTCCAACAGTTGAGATTCAAATTCAATTTTTAAATTTAAAATTCTCAGGTTTTCCTTTAGAATGAGAGGGTTTGAATTGGGGGGCAAAGCTGGCGCGTAAGGTGTGTTTGAATGGAGCTCATAGGTCATGTATTTATAGCATTTGGGATTGATAATTGCACACTTGAAAATTTGCTAAATTTGGCAATGTGATGCACAAGATTGCATGGGCGTGAATAAGCCCATGAAGCAATCCATTTAGGTCCAAATGCATCTGAAATGAAGTTGAAATGAAGCTTGATTGGCAAGGCAATGTGAAATGGTCATTTGCACTTTTGATTTTCTCCAATGGTGCAACTCTGTTAAAGCCATACGCAGCCCTAGCAAACCTCATCCAAAATGCATAAGCTTGGGTTCTTTGGAAAGCTTGGATCGAGGGGAACAAGTTTTATGTTCAATACTTTTTCATTTGGAGCTTAGGTCATGGTGAATTTTGAGGTGGAAGTTTGGAAATTTCAACATGTTGAAATTTTTTCTAAGTGTCAAGCCATATACCTCAATATTCCATCTTACTTAACTTTTTATGTGAGCTTCAAATGAGAAACGTGTATTCATAAAAGTTATATATCTTTCAAATACATTCAAAATGGTCACCAATTTCATGTCATTTGGATTTAGAATGATAAAGTTATGCATTTTTGAAGTTTGGAAAAATCACTTGTTCAATGGTATAAGTTAAAAATGACCTATAATGTATCCTCATATCACATGGTCATAAAATTTGAACTTGCCTCCACCCCAAACATAAAAGTTGAAGTATACATCTTGAATTTGATGGTGCAACTTGTAAATCTTTCATCTTATAAAAAATGAGCCAGTTATGGCCTTGGGAAGTTGACTTTCAAATTAGGGTTTAGACAAAATGACCTATAATGTTTCAACATAGAAAATGATTTTCCAAGCAAAAAGCAGCTCTAGGTCTCAAAATTAAATTTGTTTGTAATGTCATTTAGAGTAACTTTGCTCTTGGAATCATTTTCATATGGTGAAAATTGTAGGAGATAGGGTCTAGGGAGACCCAGTTTTGATTAGATGAATTCATCTGGCGAACCACCATCAACCAACTTGCTAACTTTCAATTCTCTTGACTTTCTTGGCTAATGGTAAATCATATATGCATAATATTATTAAATTTGAAGTGTCCCTTGAGAAATTTGATCAATTGGTGAGATAGCTTGTTGGAGAAGTTACTCAAGATACCCAATCAAACTAGGGTTTCCAAGGCAAATCACGCTCAAACTCTGGAAGAAAACTTGATCAATATGACATGTAGAGATCATTGAGACTCATATATGATGCTTATAACCATTCTTCTATCAATTAATGGTAGTGTTCCTTGTCATGAGGGTCTCAAATCCTAGGTATGAACTTGATAGATCAATGGTGATCATGCCTTACCTACAAAAGAGTTAGGCAAATACAAAGACATATTTTTGGTTAGTAAAATGATAATATATAAGTATGATACAATCACATGGTGCTTGGTGATCTCTCCCAAAATAAACCCAATGAAAGAGGGATAAGGAGGATGCCAAGGTATGATCCCAATGCTAATGCATATGATGAAATTGCATGAGGGGTCTTTGGGGTAAAAATTGAGGTCTTACAGCTATGCCTTTTTGTGTCACAAATTTAGTGCTATGTTAAGCAATCGTAATTGGACTTATGTAGAAGTCATAACTATTTGAGGTAGGGCAATAGAAATTTTGGTGTTAATGCATGTTAGAGACATGATATGATGAACTATGCTCCTAAAACATACCACACACAAAAAGAATATGCAAAAAGGGTGGACCTAATCTCATCCATACTTATGTTGATTTTGCAATCAACTAGCCTTAGGATATAGAGATATCATAGATCCATGACATGAATGAATGGAGAAGGGGATTGAGATAAAGAGGGATGGGAAATGGAATCAACACAAATTGGTCAAAGGAGGACTTTTACCAAATTAAAATCATTCATTCATTTTGGGAGATGAAATGTACATTTCATTAATCCCCTAAATCCAATGATTTTAACTCAACAAAGTTAAATCAACCTTGACCAAGGCCCAACAACACAAGTCAAACTCAACAAGCCAAAATTAGAAGCTCAACACAATTTATTTTGCAATTAAATAATTAAAATCAATTAAAATATGCATTAAATTAAATTATGGTTTATCAAAATCCTAAAACCTCATCAAAACACCAAAGAAATGGCCATGAGATTTATCATAGGTCAAACAAGGTCAAAGGACCTTGGAGAAAAATTTCATGATTTTTGGAAACTTAAAACTATTTTTAAACAATTAAAAATATTCACAAAATCAATTAAATCATGAAAAATATTAACAATGATCCGAAAAATAATTTTTAATTCAGAAAATGAAAGAGGAATTTATTTAAAATATTTGGTGAAACTCTCATATTTTTTGGATCAATATTAAAATTAATATGAATTAATGAAAATTAAACAAATAAAATGAAAAATAGAAAATAAGAAAAAACGTAGACCACTTGATCTCCCTCATTAATTGAGGTGGCAGATCAAGTGGCTGCTAGCGCGCATTCCACAATTGTCATGAGTTAACGCGCAATAGGAAAGGTATGCAAAACCAAGGCACGAGATTAAAACGTTTGAAATGGATTTTGTGGTTCAGATGAGTGCCAGCGCGCCACCGGAGCCAAATCTCTGGTCTTCTTCTCCGATGAGCTTCATCGGGTTGGTTCACTCACAACCATCACCAAAATGGAAAAAGAGGAGATGAATTTAAAGTAAAAACACTTAGGAGCTCAAATCTGACATCAATTTATCCTAACTCCAAGTATATTGAAAGATACAAGGAACTGGAATTTGAGGTGCACGATCTGAGTTGCTTCGATTTGACCTCTAAGCAACTCAATCTTGTTGCCTACCTTGGTAGGACTTCAGACAACCAAAGATCCAAGAGAATTATGGAGAATTGAGTGAGAATCGAAGAGATGCAAATATCTGGAAAAATACCTTCAATGCAGGTCTGTGTTTGATTGATCTTGCTCTTGCCTACTCTTGATCTTGCTCTTGCTTGCTCTTGATCTTGCTCAAGACACTTGATGGAGTAGAATTGGATGATCAAAAGGTTCAGGTTCCTTGGATATTTGAATCTCAAAATAGTGAGATTCAAACTCAATTTCCAATGGAAATTATCAAGATTATCCTTTCAAATGAGAGGGTTTGAAGGTTTAGAATCAAAGATGGCGCGCAGGGTCCTTGATTCTGAGCATGGAGGGCTATATTTATTGCCAAATGGATTGATATTTGCACACTTGAAGTGAGAATCCAAAAATAGCAATGTATATTGCCTGGGTGCATGGGCGTGTTACAGGCCCATGTAATCACTTCTTTTGGTCCATAATTGAGTAGAAGCATTGTTGAGATCATGTTGGAATGTCATGCATTAGTGTATGGAAGGTTCAAGTTCAGTTTCTGCCAAACAATCACTCATGTTCAATCCATGTGCAACTCACTCAAACCTTGTCCAAATGGGATGAAATTAGACTTTATAGAAAGGTTAGATCAAGAGGAACAACTTTCATGTTGAACATTTTTTTATTTGAAGCTTGGATCATGATTAATTTTGAGGTGGAAGTTGGGAAAATCAAACATGTCAAAAAAAATTCTTAGTGTCAAGCCATATGTTCACTTATTCCACCTTAGCTAACTTTTTATGTGAGCTTCAAATGAGAAAATTTCCTTCATCAAAGTTGTATCTCTCTCAAAGTCCTTAAAATTGGTCATAAATTTGACCCCAATTGTATTTAATATGAAGGATTTATGCATTTTTGAAGTTGAGGAAAATCACTTATTCAATGGCATTGGTCCAAAATGACCTATAATGTCTCCTCATATCACATGCACATAAAAGTTGAATTTACTCTCCCTAGAAACATAAAAGTTGAAGTAGACATCTTGAATTTGATTTTTAAACTTAAAAATATTTAATCTCATAAAAATGAGCAAGTTATGGCCTTGGGAAGTTGACTTCCAAGTTAGGGTTTAGACAAAATGACCTATAATCTTTCACCATGAAAACTGACTTTCCAAGAAAAACTAGCTCTATACCTCAACATTAAAGTTGTTTGGAATGTCATTTAGAGTAACTTTGATCTTGGAATCATTTTCATATGACAAAATATTGTAGGAGATAGGGTCTAGGGAACCCCAATTTTGATCAGATGAATTCCTGTGGTCAACCACCATGAACCAACTTGCTAGCTTGCAATTCTCTTGACTTTTGGGACTCATGGGAGATAATATATGCATAAGATGATGAAACTTGAAGTATCCATTGAAATATTTGATCAAATGTTGAATAAGCTTGTTGAATAAGTTATATAAGATACCTAGATGAATTAGGGTTTCCAAGGCAAACCAATTCCAAACTCTTGATGAATTCTTGATCAAAACGACATGTGAAGCTCGTGGGGATCCATATATGATTTTTAGAGACATATTAGATTAAATCTTGATTGAGCTCATTGCAATGAGGGTCTTAAACCCTAGGTGTGAGCTTGACATGTCAAAGGTGAGCATGTGCACTACCTACAAAAGAGTTAGACAAATACAAAGACATATTTTTGGTTTTTTGGTTAGTAAATGATAAAAATACCAAGTATGATACAATAAAATGGTTCTTGGTGATCTCTCCCAATGCAAACCCAATGAATGAAGGGTAAGGGCGATGCAAAGGTGTGATCCCAATGCCAATGCTTATGATGAGATAGCATGAGGAATCTTAGGGTAAAAATTAGGGTCTTACAGCTTCCCCTATTTAAGGACATTCTTGTAAGACCCCAATTTTGACCCTAAGATCCCTCATGCAATTTCATCATATGCATTAGCATTGGGATCACACCTTGGCATCCTCCTTACCCCTTTTTCATTGGTTTGTTTTGGGAGAGATCACCAAGCACCATGAGATTGTATCATACTTGTTAACCAAAATACCAAAAATATGTCTTTGCATTTGCCTAACTCTTTTGTAGGTAGGGCATGATCCCCATTGATCTATCAAGTTCATATCTAGGGTGTAAGACCCTTATGGCTAAGAGCGCAACCAAGGATTGATCCACAATGTATCAAAGAATCATATATGAGTCCCAATGATATTTACATGTTATTTTGATCAAGAATTCTTCAAAAGTTTGGAATTGGTTTGCCTTGGAAACCCTAGTTTATCTGGGTATCTTGAGTAACTTCTTCAACAAGCTACCTCACCAATTGATCAAATTTCTCAAGGGACACTTTAAAATTCATAATGTTATGCATATATGATCTACCATGAGCCTAAAAAGTCAAAATAATTGCAATCTAGCAAGTTGGTTGATGGTGGTTGGCCAGATGAATTCATCTAATCAAAACAGGGTCTCCCTAGACCCTATCTCCTACAATTTGCATCATATGAAAATTATAACAAGAACAAAGCTACTCTAAATGAAATTACAAACAACTTTCATGTTGAAGTCTAGATCTAATTTTGCTTTGAAAGTCATTTTCTATGTTGAAACATTATAGGTCATTTTGTCTAAACCCTAATTTGAAAGTCAACTTCCCAAGGCCATAACTTGCTCAATTTTCATGAGATGAAATATTTCCAAGTTGAACAATCAAATTCACGATGTCTAATTCAACATTTATGTTTATAGTGAAAGCTAAATCAACTTTTATGAGCATGTGATATGAGGATACATTATAGGTTATTTTTTACTTATACCATTGAACAAGTGATTTTCCTCAACTTCAAGAATGCATAACTTTATCCTTCTAAATCCAAATGACATGAAATTTCTGACCATTTTGAATGTATTTGAAATAGCTACAACTTTGATGAAGAAATGTTTCTAATTTGGAGCTCACATGAAAAGTTAAGTAAGATGGAATATTGAGGTATATGACTTAACACTTAGAAAATTTTTCAACATGTTGAAATTTCCAAACTTCCACCTCAAAATTCGCCATGATCCAAGTTCCAAATGGAAAAGTGTCTAACATGATTGTTGTTCCCTTTGATCCAAGCTTTCCAAATAGTCCTATTTCATCCATTTTGGACAAGGTTTGCTAGGGCTGTGCATGGTCTTAACAAGTCTGCATCAAGTGGAAAGATCAAATTTTTAAAACATCACATTGCATTGCCTTGCCATTCAAGCTTCATTTCAACTTCATTTCAGATACATTTAAACCTAAATGGATTGCTTCATGGGTCTGTACACTCCCATGCAAGCTTATGCATGCCATTTCCAAATTTGGAAGCAAATTTAAGTGTGCAAATATCACTCCCTATTCCTATAAATACAAGCCCTCTAAGCTCATTTGAAAGGACTTTTGCACGCTGATCGCTGTGATTCGCAAGTGCATGAATAACATCAAAGTAATATAAAAGAATATCGACCCCACAGAGACCAATCGTCAATCTATCGAATACTATCATTACGGTGTTTTTCTAAGGTGGTATAAAAGAGATATTGGGTTTGCAAAATAACAGTAAATAATAAATGCAGGTAAAGATAGGTTGAATGTAATTCACGTCAGTTAAGTGATGTTTCGATTGTATAAATAGAACTACTTATGAGCCAATATTTTCTACTCTTGAAAAGAATCCATTTAACGGGAACTGTCGCTTTCGCGTATTCAGAACCGAGTTTACCCTTAAATTAAGGCCTTTCATTGTCACTTATAAAAGGTGCGCAGAATGCTAAAGTAGTAAACCTATTTTTAAGAAATGAGACTCGTAAACTTAGTTGAAAAGTGATTTTACCGCTACACAAATTAAGTGGCGACTCTGCTGAGGAATAGTCTCCTGTGGGTTTAGCCTACTTTTATGTGTGTATATAATTGTATATTTGATGTATGTATACTTGTTTGTATGATATAATTTGCTTGTTGTGCTTGGTGATCTCTGAGTGGTGAGATAAGTTTTAACCCGAACTTGAGTGCAATTAAGATAGGAGGATGGTATAGTCATGTTCGACTTGTGTGGAGCAGTCCTTAACAAGTTGGCTTGAGATCCATCTGCTCAGTGGAGACCCTTTGGGATTTGGAAATGTCACACAAGTATTTGTGGTTAGGCATTACTATCTCTAATTTGGGGCCGAGAAGCTGAGGACCGTAGAACATTTACCCCATCTTGGCCTATTTAGGACGTAGTGCGGAGACTGTTCAAGTGTATACTTGATAACAGTTGTTACGCGATACTACACTCATACGAGTTTCTCTTGAGAATATTATGGGTCAATGAGTCAGTCATCTTAACCTGTAATATCCGATAGATGGAATTAAGTCTCTGGGAACTTTTTAGAACATGATCTACAACTTTTTATCCTTAGTTCACTCCTTTGAGATGGTTCTTACCCAGACTTCATGCTCTTGATTCACAACAAACCCTTGATTCTTGGTTGATCCAATCAAGTCTTGTCAATATCAATGGAACTTGGGTGTTGATAAGGTGAAAACCATAATCCACCAAAATGGATGATTGATCTTGACAATGACTTGATTCATCCCTTGACCTTTGTTTGTTTGCCTTGTGTGTGATCATTTCTTTGTGATTGTTGCATTCATGCGCATCATAACATTCATCACACGAAAATTTCAAGGAACTGAGATGTTATTTGCAAATATTTTCAGACCATGGATTGTGGATGAAGGAAAACTAAGAAGTACAATTTTAGATGTCCTGACTTGTAAGAGTTAAGGAAGCTAGCATCTTTTGTATTAGATCCCTTAGACTTTAAACAATGTTTTAGGAAGCTTCTATGTATCTTGTATGCTGATGTGGTTGAAGGACTTTTGAGTGTGTTAGTGTAGTTCTATAATCCTCTCTACCGTTGCTTCACTTTTCCTGATTATCAGCTTGTGCCTATGTTGGAGGAGTATGCCCATCTCTTGGGGATACCTATTTCTAGTAGAGTACCATTTACTGGATTGGAAGAGATTCCCAGATCTCATCTTATAGCTAAAGCTCTTCACCTGAAGAAGTCTGAGATAAAGGCTCATTGGGCGAAGAAAGGAGGATTGTTTGGGTTGCCATCTGATTTCCTCATCAAGGAAGCTACTACCTTTGCTCAAGCCATTAGTGTGGACGCTTTTAAAGCTATCTTTGTGTTGCTAATCTATGGATTAAGTTTGTTCCCTAACATTGACGGTTTTGTTGATGTTAACACCATTAGAACATTCTTGATTGGCAATCTTGTACCTACTTTGTTGGGTGGTATGTACTTCTCTTTGCATTTAAGGAATTCTAAGGGTGGTGGAATGATTGTCTGTTGCATTCCTCTTATGTACAAGTGGTTTATTTCGCACTTGCCTCAGACACCTGATTTTATGGAGAACAAACAATGTCTACGGTGGTCTGAGAGACTTATGTCTCTCACTAATGATGATATAGTTTGGTATGATCCTTCTTCGAGCGGTTTGGAGATTATTGATTGTTGTGGTGAATTCTCTAATGTGCCTCTCATTGGTACACAAGGAGGAATTAACTATAACCCTGCTTTGGCTCGTCGTCAACTTGGGTTCCCCTTGAGAGACAAACCTAATAACACTTTGTTAAAAGCTATTTTCTATCAAGAGGGTAAAGATCCCCAACATTTGAAGTAAAAGATTGTGCATGCTTGGCCTAATGTGCATCAGAAAGGAAGATCCAAGCTCGGTCTGCGCAATTGTGTAGCTTTGGAGGCTTACACTTTTTGGGTGAAGAAGAGAGCTTTGGAATTGAAGATGCATATGGTTGTGGTTGAGCCCGAAGGTTGAGAAAAACAAGAAAGGGGGTTTGAATTGTTTTTGGAAATAATTTTTTTTCCAGAAATAAAAAACACACAGAGTTTTATACTGGTTCTCTTGAAATTCAAAGCTACTCCAGTCCACCCGGCCAAGGTGATTTCGCCTTCAAAAAGGACTTAATCCACTAATCTTGAAAGATTACACAACCAAACGTCTAAGAGAATGATCTCTTAGCCCTCTCAAGTGTTCAGGCTGTGGAGAGTCACTTGAGGAAGTAGTTTAAGCAAGAGTAAATTGTAATGTAAAGTACTTCTAACAAAAAGCAAATATTACAGAATTATAAGAACAAAAGCTTTTCATGTAAGAGCAGCAACTCGTGAAAATGAGAGAGGATGAATGAGATTTCTGTGTGTCTCAGGTGTATTCTCTTGTGAGGTATTCCATCCTTTATATAGTCGTTGAGAAGGACCGTTGGATTGATTACAAAATCTTGGTCATTGAAGAATAATTAATGTCATTACTCTCATTGTTTCTTTATACAACCATTTTGTCCGCCTCATTATTCCCTTCTTTAAATACTTTCTTTCCATATAAGATTCTTTTCGGTTACACGTTCTGGACTGGCGAGTCTACATCAAAGTCTTGATATGTCAGAGTTTGTCTTCAGAGGATGATTATGTATGACTTCATCAGAGCTTCTCAGTGCTATAGACTTCTTAAGTATCAGAGTCTGGATTCAGTAGTCTTTTAACGAACTTCTAAATTATACGCTGGTATCTGTGTTGGTCAGAGTCAGAACCTTCTGGACGTATCCTTTATGAGTGGCATCTAATCATCGAATATCTGACATGATTTTATATCTGATGGATTGTCAGAATCCTGCGAAGTGTTCAGAGTCCTGCACACTAAGAAAAAAATCACGTTAGAGTACCGTTTTTTGTTTCATCCTTTGTTATCATCAAAATCTTAGAGATATATTGTAGAACCAACTTTGTTCTTACAATCTCCCCCTTTTTGATAATGACAAAACATTTTAGATTAATGATGAAACATTTACATAAACTCTTAGATCAGATATTACAGTGGGCTCTCCCTGAGTTAGATCTTTGGATAACTCAGAAGTTCTACCGAACCTTCCATGGTTTGGTGCTTTTAGCTACTTTCCTGCATATCTTAAGTCATTGATTTTGTAATAGTATATTGAACATGTTTGCAGTGCTTGAGAGGAATTAGTTATGTTTTCATCAGAGCTGTTTTAGTTCTCCCCCTTTTTGTCAGAATCAAAAAGACATAGTAGTAAAAAAATGATATTGATATAGAAGCATTTACAGATACACACATATGTCAGAGAGCAGAAAGCAAGAAACAGACATCAAAACATAGAAAGCAAAAAGCAAAAATAGCCTATGTGCCTAAGGGTTTGGAGGCGGAGGCATCCTCTGGAGCAGCTGGGACATCATGTTCTGGATGTTAACATTGACAGAGTCCTGTTGATCCAGTCTGGCTCGAACTATCTGTTGTTCTTTCTACAGTTCTTCGAGAGTCTTCAAGACCAGAGGGACGAACCCAGAGTTGAAGTGCTCCCCCTGAGTCAGTTCATCAGCTTTGGCTTTGGCAACAACTTCTTCAGCAATTCCAACTGCTTTTTCAGCGTCGGCTTTAGCTTTTGTCTCAGCCTCAGTAGCATCATCAACAATAGTCTTTACTTCAGCTTCTCTGATTCTCTGAAGTTCTTCTAGACGCGCTTTCTCTTCAGCTTCCTTCCTTACCCGTTCCTCAGCTTCTCTGGTTAGGCGCTCTTGAAGTCTGATCCCAGCGTCTCTAATGAAGTCGTTACGGACTTGTTCAGAGAGGCCTTTCAGCTTGAAGGCTTCAGAGGTCATCCAACTTATCACTATGTTCTAGTGAATCCTTACAATAGAGGGATCATCACTGATACTAGAGTTGATGGTCAGAGACTTGACCTTTTCAACTGAAGACTCTGCAAAAACCTTGATTGCTTCTTCAAGGGTAGGAAGGGTAGTTTCTGGTTCATTGGCAGAGGCTTGGGAGGGTGAGATGGGGGCACTTAGATTGAGTGTGGGAGTTGTTGGGTCAGCGGAAGTGATGGGTGGTGGTATGTCAGAGTGGGTTGGTTCAGATGGTTCTGACTCAGAGTGGGTTGGTTCTGATGGTTGTGGTTCATCTGTGGTTGGATTTAGATGTTCTGGAGGTGGGGAAGTGACTTTAGGTTCAGGGTCAGGATGTGATGGCTTTTGAGAGGCCAAAGCACGGGCTTGGAGTTGAGCCAAAGTAGGGGATTGAGGGTCAGATGGTTCAGTATCAGATGAGAGTTCGTAGTAAGGTGGGGATAAAGGAGATGGTGATGATGATGGTGAGGTGGTTTCATTCAGCATTTTTGCTTCTGAAACAGGTAAAGTTGTGGTGGCGAGGTTGAATTTCAGAGATGGTGGGTTAGAAGATCTGGTGGTTGAGGGAGGAGTTTCAGCAGAGGGGTATATTGGGGAAGAGAAGAAGAAATAGGTTTATTTTTGATAGAGGGAGGGAGAGATACAGACTTACCCGGAGAGCCAACCAGAGGAACTTGGGGTCTTGATCTAGATGATTCTCCCAGCTTAGCTTGCTTCTCCTTCTTGGACTTCTCAAAGGGCTCTCGCATCCTCTTCATGAATTTTGGTGGATGCTCAGGTAGCCAGTCCACTGAGAATTCAATGATATCCACCCCTTGCTTGTATAGATCCTCTAGATAGTTGGCTATTACCTCTAGAGGGTCGATCTTGGAGAAAAAGTAGAGTCCGTTGGGAATCTCCCTCTGATCTTTGAGTGTTTCCCAGGAGGTATCAAGTGTTGGTTTGGCTCTGACTTGATCAATGATTCCCATGCTCTTCAGATTCCGAGCATTTAGAGGTCTTCCAGTGTCAATGGTGACATCTTCCATGAGTCTGAGTTGAATCAGATGGTCCACGAGGCCACTCTCGATCAATACATCAGATATCAGTCTCCCTAGAGGGATGTAGTTCCTTGTCTTCATGTTGTTTCTGGTGTCTTTAACTGAATCTCTGAGGTACTTGAAGAGGAGTGCAGGTAGACAGAGTTTCAGACCCTTGTGAATGCAGTACAGGATACACTTCTGATCTGTGTTGATGTAGCCAGAAGAGTTTGAAGTAGGACGATGATGGATGGTGCCTAAGATGATCTTCAGCCAGACCCGGAGGTTCTGGTGAAGTTCATTGTTCTTGGAATGCTTGCCTTCAGCGCTCTGTTCGAAGATGGTAGGGTTTATTTCCTGGGACAAGTACTTTGCCCTAGGGTTTATGTTGTAGATGCGTCTTCCTCCTATCTTCTCCATGTTCAGAAGAGAAGCAATTGATTTCTCAGTGATGACTATCTTGACTCCCAGAACGTATGAGACAATGTAGTGATCATTTGAGTCTACAAAACGCTAGAACTCCTTCACCAGATTTGAGTATATAGGGCCATAGAGGCGTTGAAAGTAATTTTCCCGCCCTTGCTTTTTCAGTTCTTCAATGAGGTCGACGCCATTGCGCTTCATGTTCTCGAAATCAACCAACATTTCACAAAGAACTTCAAGCTTATCAAATGGAGTTGCTAGATGAATGTGGGGCTCACGATCAAGAATGTGGGGTTCCCTGTAGATTGGAGTTGAGACGACGTCGGTGGTTGCAGTGGTTTGTTGACTTGAACTAGGTGCTTGCTCTGTTGAGTTCATCTGTTGGGAGAAATTGTAGACTGATTGTTGCTGAGAGTCCAAGAAGAACGGTTGAAGATGATGATGAACGTTTGAAGAACTTGATGAAGAAAACTGCAAAAATCCTTTGAAGGAGGTGAAGAACTGAGAGAGATGGTTTTGTGAGTTCGTGAGTGTGAAAGTGTGCAAGTGTAGATTGTGAAATGAATATATACACATTTAGGGTGCATGCAAAACGACAATGGAATGTTGAGTTTAACAGATAGGAAATTGAATGCAGCATGTTAACCAAGTAAGCACGTTTATAGGAGAATGATTGCAGCCCATGATGACGTCTAATCCCCAAATCAGCATACTGCTCGAGGAGATATCAAGAGTTTGTTTCTTGATTACTGCTAGATAGTTGTCTAGAAGTTCCAAGGTCAGATGCAAGATGTACCACATGTTACTTTATCTGATCTTCAGGAATACCAAAAGGTTGGATCCTGTAGATTTCTAACTCAAATGACTTCTAACTGGTAGTAGCATCAGAGTCAGATACAGAGTCCAGGTGTTTACTTCAGAGTCTTATTTTGCTATCTTAGAGGCACATTTCATTCTGGACAATTTTGAATGTTTAGATTGTTTAAGATAAAAGAGAATCTATCTTCAACAAGGGGTTTGGTAAAAATATCAGCCCATTGATGGTCTGTATCAATAAATTTTAATGTTATTACCCCTTTCTGAACATAGTCTCTAATGAAATGATGTTTTATTTCTATGTGCTTAGCTCTGGAATGCAAAATAGGAATTTTACTTAAACAGATGGCGGCCGTATTGTCACAAAAGATAGGAATGTTACTCTCAAGGATTTGAAGATCTTCTAGTTGATTCTTCATCCAGAGCATCTAAGTAGTGCATAGTGATGTTGAAATATATTCTACTTCTCTAGTGGACAAAGCTATGGTTGATTGCCTTTTGCTAGCTCATGATATCAGATTCTTTCCCAAGAATTGACAGTTCCCAGATGTACTTTTACATTCCATTCTGTCCCCTGCGTAATCTGCATCACAGTAACCAGAAAGTCTGTACTCTGATGTTTTCTCATACATCTGGCCCATGTTAGGGGTTCCTTTCAGATACATGAGTATTCTTTTAACAACTGTTAAATGAGATTCTCTAGGATCTGATTGGATCTGGAACAAAGACATACACTAAATAGAATATCAGGACGTGTCTTAGTCAAATAGAGAATAGAGCCTATCATACCACGATAGAGCTTCTGATAAACGTTCTGGCTAACTTCTTCTTTTTCCAGAATGCAAGTTGGATGCATATGTGTCTTAGCAGGTTTGCATTCCGCCATTTCGAATTTATTCAGAATGTCTTTAATGTATTTACTTTGATGAACGTAGGTAGCTTCTGAAGCTTGATTGATTTGAATTCCTAGAAAGAACTTTAGTTCTTGCATTAAGCTCATTTCAAATTCTGCCTGCATTAGCTCAGAGAATTCTTGACATACAGAAGGATTAGTTGAACCAAAAATAATGTCATCAACATATATCTGGCATATCATGAGGTCATTACTAATGTTTTTACAGAAGAGTGTAGAGTCAACTTTTCCTCTAATAGTCATGTTCCAGAAGAAAATTGCTTAGCCTTTCATACCAAGCTCTAGGAGCTTATTTTAAACCGTATAATGATTTCTTAAGTTTAAAAACATATTTTGGACAACTGGAGTTTTCAAAACCTGGGGGTTGATTGACATACACTTCTTCTGATATATAACCATTAAGAAGTGCGCTCTTGACATCCATTTGATATAGTTTGATTGAGTGATTTACAACAAATGAAACAAGTAAGCGAATAGATTCTAACCTGGCGACTGGGGCAAAGGTTTCGTTGTAGTCAATGCCTTCTTGTTGACTGTACCCTTGTGCCACCAGTCTAGCTTTATTTCTAACAACTTCGCCTTTTTCGTTCAGTTTGTTTCTGAACACCCATCCGGTTCCAATAATGGGAGTACCTTTAGGCTTTGAACAAGATCCTAGACTTCATTCTTTGAGAATTGATCTAGCTCTTCTTTCATAGCTAGAACCCAGTCGTCGTCTTTAAGTGCCTCATCCCAGGAAGTAGGCTCAATCAGAGATACTAGTCCTAGAGGGATTTCTTCAGGTACCTTGAATGTTGACCTAGTTCGGACAGGTTCATTCTTGTTTCCCAGAATCAAATCTTTAAAGATGTTGGGGCGGCTTATTGATTTCTTCTGGATAGCTAAGGCTTTAGTTGCATCTGTATTTTGTTTATCAGATACTTCTGGTGCTTTGGTCTTTTCGTCAGAACCTGCAAGAGTAATCTCCAGATCTGTAAGTTTCTCAACTAGCTTTGACTTTTCAGGGTCAAGCTTATCATCAAATCTAACATGAATTGATTCTTCCATAATTTTGGTTTCTGTGTTATATACTTTGTAGCCTTTAGAGCGTTCTGAGTATCCTAACATAATACCATTTTGTGCTTTTGAATCAAACTTGTTCAGATGTTCTTTAGTATTCAAAATAAAGCAAGAGCATCCAAAAGAATGAAGATAAGAAATGTTGGGTTTTCTTCCCTTACACAGTTCATAGGGAGTCCTCTCCAGAATAGGTCTTATAGAGATTCTATTTTGAATATAACACGTTGTATTTACTGCTTCAGCCCAAAAGTGCTTAGCCATATTTGTTTCATTGATCATGGTTCTGGCCATCTCTTGGAGTGTCCTATTCTTCCTTTCTAC